>NC_067399.1:476389991-476702491 GCF_016432865.1 Antechinus flavipes | reverse complement strand
TATCTTGTACTATTGTTTGCTCATGTTGGTACTTGATTTTATATTGCTTTTTAACATTTTCTGTAATGGGCTGAGGCTTGAGTTGATGCACTGAGGTCCCAAGCACGTGAGGCTAAATAGTAATTGGACCATACTCTATTAATATATAAGCTTGGAGAAAGAATGGCCCCCGCCCACTCTTTGTGCAAGTCCTGATGTGTTATATAGGAAATGAAGATTTTGGTGGGTGGAGGCAGGGGAGGGGAAAGGGAAGCGGAAGGAGAGACTGTTGGCTGGCGTCTTGACACAGCTGCTTGCATTGCTATCGCGACTGCCCTTCACCTCTGATACCCTTCTGCTAGCTGGCTTCCTGTCGCAGCTGCCCATATTGCTATCGCAATCCTTCTTCACCTCTACTGAGAATAAAGATTGAAGATTTTTCCCTTAACCTGAATTCCTGACTCTGGCTGATTTTAAATACGTGGTCATCACAATTTTCTAATTGCTTCATGTTTCATAGGCTTTGGAACTGGAAAGAAAGCCAAAGCCTATACTTGTAAAATAACTTGTCCCAAGTCGCACAGGAAGTAAGCAGGAAATCTAGGATTTACATTTGAGTCCTCTGATTCCAAACCCAGTGTCCTTCCTACTGAATCACACATTGCCTTTTACATGATGTCATATATACATCTTGGCTTTCCAATTCCATTGTAGGATCCCTGGGAGCAAGGACCAAGACTTCTCTTCCCACATCCAATCCAAGTCCCTAACTATATACAAACACTTAGTAACCAGGGTAATAGTATTTATACAATATTATACAATTTATACAATGACCATTTTTCAGATTGAATGAAAACTCCAGCAGAATCCATACCCTGATATTCTGAGATGATGGAGATTGTCCATAATCTATCTTGGGATATATATTATTAAAGTTGCCTTTTCTCACAATATTATTAAATCAAAGATATATAAAGTATTTTGTGAAAGTCAGCGAGACATTCAAAAGCTAACAGCTTTTTAAATAGGTTCCTTCCAAGTCATTTGGGCCCATCTTGTAAATAAAGCTTTAAACCATTTCTTAAAAAATATTTATTTAGCAGATGGATTGCTTTTTCAGTGTCTTTTGTGTAATATTTAGGTATTTAGGCTTCCTTTAGACTCATTTTCAGGTGGGGAAAATAGATTCTGTTTTCTGGATTAGCAGGTTTCAACATGATACTGCCTCACCAAGAAGCTTTGTTGGGCATAGCTCTATACTAACATGAAATTATTAATAAAGGTAGCTGGATGGTTGAATAGAAACTAATAATGACATTTTCAAAATGGGATAAAGTCCAAAAAAAAGAAAATAAGCAATTCAGAAGCTCTCCTCAGATCACAGGGGAAAATATCCAAGGGAAACCACCTTGAAGAGCACTAGATTGGGAGTTATTGATACTTGGGTTAAATGCTGCCTTATATAACTTATTAGTTGTGTAACCTGGACAAAACACTATAGCTTTCTAGGCCTCAGTCTCCTCAACTGTAAAATGAGAAGATTAGACTCAGTTACCTCCCTTTCAATTCTAAATCCATGATACTATGAATCAGAAGAAGAAAGACAATTGGGAGGAGGAGCAATTCTTTTTTTTTTCTTTTTTTCCCCCCATTCATATACAGCCATTCAGAAAGGATTTCAAAGACCATCAAGTCCATCTCTTGCATTTAAAAAATGAGAAAATTGAAGTCTAGAGTAGTTGTGATTTGCCCAATATCATAGATTAATAAGAATCCAAAATGAAATTTTAACCCATTTCCTTTTACACCACAGACACAATTCTTTCCACTGTACCACAAAAATTATTCTAGTCTACCTCCCATGAAGGTTCTATCTAGTTCATCCTGAAAAGAGTAGGGGTGACTACAAATGTAATATTTGTAAATTACTTGGAAATATTAAGCCTTTTTAAAAGTGTCATATCCATCTTTCAGTTCTGACCCCCTTTTTATATATTAAACTAATTAGCAACAGTGTTTATCCCCAAAACAAATAAATCATGTGCTTGACCCTAATAAAGACCATCATATGCCTGGGAATGGTACCTTGAAGGATTCTTTTTCATTGTGGTGATAACTGAATTTGCCATTTTGTGTGTGTGTGTGTGTGTGTGTGTGTGTGTGTGTGTTGGGGTAGGAGACAATATAAATACTATAACTTGCCAAGTATTCTAAATATCACCAAAGCTCCCAAATGTTGCCCTCTTAGTGAGAACTACAGGCCAACATGTGGAGAATATGATACTCAGAGGAGATTCTAATTAGCAATGTATTTTTCCTTCTTGATTTTCTCATCATTAAAAATTCTGAGACACATTGGACTTTTTCTGGAGACTCTGGAAATGGCAGAACTTAGTAAACTTTCCATTCTTTCATGCCAGGATCCATGCAAACACCAGTCTCCCTTCTGCTCTCCCCCTAACCTGCAGATCACTCCCAGTCCAAGATCCTGGGCCCAGGATCTCCTTCATTAATATTACTTCTCAGAGGACTGGGACAAATGCAGACTTGAGGGAAAATAGGATGGAAATGGGCAAATCCAGAGGGAAAGAAATTTCTGACAGTTATTTTTTTTTGTCCAGTAGTTTATCAATTATATCACACATTTTGTGACCATATTTGGGATTTTTTTTGGGCAGAAATACTCGTGGCTTATCATTTCCTTCTCCAGATCATTTTACAGAGGAGGTAACTGAAGCAAAAAGGGTTAAGTGACTTGCCCAAAATCATATGATTACTAAAGTTTGAATTCAGGAATTTGAACTCAGAAAATTTAACAAATCCTTCCTAATTCAGATAATGTAAGGAGAGAAAAGTCTGAATTTAAAAGAAGATGAAAAATACATAAGAATATAAAATTACTTTTAAAACTGAGAGTGATCTCAATCACTATTAGTTCTGCTAGGTATGTTTGGTGGTTATCGAAGACTCATTTGTATTTAGCAGAATGCATTTGCATATACACTACTAAAATGCTTAAACTCTTTAAAATAGTGTGTTCTATGAAGTAGAACTAAAGTGCCCCCTTCTAATCTCCTTTCATTCAATTAACATTTTATCTTTGTACACAGAAAGTACAATGATAAAAGTACAAAGTACAAAAGCATAAAGCTGAAGTTTTTTCCAGAATTCTTCGGATGTGATGGCTGAGTGTCCATCATGAAGAAGGGAAGTGTTATAAGAAAAGGGTGGCCCTGTTTGTCACAAAAAGAGGGTAGATTCTTTAAAATGCAGAATGGTGAATTTGGCTTCAATTCTCGGCAAATTTCAAAATGTCTTTTTTTTTTTTAAAGAATGGTTTCTAGGCATTTAGAAAGGTAAACCGTGATCACTAATAGCCAATATGGCTTCATCAATCACAGCCCCATAACAGTGATTTCCTTTTTGACAAAGGTAAAAAGATTTATGGATCACAGAAATGTTGGAAATAATAATATACCTCGTCTCCAGATAATCATGTAATCATATCTCATGATAATATGGAAGACAAAAGTAAAGGGATATAGAATAGATAATAATTAGATGATTTAGATTGGTTAAATTAGACCAAAAGAATAATGATTAATGGATCAGTATCAATCTAGAAGGATATCTTCAGTATAGTTCCCAAGAAATCAATGCTCAGCTCTATGTTGATTATTTTTTACTTCATTGCTGTGAATATGTACTTCATTAGTGTCCACCATATGCCTTCTTGTTTTGTGGTATATTCATATATTACATCCTCTTGGTCCTTGATATTGGCTCAACTCCAAATTCTATAGAGTCTCGTGTGTGTGTGTGTGTGTGTGTGTGTGTGTGTGTACATATATACTTTGTAGATACCGTTAGGAGACTTAGATTTTCCATCTGTTATCATTTATTATCATTTCATCACTAGATTAATTTTTTGTCTGATCATACATATCCTTAATAATGCATCTTATTTCTATCTCTGATGGGCAGGCTATGATTGGTTAGTAATAGAGAACAGAGGGAAACCGTGCTGTAGTGGAAAAAATGTTGGCTTGAAGTCAGAAAACCCAGGACTCAAATCCCAGATCTCCTATTTGATTATCTGTGTCACTTTGGACATTGCATTTAATCTCTGGGCCTCAGTTTCTTTCTTTCTTTTTTTTTTTTTTTTTTTTTTATAAAATGAAGGGATTGGACAAGATAACTTTTAAAGTCCCTTCTAGATCTAAATCTATGACACTAATATATTTGTATTCTCCTTGTGCTTTGCCTTTATCTGCCATTTTTAGTCTTTTGAGATTATATTGTTACATGACTTGTTTGCTAGATGGTGTGGGTTTAAAACTAAAAGGTGGGTTTTTGCAACCATCAAGCAGCTTGGGATCAATGAAAGAACTACATGATTTCTCAGGTATGATGGAGGATGATCTTCTGTTCCGCTTCAATTCTACTTCCAGATAGATAGTGAATTAACTTGATATTAAATAGATAGATAGCTAGATAGATAAGAAACAGAAAGAATGACTTTTACACTGTAATCTGGGCAGTATTAGTTTTTCTTTTGTTTTTGCAGTGGAGATGGCTAGGCAAATTTCTTTCTTTGTTTTCTTTTTTTTATTATAGCTTTTTATTTACAAAACATATGCATGGGTAATTTTTCAACACTGACCCTTGCAAAATCTTCTGTTCCAACTTTTCCCCTCTTTCCCTCCCACCTCGTCCCCTAGATGGCAGGTAGTCCAATACATGTTAAATATGATAAAGCATATGTTAAATCCAATATATGTACACATATTTATACCATATATTGCTGCACAAGAAAAATCAAATCTAGAAAGAAAAAAAACCTGAGAGGAAAAACAAAAATGCAAGCAAATAATAACAGAAGCAATGGAAATGCTATGTTGTGATCCACCCTCATTTCCCATAGTTCTCTCTCTGGATGTAGCTGATTCTCTTCTTTACTGAACAATTGGAACTGGTTTGAATCATCTCATTGTTGAAGAAAGTCATGTCCATCAGAATTGATCATCGTATAGTCTTCTTGTTGTTGTGTACAATGATCTCCTGGTCCTACTCATTTCACTCAGCATCAGTTCATGTAGGTCTCTCCAGGCTTATCTGAAATCATCCTGCTGGTCATTTCTTATAGAATAATAATACTCCATAACATTCATATACCACAATTTACTCAGCTGTTCTCCAACTGATAGGCATCCTTCTTGCCACTTCAAAAAGGGCTGCCACATTAGGAAAATTTCTCAAATGACTATGGATCCCACCCAAAAGTCGAAAAACAATCTGTATAATAACAAAAAACAGGATCAGCTGTGGAAGTTCATCATAAATTGGAAATTCTTCTTCCATTGTCCTCAATATAGGCTGTTAAAAGTGAGAAACCTTCTTTTTTTTTTTTTCCATCTTTGTACCCTTCCAGTCTAGTATAGTGCCTAGCACATATTTGGAGCATACTTGTTGATTATTTGTTGATTTATTGATAACATCAATGATTATGGAAAACATTGTAAGAGGGTGTCTGTCTTTTTCTTCTTATATCTTGACCAATGCTGAATAATCAGAGGATCTTTGAATGATATTTCCATGGTGACATGTCATGGAATTATTTATGGAATTTATGTAGAAAAGAATGTTTGAAGGGTTCTTTTTTAAAGACAGCATTTTGTCCTATCAAGTACCACCCAACAATAAAAATCTACAGTAGAGCTATATCTATTCTAGAGGCCTCTTAGTTGTGACAGTTGTAAGCATGATTTTGAAAATGCAGCCTGCTATCAAAAATTGTCTTTTAAAGTCTTTCTGAGTGAGCAGAACCAGGAGAACATTGTAGATAATAACAGCAACATTGTGTGATGATTAGTTAAGTTAGACTTAGCTCTTCTAGATAATACAATGATCCAAGGTAATTCTAAAGAACAAATGATGAAAAATATTATTTACATCCACAAAAAAAATAGCATCTGAATGTAGACTGAGGCATACTATTTTCAGTTTTTTTGGTTTTGTTTTTCTTTGTGTTTTTTTGCTTTTGTTTTGTTTCTTCTTTTATAATACAATTATTATAGAAATATATTTAACATGGTTACACATATATTACCTATTTCAGATTGCTTGCCATGCTGTGGAGGGGAGAAAGAGGAAGGAGAAAAATTTGCAACTCAAAAATCTTATAAAAAATGAATGTTGCGAACTATCTTTACAAGTAACTGGAAAAAATAAAATTCTATTTTAAAAAAAAGCCTTCTTATTTCCTTCTTATGTTCTCATCAAGAATACCCTTGGTACATTTGCATAAATAAGTTACATGGCTGCTAATGATGTTTTGTATGCCACAGATGCTCAGATTAACATGGGAAATATACTGCAGGTAAAATTGCTGTGTTTATATTTTCATTTTTTAAAACTTCAAATAACTATTTTATTGATATTTATTTGACCTCTTACTCCAACTTCCACCACAAAGCTATTCTTTGTAACAGAGAAGTCAAGTTAAGCAAAACAAACACATCCACATTGTCTGACAGTGTGTACCTCATTCTGCACTGGTCCTTAACCTCCCTAGGAAGAGGAAGAAGTCTTGTTTCATTCATCATTAGTCTTTGGAGTCAGTTTTACTATGTTTTTTTATTTTACCTAAGTTTTTATCTCTACATAGACATGATAAAATAGGTATATGGGTCAGTAGTTATTATCGCTTCTCAGTCACCACTTTTTGATGAACATACTATTCTTGGGCTTTTTGATCCTTCTGCTTGTGATACCTTGGACAACAATCTCTTTCAATTACAACACATTTAGCACAGATTTCCTCTCTTTGTATTTGGTCAGATCCAGCAGCCCTATCTGCTTAAGCTATTTCAGTTTCCTTATACAGCATGTGGGTATTGAAATATCAGAACACAAATGTAGCGTTTCCACTGTTATTGCCAATAAGGACAGATAGCTATTAAAATTCCAGCAGATCTATGCCATTTCATGCCTATTTGTTGTCTTCTTTCCACTTTCATCTCTAAATGCTCTTGGGAAGAAGTGGCTTAACGGGAACTATGCCAAGTTTTCAGACTTTTTTTTTGGTGAAGCAATTCAAATTCTCTCATTTTCTATTATGATGTTTTGGAAACATGCCTGCTTGTTAAATCAGCATTGTCCTTGGTGGCTTGGTCTTTCTGAATGACAAGAAAACCAAAGTATCTGAAGTAGCTTTTAGCATCTTTCAGTTTTGCCATTGTAACAACTCTTTTGCATTAGGTAATATTCTCTAAGAAATGGTAATAATCAGAGCCTACCTTTACTTTTGTTCATTTTACATTTTTTTGGAATAAACATCTTTTTTTTTTTAATAGACTGGGTTGGACCCGTTGTATTTTTGTGCAGTATCATCTCATTTTTCTTTTAGTTGGTATTGATTTTAATTTTTACTCTAACTGGTTGATAAGCTAACTGTACACAGATGGTTGATTCAAAAATGGCTCTCACCTCAGGAACCAGTCATTTCCTATATGTTAAGAAAGAATCAATTTTCTTTTTGATATGGTTCCATGCTCACCAGGGCTGTGCACCTCCCAACTCTCTTCTCTCAGAAAGCATTTGGGATGGACTATATGTGCTTTAACCTTCTGCATAATTAATCTGAAACTGGCATTTTTTAAAATTACTATTTTTATTTTTTCATACAAAACTATGGTTTTTACCTTTTCCCTCTGTGTCCATCTTCACTTTGAATCAAATATCAAATCTATTTAGCAAAGGCATATATTGGTTTAGTTTGGAATAGTGCTTTGAGTTCTTCTAATTATCATCACTATTCTCTATTGCTTTATCCCTTGAAGTAGAATTTGATTATCTTCATGGAATTCTGTGTGTCTTTGTTCTTTATGAACACTTCAAGCAAACATGGGACATCCCATGAAAATAATACTTCCTGTTCCTTTATTCATCTTTTTATTTAGCTGCAAGGTTTTTTTTTTTTATGACATCGGGTTCATTTATTTTAAAAAGGCTAATATGAATAGAGTTCTATTTCTCCAATATAATTAAAACAGTTTGGTGGCACAGTTAACAATGCTGGACTTAAAATCAGGAAGACCTAAATTTAAATCTTACCTTAGACATTCATTAGCTGTATGATCTTACTAAATCTCCTAACTTATTTCTGCCTCTTTTTCTTTCTCCATAAAATGGGGATAATAATAGCAATGTGAGGATTAAATGAGAAAAAATTTGTAGAGTGCTTTACAAAATCTTCAAGTGCTATGTTAACATTAGTTATTATTATTATTATCTTGATGGTTATTAGATCATCTAGATCAAGTCCCTTATTTTAGACATAAAGAACAGAAATTCAGCAAATTAAAGTGAGTTATCCACGGTCATATAGGTATTAAAAAATCTGAGTCATTACCTTCTGTCAAATATAGGCTAGGGAGCTCATGACTACTTCCATAACTATTTATAAGGCCCCTCACCAAAAAGAACCAAGGAGGTGAAGAAGATTTTGTGGACTCTAAATTTATTTAATGATCAGTTTAGAAAACTGTTTAGGTTAAAGAAAAAAAAAAAGGCTTTAGGAAGGATATGGCAGCTGCCTTCAAATTCTCAAAGGACAATCAGGTGAAAGAGAAATTAGCATTGTTCTGATTTAATAATAATAATTATTGTTCAGTTAACTGTTTTAATCATGTCTGAGTTTAGTGACCCCATTTGGGGTTTTCTTGGCAGAGATATCGGGGCAGTTTGCCATTTCAATCTCCAGTTCATTTTACAAATGAAAAAACTGGGGCAAACAGAATCGTACAACTACTAAGTGTTTTTCTTCTCTGGGCCTGGTGCTCTATCCACTGTGCCACCTCACTGCTTCAATAATAAAAGTAATAGCTACTACTATTTATATAACACTTTATAGTTTGTCTCACTTGGTCCTCAAAATAACCCCATAATGCAGGTATTATTTTTATCCCTATTTCACAAGTTAGGAAACTGAGGCTAAGAGAGGTTATATAACTTGCCCAGCATTACACAGCTAATGGATACCTGAGGCAGAATTTGAACTTGAGTGTTCCTGATTTTAGGTCCTGTATTCTATTCACTATTAGAACAAATGAATTGAAGTTATTGGGAAATAGACTTTAATGCAACACATGAAAGAGCATCCTAAAAATAAAACCTGTCCAAAAATAAAATAATATATCTAATGAGGTAGTGAGCTTTTGGTTCTTAAAAGCATTCAAGTAGAAGATGGATTTATTTCCTTTCAGAGATGCTGTAGAAAAAAATTCTTAGATAGGTAGGAGTGTGGGCTAGATGCTCTCTAAGGTTGCTTCTAAACATTAGGTTTCTAGGAAGAGGGAAGGAGATATTTTTGTGTGGTTCCTGTTTCCAGGGAAACCAATGGCTTAGTTGGTTCAAAGAACAGTAGGTCAGTTTACTTCGGCTATTCGGTCAAGCAGGAGAATGTGACTGTATGAAGCAAACTGCTCTGAGAAAAAAAGATCAACTAAGAAGGCAATTCATTAACTCTAAAAAATAAACTCCATGAAATAACTCCATTTGTCTACATTTCTGGGTAAGTCAAGGCTTGATTCAGGGATTCTGTAGTTCATCTTCCCTTAAGCCACATGGAACAAATGTCAGAGACTTCCTATTAATAGCAGAACTGATCTCTCTAAGCCATCTAAAGTCCTAAGAAAATCTTTTTGTCTCAATCAGTTTACCAACCATTCAATCAACAAATATTTAAGTACCTATGGAATGAAAGCAGGAGGTACAAAGGTTAACTAATGCAGAATCCCTGTTTACAATTGGTTCAACAGAAGGCTAAGGCATAAATATAGATACCTACATTTCTTGATGCTTCATTATTTTAAAAATACACAACAGCAAAATAAAGCTAAATCTGATGAGAAATGTCATTACCTGGGAAGATCAAGGAAGTATTTATGGAATAAATTGCATTCAAGGTAAATTATAAACATATTTTTCTTTTATATAATTCTGTTAAGTTTTTAAAGTACAAAATACTTTGTTTTGGTTCATTCCCATAACAAATCTTTGAAGCTTCTGCTATAATTAGCCCTATTTTATATATGAGGAAACTGAGGCCAGGAAAGGTTGAAGGACATCTTCACACAGCTATTGAGTATCAAAAATAGAATTTGAATCCATATATGCCTGACTTCAATTTTGATACTCTGTTCACTATACTGGGTAGAAATTCAACCAGTAAAGAGAGATATGGAAGGTACTTGAGATAGTCAGGAACAGCTTAGGCAAAGAAACAGAGATAGGAAAAAATAGGACATGTTCAGAGAAAAGAACAGTCAAGTTCAACGGTATAATAGAAACAATGGAGGAGAGCTAAGGCCATAAAGTTAGTATAGCACCACATTGGGGAGGACTTTGATTATCAGGGAGACTAGTCTGAATTCTGCTAGGCTGGCAACAGGGAGGGAGTGGAAACTGTTCAGCACAAGAGAAACATGACAAAATGTAGGTATAAGAAAATATTTTCAGTAGGTCTATGAAATCAGTCGGAAAAACTGCTAATGAGATGATTCATTAGGAAGTTATAGCAATGGTATTAAGAGCATGAACTAGGGATCTCAGAGAGAATAGCATAGAGAAGAATGGATGAAAGAAATGTTTCTCCAAAGTAGTCCTTGTTTTAAATCTATCCAAGCTGTCCTGGAACCACAGCGAAGGTTAACTTAGCGCTCCTCAGGCATTGTGCCAAGTGCCGCAGTTGCAAAGAAAGGTAAATTCACATCTCTTCTGCTCTCAAGTAGCTCACATTCTAATGGGAAAAATCAGTATGCAAACAACTCTGCACAAGCAGGACATATAGATATGGGTATAGATTATGGATGTGGACATGTTTACAGGTATCTCCTGCATGTGCATAGTGGCTTATTTGTGTAGGTTTGTGTGTGACTTACATTAAAAACATTATCTTCATAGGAACAATGGGAGAATGAAGTCACCAATTGCATGGAGAAGAGTGTTCTGAACAAAAGTCAGTACAGAGAACCAAGGTTTTGTGGGCACAAGAGGATTTGTTGAATACTCTACGTTTCCAGGAAAAATCATAACCTGAATTTCCTAATATCTTGTGTCAGCTGACTCTATGGAATAAGAATAATTCATGCTACTCTAGCTGTTTATAGACTCACAACAATGTTTTGAAGTAGGGAGTATAGGAATATTTTTATTTTGGCAATGAGAGGAGACACATACAGCAATTTGTCTGAATAACTACCAAGTGTCAGAGGTCAAATTATAATTCAGGTGCCTTGATTTTGAGTTCGAGAATCTTTTCGCTATACCACAATGCCTCTAAATGGAACCTCTCTGGAAAGTAAACAAGCGTTCAGGGAGGTCTAAATGAAAAAATAAATAATCAAGTGTGAGTTCTAGCAAGTTTGGAAGTTTGGTGATATTGATAATCAATATTGAAACAAAACTAGAAAGTCACTTTTTTTTTTTTTTTTTTTTTTTTTTTTTTTGCTGAGGGGGACAATTATCATGGAAGGAGTTTTTGGCACAAAAATATGACACTAAAATTTTCCAATACATAAGAAGATAAGCAGGTTAAGTGAAATGCTAAACATAGGGAAGAAGAGAAAAGAAGAAGGGAAAAAGGAACTGAAAGAAAGAAAGGAGAAGAAATGGAGCAAAAAAGGGAGAGACAACACACAGAAAAAGAGAGAGGAAGAAGAGAGAGAGAAAGACATCAGTCAGACAAAGAGAGACAGAGAAAAAGAGAGACAGAAAGACACAGAAACAGAGGCAAAGACAAAAACAAGATAGAGAGATGAAGACAGTTGACATCCTGGAGAATATTCTAAACCCAGAAGTAATGCATTGCACTTAGTAGGAAGAGTTCCATGAAAACAAATCCAGGACACTCTTTAAAAAGTTAATCTTCCCTGATTGCTGAATCAGATAACAGTTCTTTGGACTTATATAATGTCTACGAGCCAAAAGGCTTAAAGTATTTTACACATAATTATGGATTTTCCATCATTGTACTCTTAAAAGATAACTCAGGACAAAGCCTGGTCATCAGTTTACAAATGAGATCCAAAAAGGTGGAGTAGTTTATTCATGGCCACAGACATTAGTAGTGAAAAGGCCAAGCCTAAAATAGATTTCCCACTTTACTGTCCACTCTTTTGCTCACCAATAAGCTCAAAAGAGAAATAAAAATTATACTAAAATAATTTAGCCTATTTCAAGGCTACTTTCAATGCTATGGTCTATGACCATGTAAGGTACCAAGAAATTAAATTTTAGATTATATACAAACATTCACTTAATTGTCATGACTCTAAATGTGAGATGCATCCAAAACCCCAAAGTTGATCTAGTATCAGAGTAAATGAATCATTTCAACACTGACATTATTGCTATTAATGAATACAGGTGTTGTTACAGAGAAAAAAAAAAGTTGTTGCCAAATAGAATAGCTAGAATTTATTACTTCAGGTTTAGTTTTATTTGGAGAGGAAAATTAGGTCAAGATAATTTCATTGTGTCCCCCCAAAAAACAAGATGTATCCTTTCATGGGACAGTTATTCATCTCATCTTTGCAATGGTAAATTGAGAAAAAAAGGCCAATGAAAATAAGTGAAGTTTATGCTCCAATATATTTTTGCTGAGAAAGACTATAAAAGGTTTAGTCAGACTTGACAAACTAGGTAAACAAGCACTCAGTGATTTCAGTGCTAAGAAAAATATAGGGGAGAATTTAAAAAATCAAAAATATATTTTGAAATTAATAAATGAAAAGCATCAAAGATATGTTGGTTCCTCAGAAGCTTTTTTGTATATAGATATATAATTACATATCATTATAGTATATATTATAAATATCTTTTTCAAGGAGTGAGTTGGAAGACCCTGAGATACTAAGGACTGAACATCACAAAAAGTGAAAGTATTTGAATTTTAATTGACAGGGAACAATTGGTTATAAATGAGACAGTCATTTCATAATTGCTGAATAATCAGATATTAGACTAACTTGAGTGAAGATTAAAATCAACAACAAATTATAAGAACAGATAAAGATGTTAAGAAGATGTTGTAAGCAATTATAACAGCTTAATCCTGACCTATTCAAACAAAACTGCTGATGATTAGACATGGAAAACTGATAAAGCAAGGGAAATTGACATTGATTATTATAATTTTCTTTAGAAGTTTAAAAGATGAAAAGCAATCACTTTGTAATGAAAACAAAACAACCCTGAAAACAAAATTTCCTTGGCAAGTGAATATAAATGAAAACCAAGGGCAAATTTATAATATAAATTCATTTGAAAAATGTTATTATGAGGATTATTAACTAAAAACAGCAAATGGGAGAAATTCCTTGAGAAAGCTTGAGTAAGACTCAACTAAATTATAAATACTTATATATGATGCTTAGAAATCTATGAAATATTTCTGAGGTAATCTATTGTCATCATCATTACAAATAAAATAAGGTTCTAAAATCTAAATCTCAATTTTACTATTTAAGAAGTACAGATGGTACTTAAGAAATTGAAAGTGGCAACTCTAGGTGGATCAGACCAAAATGAAACAAAGAAAATCTGTAATGAAAATAACAAAATTTCAAAAACACTACTAACAATTTTTAAGATATTTGAGGGAAGGAAGATGCCAAACAAATTCCAATAGAATATAATCTCTATGAGGTAAGGAGTTGTTCTATTTTTGTCTTTTCATCCTCAGCACTTACAGCAAGTTTAGCACAAATCTTGTTTTTATTGTTCAGTCATTTCAAGCATACCTAATTTTTCATGATTCTATTTGAGGATTCCTTGGCAAAGGTAATGAAGTAGCTTGCCATTTCCTTCTCCAGTTCATTTTGCAGATGAAGAACTAAGGCAAATGTGATGAAGTGACTTGCCCAGGGTCACATAGGTAGTAAATGTTTGACTACTGATTTGAACCCAGGGCATCCTGATTCCAAGTACGATATTCTATCCACTGTGCCACCTAGCTGCATGTTTTATGTTACATACTTAATCAGTGGTCTCTAAATATAAAAATTAATTAACAAATGAATGAAAAAACTAAAGATAAAAAAATGCTCAAGAAGATATCAGCAATATGATTCTATAACCTATTCCTTATCTTAATAAGAACTAAATATATGTATATGTTCACACACATGTGCATATATGTATACACATGTTGACTATGTACTCATATTCTGATACATTAGTGTGTGCTGACACATATCAATGTGTTACTGCATGCATATATGTTGCTACATAAATAGCATGTCTTTATATAATGCTTTTGAAGAAAAGGGGTCAGGAAATGAGCAGGAATACACAAATAATTTTATTTTTAAATTAAAAAAAAATTATCAAACAATTATTTTCTGCCTCCCCATCTTTTCCCCATCATGAAAAAAGAAAAATAAAACCCTTTCAAAAATATGTACAGCCAAGCAAAACAAATCTCCATATTGATCATATTCAAAATGATGTTAATATTTGTATACATTGTATATGCATCTATATACACACGAGCATACACGTATTCATGCATGATATACACATATAACATGCATATATGTGTATGTATGGATATATATGCATACATATATATATATATTCCATTGCCTATTTTGTCAGGAAGTAGTATACATCATAGGTCCTCTGGAATCATATTATTGATCAGAATTATAAATGCTTTCAAAATTGTTTTTTCAATATTATTTTATCTATGTGATCTCTTATAACAAACTGCATTTTTGTGATCATATTTCTAGGTATAGAAACTGTAAGATAAAATCACATTTGTTATTATTATAAAAAATTCTTACTTTGTAGAGCAAAGCATTATAAGAGATTCTTCTTCAAAAAAACTTCTTTCACATATGTGTTAATATCTTACAAGATTCCTCAATGCACATAGGCAATTGTGCAATAATTCTCTGGTGTTGAATACTAAGACAGTATAAAAGTATAACAGTGGGAGATAAAATTATCAAAACTATTTACCACAGTGATGCAGAATGACCTATGCACTGTCAAAATATAAAAGTGATAGATGTTAAAGTTCTCCAAGTGCTTCTTCTGTCAAACAGCACTGATCTGTCTGTGAAGAATCCAAGAATGTTAGAAACCTCCTTAATGAGATTCATATGAGAAACCTCATATGAAACTTGCCTAACAATTAATAGAGGAAATAACAAATATATGAAAAATGCCTATAGTTCAGATTATGGCATAGATTGGCAGCCCAAAAAATGGCAAAAAAGTAGATGCCCCTTGCCTAGGAAATAATAAACAAATTGTGGTGCACAAAATTATTATGCTATAAGAAATAATAAATATGAAGAATATAGAGAACCTTGGGAAGATCTATATTAACTGATACAATGTGAAATGGAGTCAGGTTAATATAAAACCATAACAATGTAAATGACCAAAAAAAATAAGAAAATAATGCTGTGCAATTAAAATGATCAAACTTAGCTCTCCTGAAAATGCACTCCTGACTCTCCAAACTCTTTCCCACACTCAAGCACTGAGTACCTTCACTTTCTCCTCTCCTCACCTTTTTAGTTTTTCTTTTTAGTTGTTATATTACTACCATTAAAATGTAAGTTCCATGAAGGCAAGGTCTTCTTTTCTTTCTGCTTGTATTTATATTCCTAGCACTTAGCACAGAGCCTGGCACATGGGGTTTAATAAATACTTGTTGACTGATTGAAAGATTGATTGAGGAAAAATCATATCTCCCTTTATTATTTTCAAATGTGGAGAACTGTAAGTATGGAACACTGCATTAAATTTGTTGATTTGTTATTTAAATTTCCTGAAATTCTCTCTCTCTCTCTCTCTCTCTCTCTCTCTCTCTCTCTCTCTCTCTCTCTCTCTTCTCTCTCTCTCTCTCTTTCTCTCTCTCTCTCTCTCTCTCTCTCTCTCTCTCTCTCTCTCTCTCTCTCTCTCTCTCTCTCTCTCTCTCTCTCTCTCTATCTCTTTGGTTTCTTGTTACAAGGGATATATCTCTTGTTGGCAGTTGATATGCTAAAAATCAAAGGGATGCAAAAGCAAAATAAATCAATAATTTATATCAAAATGGACAGACAGTCTATTAAATTGTGCATCAGAGAGCTAGACCCAGCATTGAAGGAAGAGTGCACACTGGATCTCAATGTGTTCATTGATTTTATAGCCTACTTTTTAAATACCAGCAATTTTCTAGTGAAATTTGTTTCCTTATCCTCCTCCCTTATAGTGTTGCTATACTGTTGGATATCATAAAATATCATAGTGTGCTGCAAAGAAAAGAATTGGATATTGATCATTGGAGGTCTTGGGTTCAAATCCCAACTTTTAATTTAATTTAATTTGTGGGATTTGGGACAAGTTGCTTGATTTCTTTGATCTCAATTTTCTTAAATGAAAAGTGAAACCATTAAGTAAATGACTTCTGATGTCTCTTTCAGATCTAAATCTAAGAACTTATTCTTTGATTCAGAGTCAAAACTGCAAAGAACTCAGAGATTAGTGGAGAGATATACAATAAATGGAAGCAAGATTTAGTGTAATACCAATGATATTTAGAGGTCTGTGAGAGGCATAAAAGCTACTCAAAATATGAGCTCTGAAAAAGAAATGAGCTCCTTAGGTAAAACTGAACAAGGGACAGCAAATATGAAAAGCTTGAGTTCAGCACTTGTGCACATGGAATGTTCAAAAACCTCAAGAAAGCTTTCAGCACTTTGGTTAGCTCCTCTATGAAGCTCTATAGAAGAACAAGAGTAAAAATTATATTGAAGGAGAAGTCATTGATAGATATATTGCAATCTGCTTAATTGGGAACAGTGCCTATATTAATGGAAACTATTGGTGCACAAATGAAGCACCTGCAGTTCATAAAAGTAAAATGACTGATTAACCATCAAATGGCAAGTAAACTGCAGAGACATGTCCCAAACCCAGGTCAGCTCATCTAAACTATGCAACCATTTTTATTATAATCCACAGTCTTTCTACTTACCAGTTAAAGGTATCAGTGATGACAATCAAGAAAGTAATCATAAAATTGTCCATTTTAAAAATAACTATGATTGATTTTCCCACTGATTTGACCCTTTTAGGGTTATGGAGCTTTTAATAACTTCATCAGTGTAAGGAAATTCCCAATTTGTCTTTAATTTATAGTCTTTTGAGAGTTGTCTAAGAAACTAAGAAGTCAAGTGACTTGCCCATTTGCACAATTAGTTAATTCAATCCTGTTTTGAACTAGGTTTTTCCTAACTATGAATATATTCTTAACTGTCCACATTTGTCAGAGCTAAAAATATACAAATACTGTTCAAGATTAACAACAACAGATACTGTGCTATGTGCTTTACAATTTTTATCTTATTTGATACAACTCTGAAAGGTAGGTGCTATTTTAATCCCATTTTACAGATGAGAAAATGGAGGCAAATAGCAGTTAAATGATTTGTCCAGAATCACAGAATTAGCAAATATCTGGGTCAGATTTGAAGTCAAATCTTCCTGATTTCAGGCCCAGATCTCTATATCTGTCACCCCTGTTTTTGTAGGATCCCTTAGGATTATAGTTCGAGGGTTATTAGAATCTTAGGAACCATCAAGTTAACCTCCTTCTTTTTTACAAATAAGGAAACTGAGGTCCAGAGAATTTGAACAACCTGCTGAAAGTCATAAAGAAAATAAATGTCAGAACAGGAATTTAAACTTGGGTACCAGAACTTCAAATTCATGTCTCTTTTCATTGCACCACATTGACTCCTATGTCAACCATCACCATCTATCAATTTCACTAGACAAAAATGAGACTATCCATAAAATTCTGAAAATCAGGTATTCATTGATCTTTTTTGTTAGAACACTTCTCCTGGGCTCTAGATAACTAAGCCTTAGAATGGAAGGCTTTAGTAGATAAAGTGGTCTCTTAATAGTGGGTTAAAGTCCAAAGCAGAATGACCCAGAATAAGTAATTTAACCTCTCAGGTCTCATTTTCTTCAGTTGTTAAGGGACAGGATTGGACTTACTGGCCTTCAAGGTATCACTCACTCTAGACTTAAGATCCTCATTCTGCATCCTGAATAATAATCTGAGGCTTTACTCCTAACTGCTCAGAGCCAACATAGTCATCATAGAGATGACTGTTTTTCTAAGTTCCTTCTTGAAATCATCATTCCTTCCTTCTTTATCTTTCAACTCCTAATATCAAGCCATGTCTACACTTTCACCATTAATTCTTTCAGCAGCACTTCTTTATATTTACATTCATATACTTCTTTATATTTATATTCACCATCCTTGACCAGCAAACAATTTTTAAACTTGCAGTAAGTGCTTACTCTATAGCACAGTGATACATAGTGGGGGAAAAGAATATAGAAATGTAATAGTCCCTGCCTTCAAGGGACTGACAAATACTCTCAGTTAAAACAATATGTCCATATTTTTAAAACTGGATCTATGATTTTATTGACTTATGGAATTCCTCATAAAGAAACTCCCTGTCCAATGTATATCAATTTCTGCTCTGTAATTTGTAGTCTTTGAAAGCGATTCAGTGTAATCAGAAAATCAGTATGTGAAAAAGGCAGGATTTGAATTCACATCTCTCTTTCTCCTAGGAAGGATTTCACTATACCATGTTTTCATACATCTCCTGATTTGAATAGACTAAAAATATAAAAACATAAATAAAGGTCACTTTAGAATCAGAATGGGTAATAGTAGATGCTGTAGAAATCAAAACAAACTACATGTAAAAGATGTTGCTTTAGCTGAGTTTGAAAGAACTAAGAATTCATAGAGATAGGGTTGAAGAGGTATATAGATACTTTTCAGGATTGTGGTTTATAGGAGAGCTCCATTTGTTGGCCATCTCAAAATCAACTCTTTGATAACACAACTCATGGTCTTCTTCTATTCCTCTCAATTTTCCCATTTTGAGTGAGACACCATCATTTTCCCAGGCTCCTAAACTATAAACTTTAGTGCAATTTTTACTTCTTTCTCTTGCATCCCTAAATTCAATTTGCTGACAAGTTCTTTAGTTTCTTGTTTTGAAATTTCTCAGATCCTCTATTCATTCTCTCTCACATGATCACCTTGATATTTCATTCCCTATCACCTCACACCAGTATTACTATGATGAATTGCTTGGTAGTATCCAACTCTAGTTTCTAACCTTTCCAATTCTTCCTACATTTTGTTGCCAGCTTAATCTACCTTTAGGAATTTTTGCCTGCCCTTAACTACTTGAGAAGAATTAATATATCCTATCATTTTTAGATTGCTCTCTACTTTGTATCATTCAAAGACTTCTGCCATTTGATCTGACTCTCCCTGACATTTCTCCCAAAAATTGCACTGCCATACCCATCAGGCCAAGATTCTCACTGTCCCCATATACAGTATGCTAAATCTTACTTCCATATCTTTACCAATGCTATTTATTGCCAAGATCTAGAATGTCCTTTCTCACTGTTCTCCATCTATTCTGATTCTGCCCTCTTTAAAGATCTGGCTCAAGTTTCATCTTCTTCATGAACTTTTCTCTGGCTATACTATTTTTCCTCCAAACTTCTTCAATATTTAGTACCTGAACCAATATACTGAGCATTTTGTTCACATATTCCTGTCTTGTTCTTGGTTTCTTCCTGAGACTAAATAATTTCTTTCCAAAAAGATTGTGGGACCCATAAACTATTCTTCTCTATTGTTTTCCTTAATGTTACAATGATGAGCATAGAGTAAGTGCTCAATACGCTAATTAACTTGTTGACTTGCTTGCAAACAGGTAAAAAGGGTGGAGAGAGTGGGCAGTTAAAATTGCCTGCAAACCCAACAATCCAAAAGCTGCAAGAATTCCATGACGAAAAATGTGGTCTTCTCAGTAAAGGTTGCTTAAAACAAAAGCCCATTTATCTGAATGCAGAAGACATTTAATCAATTTACATGAGGGATTTCAAAATTAGTCAGACTGTAATGAACTATGAAATACTGATTAATGCATTTTTGCAATGTTTGATTAGAAACCTAACATGTATGCTAGCGCGTATCTACCATTACAGCATTTATATGTTAATATTTTGTTTCTTAAAATTGCCATAATAGATTCTCTGAATTATGGAACTAAAGTGTATTTGTGGTTAACAATTTGTAAACAGTCTTTATACTGGGAAGTGCTTTTTGACAATAAAGAGGCATTTAATTTTTATAAAAAAGAATGTGCTGGAGATTCAATATGTAGGTGGATGTTTGCAGCTGCTGTGGATGTTAGGGAATTCTCTAAAAAGAAGATACTGACTACACACTCTCTGAGTGTAGCCATTCAGCTCACTTTTCTATTCTCACACCTATCATACAATCAATCAATAAGCATTGATGATGCATCTACTATGTGCCAAAGAATGGGGAGGATCCAAAATCCAAAAAAGAAATTATCTGCCTTCATGGCATTTACATTCTATCAAGGAAGATAAATGTGCACGTACAAAACCGTATACAACAAATACTCAATAATTTTCATATTCATGGCTGGAAGAATCCAAGAAAGGCTTCATGTAGAAAGTGACATTTGAGCTTAGCTTTTAAGGAAGTTAGGTACTGGGGTGCAGTGGGGGTGATGAGGGATGAGGGAAGTAGAGTGAGGAGAGGAGACATAGCAGTCATATAGGAGATTAAACCTTCACAGAGCTCTTTTGTAGGCATTCCTAGGAACAGTGAAGCAATCAAGACTTTCCTTCATGCTTATTTAAAGGGTCATATTAGCAAGGATGATTAGTTAAAATGCTCTCGATCCTCTTTGCTTCTAAGACTCTGGCTTTTTCCCTCTTTACTCCCTTAGAATTTCTTGATACCTCTTACTCTCCTGAATAAAATCTCTCAAATTGAAGTGGGAATCCCAGTGGGGATCCTGAGGTTTCTCTCTGAGGTCTGTCCACTGCCTTTATGTCTAACTGAATTGTCTGTTTTGGTATAAAAATCACTTCTTATGACTACCTTTCAAGGGAAGGACCTGCATCTTCTTAGGTTGAATTAATCAAAAAACTAAGCACTAATAACTAACATTTATATAAATTTTAAATTTACTTTAAATTTTGCAATATTTTGTATCTCATTTGATCTTTGCAACAACCCTATGAAGTACATGCCATCTACTATCCTCATTTTGCAGATAAGGAAACAAAGGTTCACAGAGGTGGCTTGCCCAAGGTCATATACTCAGTGTCTAAAGTAGGATTTAAATTCCTATCTTCCTGACTCCAAGTCTAACCTTTTACTTCTGTGCTTCTAGGCTGCCTCTACCAAGTCTCTAAATCATAAATCAATGAACCCTCCAAAATCTCAAAGATCCATGATTTCATTTGTATGACCATTTTTTCCACTGATGCCAAATCCATCACCATAAGACTTGTAAGTGGATCTTGAGAGTTGCTATGGTTGAAAAAATGCATCACCCTGGGACCAACCTAGTGGTGAAATTTTCCAAATTCAGCTAGGACAACAGATGTACTGGATCCATACTCAGATTTTCCAGATTGGTAGAATCCAATGGAATTTATATTATCAAGAAAAGCTTTCCACCTCCCCACTACAGTGGAGAGCTATTGTAGTTCAAAGCTTGGTGCTGCCACAAAAGGCACAAATATCTGTTTAAGCTTTGATCTGCTTATAATTTACTATTTCCTAAGATGTTCTAAAAGTCTTTAGGAAAAAGACATCTGCATCCTCCCATAAAGAAGGAAACTATTTTCTATTCCATTTCTTCTCAATAGAAAAAACTGAGCTTGAAGAATAAGGACAATTCTGTAACCTCCAGGAAATAATATATAGAGATTATTTTAAGTCTGTGCTATTGTTATTGCTGCTGTTGTTGTTGTTTATTAGGAGAGGGATTCCCCCACTAGATTTAATGAAAATGGCAATCACAAAAAGGTTTACAGCCAAGTTCTCTCATCTGTAAAATACTGATAATAAACCTTGAACCATACACCTCATCCCAGGATTGCTATAGGAAGATGCCTTGAAAAACTTTGCGAATGCTAAAAAATATATTAAAATGAGAAACAATGTATTTCCAAGGGGGGAAATAACATTAGTAAAAGTGAAATTACATGATCTAAGTTAAAGCTGGCAAAGAACTTAACAATCATTGAGTAAACCATCCTTCCCATTTTACTACTTTTTACAGATAAAGAAACTGAGACCCAGAGAAAGGAAATTATATTTGTTCAGTTTTCAGCCACTAATATAGATTCAAATCGAAGTCTTCTAACTTCCAATTAAGTACTCTTTCATATACATGGTGTACTAAATATAAAGTACATATATGCATATACATATATATGTACATATGTATATAATACAGAATGAAGAAACAGAGTACATGTGTATATACATATGTATACATAATATATGTACATATATATGAACACATATTTTGCCTCTTCATTCTTTAGAACATTCCTGAAATGTGACGTGTATAACATGCAAACGTATATAGATAAGTGAATGTTTGGAGAAGGAAGAAATTATACATCCATTAGTGTATGTGTGTATGTGTGTTACACAAAGGGTAAGAGAAAAATGTTTGATGATTATCACAAATAAAAGCAATTATCTAGTGTTTAGATTTCAAACCTCCTTAGATTTTGAAACTCATTGCATGTCATGATTGTCATTATTTTTGATTCATTAGCAGGGCATACTTATTAGGTCTTAAAATAGAAGGCTCCTGGACATGCAGAAACATGTTTCTTGCTGTCATGACAACTAGACCACAACAACAATGACTCTTACCCAAATGTGCATAGGGACAAAGTTACTGTATGTGAATATGTAAGTTAATTATAGAGTCATCAAAAGTAAAAACCATTCTACCCATGAAAAGCAGGTTCTGAAATAATCAATAGTGCTCTTCTTGTTTGGTAATTGGTGATGCATTTCCAGGACTGGGCTCTACCTTTGCTTTGCATGGAAAATGAGGCAGGCTCCTCAGCCACTAGGAAAAATGGGAAATCTTTCAGTTTGGGGTTGGTGGTTGCCAGTAGCAACAAATAATGGAAAATTGCCATCTGGCTTCTTTTTTTAAATGAGATTTGAATAATCAATTTAATAATGGATAGAGTACTTGCTTACAGAAATAATCAGTTGTCATTGCTAGAGAAGGGGGAAAAAAAACAATTTTGGTTGCCTAAGACAAAGCTCTGAGGTGTAACCATAATGTAAAGCAAATAAGCATCTACAGGCAGACAACAATTTTTATTTTCCCTGCTGACGATGGGGGTGACTTGAAGAAGGCTCTTCTCTTTATGTGCTCAGCTTTTCACATTCAATGTTTAATAATCAGGAGCAGTTGGTTTGCTACAGGCATTCAACTCTACTAATGGTTACTACAGAATGAGATACACACATTGTTGAGTTAAAACACACACACACACACACACACACATTTTATTTTCAAATATCATATAACATGCAGTGAGAAAGGCCTGGTTTTAACCATACATAGGGAAGCAGAAAAAATCTAGCTTTGGATTTAAAAAATATATTTTTACTCTTAACTATACAGGACAAAAAGATTATTTAGGAAAGGAGGACACCAAAGGTCCAGAATGAATCATTCATTTACAGGATAAAAATAGCAAAAACAGGTATTCCTTCTCTGCACAAACACCAGCAGATATGGGGATAATGACACCCAACTACAAGTCACATTTTTATGTTTCCTTTTTTGAAAAAAAAAAAAGAAACATGCATGTGTATCTATTTCACTGGCCTCAAAAGAGCATTGGACTAGTTCCTGAAAAATGCTGAGCATGGTATGAAATGAAACTGAGGAAGGATGCAAAGTACTCGCCACTGTGTATGGAACATGGTTTTTCTGGGTCTATACATTGACAATTATCTTAAAGTTGACTTGTCCTGTTTGATATAAAGAGTGGGAAAAACTTATTCCCTTATTACTTAAGAGAATACTTAAGATCCTGTTGGTTATTTTATTTGTTTTTTTTTTTAATCACCCTTACCTCCTGTTTAACTCCTAACTCTGCTGTGATTGAAAATTCCTTTAGCCAAAACCATTTTCTTTCCTTTCCCCCTTTTTCTTCTAGGTCCCTGCTCTACAAGAATCCTGTTTCTACCCAGAAGCTACCAAATGAGACATATATGTAGAATAATGGACAGCATCGGACCTGAAGTCAAAAAGGCCCAAGTTTATATCCTTCAGATAATTTATAATCTGGGAGAAACTGGGAGAAATCTCTCAGCATCAGTTTTCTCATCCATAAAATGGAAATAATAGGATAACAATGGATAGACTTGCTCAAAATAAGAGTGTAATGAACAGTGCCAAGAGAACATTGTATAAAGTAACAGTAGTATTGTTTCAAGAACAATTTTGAAGGACTAAATCCTTTTGACAATTATAAATACTGAAATCAATTATAAAGGACATAAAAAGGAAAACACAATTTGCATCCAAAGAATGAACTGATAAATAGAAGCATGTATAAGAATGATTTTACAAACATATATATATATATATATATATATATATATATATATATATTCACTCACACATATGCATATTTGTGCTTAATTGTAGTCAGGTGGGAAGAGAAGGAAAAAATAAATTTACATGATAACTTAAGTCTATATGTACAAGAAATAGCAAGTTATATATAATAGACTTGCAGTTTTTGTATATAATCATCTTTTTAAAAAATTAAACTGTTAAGTAAATGCTTTTTTAATTTCATACATTAGAAATAAAATGAAATTACCAAAAAAAAAAAAAAAAGAATTTAATTCCAAAGTGAACACACGCAATAATAATGAGGATGGGTTTTTACTGGGGCAAAGTACGATGAAATTATTACTTCCTTGATAGGATATTTTTGCTTTTTTTTTTATTTGGAAAAAATCAAACTTCTTTTTTTTTATTATTAAAGTTTTTTTTAACATATGCATAGATAATTCTGCAACATTAGCCCTTGCAAAACCTTGTGCTCCAGTTTTCCCCCCTCAAACCTCCCTACCCCAAATAGCAAGTAGTCCAATATTTGTTAAACATGGTAGAAATATATGTTAAATCCAACATATACATACACATTTATCCAATTAATTTGCTGTACAAGAAAATCAAATCAAATCAGAAAAGAAAATGATGAAGAAAATAAGATGAAAGCAAATAACAACAAAAAAGAGTGAAAATGCTATGTTGGGGATCATGCTGAGTTCCCACAGTTCTCTCTCTGGGTATAGATGGCTCTTTTGATCACAAGACCATTGGAACTGGTCTGAATCATCTCATTGTTGAAGAGAGCCAAGTACATTAGAATTGATCATCATATAATATTGATGTTGCCGTGTACAATGATCTCCTGGTTCTGTTCATTTCACTTAGCATCAGCTCATGCAAGTCACTCCAGGCCTCTCTGTAATCATTCTGCTTATCGTTTCTTATAGAACAATAATATTCCATAACCTTCATATACCATGATTTATTCAGCCATTCTCCATCTACTCAATTTCCAGTTTCTTGCCACTACAAAAAGGGCTGCCATAAACATTTTTGCACATGTGGGTCCTTTTCCCTTCTTTAAGATCTCTTTGAGATATAAATCCAGCAGAAACATTGCTGGGTCAAAGAGTATGCATAGTTTGATAACTTTCTGGGCATAATTCCAAATTGCTCTCCAGAATGGTTGGATTCATTCACAACTCCACTAACAATGTATTAGTGTCCCAGTTTTCAGAGTTGTCTTAATTTTCATTTCTCTGATCCATAATGCTGTAGAGTACCTTTTTGTATGACTAGAAATGGTTTCAACTTCTTCATCTGAAAATTGTCTATTCAAATCCTTTGACCACTTATCAATTGGAGAATGGCTTGAATTCTTATAAATTTGGGTCAATTCTCTATAAATTTTAGAAATGAGGCCTTTATCAGAACCCTTGAATGCTTTCCTAGTTCATTGCTTCCCTTCTTATCTTTTCCGTATTAGTTTTGTTTGTACAAAAACTTTTTAACTTAGTGTAATCAAAATTATCTATTTTGTGATCAATAATGATCTTCAGTTCTTCTTTGGTCACAAATTTCTTCCTCTACAGATCTGAAAGGTAAATTATGCTATGTTCTTCTAATTTGTTTATGATATTATTCTTTAGGGACATTCTTTCTTAAAGAATTCATTATTCCTTACAGCTGCCATGTTACATTGTTCACTCACAGTGACCTGGAATTCCAAACATATCCACAACAAACATTGAGCATCTCCTGTAGGTCACATATTAAGTGTCACAATGCTAATCATTGAGGACACAAAAAAAGACAAAAGCAATCTTTGCTCACATTCTAATGGGATAAAACAAAATGTAAATAGCTAGGGACATATAACATGTAAACATTATAGTTTCAAAATCATATGAAAGATGAAGTTATGAGTAGAGGGAGGACTGAGAAAGACATCCTACAGAAAGCAATTTGAGTTAAGTATCAAAGAAAGCTGTGGAAACTAAGAGGCCGAACCAAGTGGGAAGACCATTCCAGGCATGGGGAATAGTCATTACAAAGGTATGGAAACTGTAGATTCTTGTAAGCTAAATAATAGAATATATAGAGTGAAGTTTAAGAAAACTAGAAAGAGATCAAGTTATAGTAAAAAAAAACACTTTAATAAATGTCAAATAGAGAAAGGTATACTTAATGCTGGAGGAAATGGGCGATCACTAGAGCTCATTAATAAGACATATGGTCAGATTTACATTTAGGAACATCACTTTGGCAGCTGAGTGAAGGATGGGTTAGAGTGGTGGGAAATGAAACAGGAAGATCAGTGAGTAGATTTTTGCAAGAGCCCAACAAGAGTTACTAGGAATTTGAATTAGCGCTGTGACTGCATAATAGAGAGAAAGGAAGTCTTAGGGAGATGCTGTGAAAGTAGAGGTGAAAAGACTTGACAAACAGTATGTATATATGGATAACTGAGAATCAAGGATGACATCAAGGTCATGAGCTTGGGTGACTAACAGGATGTCGTGGGTAATAGAGAAGTTGAAAGGATGTAGAAGGAGGAAACATAATAAGTTTTATTTTGGACATGTTGCATATAGTACCCACAAGAAATCCAATTCAGGATGTCCAAAAGACAGGTGGTGCTGTAGGATTATAGTTTAGAGGAAAAACTAGAGTTAGACATACAAATTTGGGAATCATCTTCTAAGAGATGATAATTGAACATGGGAGATGATAAAAATCACTTAATTGAATGGGATAGAGTCAAGCATTTATTAAGTGTTTGCTATGTAGCAGGCACTGTGCTAAGCACTTGGAATACAAATATGAGTAGAAAGACAGTCCTCGTGTTAAATAAGTTTATATTCTAATGAAAAATGACAAGATATAAAAGGAAACTGAAAACGGGGGCGGGGAGAGCCAAAAGTAGCCTTTGTGGGAAGAGTACTAGAAAATAATCGAAGGTACAGCCTGGAGAGGAATAAATTTGTGACTGGCTTGGGCACCATTCTTAAAAAGAAATTCTGGAAGCAACCATCTAATTAGAGGATATTTCCAGTATAAAAATTCTAGAGCTGGAGTGAAGCTTCAGGATAAAAAATTAGGATACAGTAGAAGAAATCTGGAGTGCAATATGAAGCAAAATTAGGGGAAGAAAAAGCAATAACAAAACAAAGCTTTGGGGAATACCCATGGTTGGTGGACTTGACATAGGTGAAGAACTAGCAAAGGAAACCAAGAAGTAGTAGTTTGGTAGATAGGAGGAGGACCAGGAGAAAACAGTATCTTGAAAATCAAAAGAAAAGAAAATTTGCAGACAGGAATCATCAGTTTCAAATACTCCAAAGAAGTCAAAAAGAATCAAGACTTTTAAAAGACCATATCTAATGGCCTTAAGAGTTAATTTGTAACTGTGAAGAAGGTAATTTTGGTTGAATGATGGTCAAGAGAGCAGGAAGCCATGTTCCATATTTAGAATAGAATGAAAAGGGAGGAAGTGAAGGCATAAATTAATAGATGACTTTTTCAAAAGTTTAGTCAATAAAAAGAAGAATGAAAAAAGATGGACAGTAGATAGATGATATGATAGGATCAAATGAGGTTTTGTTGTAGTTGTTTATTTTTAAGGAAAGGAAAAATGTGGGCTTGTTGTAGCAAAAGGAAAGAAGCCAGTAAAGAGTCTGAAGGTAAGAGATAGATATCAAGAATGATAGTAAGGGCAATTTACTGGAGAAATGAAGCAAGAATTGGATCAAGGGCCTTGGCAAAGAGAAGCGTCATCTTTTCGTTTGAGAGCAGTGTGAGAGAGGAGATAGTCAGAGATGATGTCTGATTGTGTAAAATGAGGATCAGTTAAAAAAAAAAAGAATAGAACTCAGTAAATGACCTTTTTTTTTAAAGTAGAAAATGAGATAGAGAAATGATTAAATAGGAATAGAATAACTCCTTTGACACAATGAGGGCCCAGTTAAGATCAAGTAAAAATGTATTTGTTGTAGACTCCAATAGTACAATTCTTAATTTCCTTTACCTTTGTTCAACAACATGTGAATAGGACTAAAGGAGGAAGATAGTGGAAGGATTCAGGGGTTTAGGTTTATCAAGACATGATTGGCTATTGGGGCAAGATATTCAAGAGTAAAGAATAGTGTGGAGTTGGTTCACCAAGAAATTGAGATAAGAAAGGGAGGTGAATGAAGCCAGTGAAGAGGTAATGGCTTGGGAAACAACAGAGGTATAGAGGGAGCAAATGAAAAACAGATTTTTAAATATAAAGTATAGGGTTACAGTTGTAAGTCAAAAAGATAGAATGATAAAAAAAATCTATGTTTTTCTAAAACAGATTTTTCAAATACAAATTTCCAGCTATTCACGACATAGCTTTCTTATAATCATGATATTGATTTTTTTTTCAACCAAATATAAATCTTCATATTTATCTTTATTAAATTTCATCTTAGTAGATTCAGTCCACATAATATGCCATATTTTGGATCCTGACTCTTTCATCTAGTGTGTTAGCTTTGTGTCATCTCTAAATTTGTTGACCATGATAAAAATTAAAATATTACACATCTATGTATAAGTCCTAGCAGTCCTTCATTAGAGATCCTCTCCAAATTGACCTTGAATCTTAAGTGATCATTCTTTGGTTCCACCATTCAGCTAATTCCTTCTTGAATCAATCAATGTACTATTGCACAGCCTTTATCTATCTTTCCACAAGAATAACCCTGAGAGACTTTGTCAAATGCTTTCTTTAATTGCTCAACTCTATTTCCCTAATCTAGTAGTCTTTTTGATTACTTATAGTAACATAATATTGGGATTACAAAACATTCAATAAATTAACATCTCTAGATAATAGATTCTAGAATTTTTCCAGAAAGTGAAATTATATTCACTAGAATATTCAATTTTTTTTGTCTTTTTTTCCTCTTTAAAAAAAAAAAAAGAACATCCTGTCTTCTAAAGTACTGTGGCACTATTCCCCTATGATCTTTAAAAGTTCACTGACAGAAGTTCAGTAATCAGGACTTTCACTTCTTTCAAAATCCTGTAATATTATTCATCTGGGCCTCATAAGTTGAACTCATTAAGGGCAACTAGGTCCTTTCTTATTACCTTTTTAATTATCTTGAGTGTCTTCTCCTCATTTAAGGCCCATACATTCAATTGCATCTACTCCATAACTTTAACTATTACCTCAAAGTTCATGTCTCTAAAGCCTTCATCTCCAGCCTAATTTCTACTCAAAGCTACAGTTCCATATTTTAACTGTGTGGGGGATATCTCTACTTTGATGTTTCACCAGCCTGCAGCTCACCATGGGTAAAAGTAAATTCATTTTATTCCTTCAAACCAGATACTCCTAGCAATTTAAAACTATTTCCAAAGGACTATAAAATTGTGCATAACCTTTGATCCCTCAGTGTCTCTACTGGGTGTGTATCTCAAAGAGATCATTAAAAAGGAAAAGGACACACGTGCAAAAAATGTTTGTAGCAGCCCTTTTTTGTAGTGGCAAAGAACTGGAAATTGAGTGGATGCCCATCGACTGGGGAATGGTTGAATAAGTTATGGTATGAATGTAATAGAATATTATTCCTCTATAAGAAATGATGAGCAGGCTGATTTCATAAAAACCTGAAAAGACTTTCATGAGCTGAAGGTAAGTGAAGTAAGCAGAACCAAGAAAACACTGTTTAAAATAACAATATAATTATGTAATGATTAATTGTGATGAATTTGGCTGTTTTTGACAATGTACTTAAGACACCTATTAAGACAACTGTGGGAAGTTTCTTATTTTACTGGGACTTTAGAAAGAAGTTGACAAGTTATCAAAGTTATATATGCAAGTTAGGGTCATCTTATAAGAAACAGTAGAAAGTTCCCTATAAATAAATACAACTTGGAGCACCCAGAATAGAAAATAGACAAGGTAAATAGGCAGTTCTCCATTGTAGCAAATGACAAGAACAATCAAAAAGAATGACAAAGACTAAGGACCTTGCTTTCAATAAACAAAGGATTATAGGAATATAAATCTAAACCTGGAAGGAACTTCTGAGAACATCTAGAAAACTGACTCATAGTTTGAAGTTCGTTTATTTTATAAATGAGGAAACTAAGGTCCAAAGAAATTACCTGATTTATTTATGTAACATGGGTAGCAATTATCAGAAGTGGGATTTTAACCCAGGTTCTCTGATTCCAAATCCATTGTTTTTCCATAAATTAAGCTAAAATTTTCATTGACCCACTGAGACAATACTATATCTATGTTTTTGCCAGTGTCAAGTAACAACTATGGATGTCCATATTACAGGTGTGTCTTCTTCACAGAAAATGATTCATGGCTGGAATAAGTATACAAACAAGCATAACTTTCTCCAGAGGAACAGAAGGAACAAATGAGTCAATTGATTGGTGTGCTATAATTAAAAAATGTACCTACAAGAACAGATTCAAGAACTAGAAAAGGGGGGCATCATAGAGACAATTTGGAGGTAGATTAAGAGGAAAAAAATTATATTAGTAGTATTAAAAGTAACACTGCCTTAGGAACACACCACAGTCAACATAGAGAGATAAGAAATAAATAAGGAATTCAAATCACCAATTTTGCACAGCATAGTAAAGTATGAATAGAGAATTTCAAATACTTCGCTAGTATTCTCTGTATCTTTCTCTCTGTCTACTTCTCTCCTTCTCTATCTTTCTCTTTTTGCCTTCCTTTCTGGCTCTTTCTGTCTATCTGAATCTTCTTCCTTCTCCCCCAAAATAAAAGAGATGATGAATTCTTTTTTTTTTTTTTTTTTTTTTTTTTTTTTTTTTGCTGTAAGGAAAATTAATTCTTCAGAAGGTAGAGAAAGTGCCAAGGGGAACTACTATTCTGGAACTGACTGACAAACAAGGAAAAACTAATTGTTGAAAAAGAAGTGATGGGAGCTTTGGGATAAAGTGACCCCTTTATTGTGAATTCATGCCAGAGAAGAGCAAAGAGAAGAAAGCTAGGGATAGTCTGTCATACCCCCAAAAGACTTTAGAAGAGCAGATTTCAAAGAATTTAGAGAAAGAATATATAGATTCTCAAGTCCCAAAGTTCTACAGGGGAAATTAATCCAAAAAGAATGGGAAAGTGTCTCAAGAGAAAAATTCTAAAGACAAACAGAAATAATGTTGATGAGAAAGAAAAGGGTAAGCTGTCTAAAGAGACTGATGTAAATGTACAGGGAATTCACTGAACAACTTAGATTTTTAAAACATATATATAGAAGATAGAAAATGGAGGAAATAATGGAGAGTGAATTATATATAAACTCTGTCATTCAACACATTAACTAACTCTTACTTATTTGTTTGAAACACAAATTTCATAAGCACTTGCCATTTATCAAATTTGATAAACTTTCTTCCAAGTCATTGATAAAAAATTTAAACAATTTTGGGCTAAGGGCCAGTGGATTCTCAATGGCTATGGCCATGAAGTATAAGCTTTGGCAGGCTCTACCATTCAGGACTATAGTCCCTGTACAGACTATGGCTGCTATCCAAGAATCATCCCAGCTAAGGATAGAAAGGCTCTTAGTCAGTAGGATGGGTGATGGACGCTTTGGCCCTCACAATTCATGAAATAAAGCAATATACAGAATGGATTTCATTTTCATGTGGTATCCCTTTGCATTTCTGTTATGATAGTGGAAGAGTAATAGAAATGGAAGTAGCATATACTCACACAATTTTTAAATCATATGAAAACATTAACTTAGCTTTTAGTTATCTTTAAGTTAGAGATCTTTGTCTTATAACTAATGAGCGAATTTATTGCTAGAAGAATTAAACTATATAAGTCTTGATACTTGAGGTTAAGAAGAGTAGAAGGCTAAAGGATCCTGAGCATAGTCAATGGACCAAAAGGAAGAGGAAGAAGAAATCAACCAAAAATTCCTTGGGAAAATTGCCCTATTTCTCCCTGTGGATCTCTCTCTCTCTTTCTGTCTCTTTCTCTCTGTCTCTCTTTCTCTCTCTTGTTCTCTTACTCTCTCTCACTCTTTTGCTCTTGCTTTTACTCTTGCTCTTTCTGTCTTGCTCTCTTGAAGAATAAATGATTTTAATGAACTTTTAATTTCACATAACATTTCCCATTTATCCCTCTCCTCTCCTCTTCCAGTGGAGTACCATTTACAAGAAAGAATCAAGAGAGGAAGAGGAATATTCAGTAAAAATTAATCAACAAATTGAAAAAGTCTGACATCAACTAGGCATTGACCCATACTTAACACCGTACACCAAGATAAGGTCAAAATGGGTTCATGACCTAGGCATAAAGAATGAGATTATAAATAAATTGGAAGAGCATAGGATAGTCTACCTCTCAGACCCGTGGAAGAGGAAGGAATTTATGACCAAAGAAGAACTAGAGATCATTATTGATCACAAAATAGAAAATTTTGATTATATCAAATTGAAAAGATTTTGTACAAACAAAACTAATGTAGACAAGATTAGAAGGGAAGCAATAAACTGGGAAAACATTTTTACAGTCAAACGTTCTGATAAAAGCCTCATTTCCAAAATATATAGAGAATTGACTCTAATTTATAAGAAATCAAGCCATTCTCTAATTGATAAATGGTCAAAGGATATGAACAGACAATTCTCAGACAAAGAAATTGAAACTATTTCTAACCATATGAAAAGATGCTCCAAGTTATTATTAATCAGAGAAATGCAAATTAAGGCAACTCTGAGATACTACTACACACCTGTCAGATTGGCTAGAGTGACAGGGAAAGATAATGCGGAATGTTGGAGGGGATGTGGGGAAACAGGGACACTAATACATTATTGGTGGAATTGTGAACGCATCCAGCCATTCTAGAGAGCAATTTGAAACTATACTCAAAAAGTTATCAAACTGTGCATACCCTTTGATCCAGTAGTGTTTCTACTGGGCTTATGTCCCAAAGAGATACTAAAGAAGGGAAAGGGACCTGTATGTGCATGGAGGTTTGTGGCAGGTCTCTTTGTAGTGTCCAGAAACTGGAAATTGAATGGATGCCCATCAATTGGAGAATGGCTGAATAAATTGTGGTATATGAATATTATGGAATATTATTATTCGGTAAGAAAGGATCAACAGGATGATTTCAGAAAGGCCTGTGGAGACTTACATGAACTGATGCTGAGTGAAATGAGCAGGACCAGGAGATCATTATATATTTCAACAACAATACTATATGTTGACCAATTCTGATGGATCTGGCCATCTTTAGCAATGAGATGAACCAAATCAGTTCCAATAGAGCAGTAATGAATTGAACCAGCTACACCCAGCGAAAGAACTTGAGAAGATGACTATGAACCATTACATAGAATTCCCAATCCCGATATTTTTGTCCACCTGCATTTTGATTTCCTTCATAGGCTAATAGTACACTATTTCAAAATCCGACTCTTTTTGTACAGCAAAATAACTGTTAGGACATGTATACATATATTGTATTTAATTTATACTTTAACATATTTAACATATATTGGTCAACCTGCCATTGCAGGGAGGGGATGGAGGGAAGGAGGGGAAAAATTGGAACAAAAGGTTTGGTAATTGTCAATGCTGTAAAATTACCCATGCATATAACTTGTAAATAAAAAGCTATAATAAAAAAAAAAGAAAAAAAGAAAAAGTCTAACATCACATACAGTTGTGAACCTTTTATTTCTGTTATGTATCTAGGCTAGATAGCTTCTGATAACTTTTTGGAAATGAATCATATTAATTGTAATTTTTATAATATTCACTTTTTATAACAACAAACACTGTTTCTTTCCATTTATATTAAATACAATCAATGTTTGTTGTTTTACTTGTTCTATTTGCTTTATTTTGCATCAAGTCATATATATATCTCCACTTGCTTCTCATTGTTCTTCATCTGTATCATTTTTTATGACACAATAATATTCATTACATTCATGTGCCACAATTTACTTAGACATTCCCTAATTGATGGGTATCTACTTTGTTTTAGATTCAGCTTCTATCTGAAAAAAATCCATCTTTTCAATATTATTCTTCTTCTGATTATGTTGCACATGACATTCTTTCAACAATGGAAGCTGAGGATTGTCCAAAGACAATAGAGAGATATGGGCATACACAAACTGCAAGAATTAATCAACAAGTATTTATTAAGCATCCACCACTAGTTAAGAACTGTGCTAGATATTAAAAGATATTTTTGTATTTACAAAAAAAACCATGAAATTTCCATTTCTCAATGAGCTTATAATCTATCAAGGGACATAACATACATATATGAGTACATGAAATAAATATCTACAGAATAAATACAAAATAAATACTAATGAAATACAAGTTATTTGGGAAAGGAGAGCACTAGCATTCAGGAGGATCAGAAAAAGCTTCACACTGAAAGTGCTTGAAATGAACCTCGATAATAACATACATTAATGAAACAAAGGGGAAGAATGGTGTGTTTCAGGCATGGGAAAGGTCAATGTAAAGGTAGAGAAATTGGTGGATGGAGGGTCAAGTATTAAAGGGAGAGAAAATTAGTTTGTATGGGTTGTAGATAGAAAGAAGGATAATATAATAATAAAATCCAAAAGATATATGTTGGATCCAGGACTTTCAAAGCCAAACAGATCTTATATTTTATCTTAAAGTCAATAGGAATCTGCTGGAGTTTAAACTCCACTTTTGGAAAATCCCATTAGCCTTAGTGAGGAGGATAGATTGGACTGGAGACTTGAGAGAGACTTGAGGCAGGAACACCAATTAGCAGGTAGTGATAGTAGTCTAAACAAGAGATAATATAAGGTAGCAGTCTTGTGAATAGGGAGAACTCCAAAGCAAAGGATAATGTAGAGGGAGGAAAAAAAGTTTAGATACCTTATTTGGGAAGTTTGGTGAGGGGAGAGGAGGAATGTAAGATAATGAAAGAATGATAAACTTGGGAGATTAGAAGAATGATGATGCCATCAGTGGAAATGGGGCTGTAGGGAAGAGAACTAGCTTCAAAGGAGAAAGACTATGAGTATTGTTTTGGACATGTTGAGTCTGAAATGGCCGCAGGAAATCCAATTTTAAGTATCAATCTAAGCAACTGATGATGCAGGACTGAAGCTCAATTACAAATAGGAAACCCCATAGGAGAAAGAAGGTGAAGGATGTCATTAAAGAGAGGTTTGACCCAAAATAGAAATAGGTTGGTCATATGGTGACAGTGAGTGATAACTGACAGACTGCTCACCTGCTCCATGGATGTTCTTATGATATCAAGTCGGCCTAATGAAGTCCCCTCATCCTACTTCTAGAACTCTGGGTAAACTCCCTAGAACAAAATTTTGGGAGACTACAGGAGACAGTGGCACAAAGTGAGCATGAACAAAGAATCATTTTTAGAATTTTTTTTAAGAAAGAATTTTTAGCAAGAATTTTTTTTTTTAGAAAAGAATGCTCGTGTTGATGAGAACATAGATCCATTACAGTACTGAAAAAGATGCAAAATAGATCTCTGGGGTATCCCATTAGAGATCCCTAGCTAAAATGACATCAACATATTAGCGACCTCTTTGATTACAACTATTAACCAGTTTCTATCCCACCTAAATATGCAATTAAGCTTCAGAAATGCAAATGGGACACAAATGGAGTAAGGACCATTTTATATTTTTACTTTCTATTATGAATTGTCTATGAGTTGGCCAAATAATCTGTCATCTGCTAGTCAACTTACTCCTGATGAAACTCTTCATGCTTAGTTGGGCTGATCTTTGTACAGCAACTCATGTCTATTGCAGAAACTATAGTTAGTAATTTTTCCATATGGTAAAGACTACCAGAACATATACTCCACCAGAATATGTATTGAAGTTCATAGGTAGTTGATATTAGGAAGTTTTATTGATCTATGAAATAAGTCATAGATGGCATGCTGATCAAATATGGAGTTGAAATAAATCTTATAATTAATGAATTGAATAATATAGTCAATATGAAGTTTTCAATAGGCTAGACTGAGAATAACAGGGATAACCATAAAGTACTTCATTTGGAGAAAACAAATTTTGTACAATTACAAGATAATACTAATATGAATTAGCACTTAATGTGTACTTTAAAGTTTACAAAGAACTTTACAAATATCTCATTTTGTATTTGTAAGACCCTTGCAAGACAGATGTTGCTATTATCCCTATTCAACAGATAGGAAAATTGAGGCAAACAGAGGTTAAATGACTTAGCCTAAGATCACCTAACTTATAAATGCCTGAGGTCAGATATGAATTCAGATGTTCCTGATCCCAGTACAGTTCCCTGTTCCCTGTACCCGCTAGATGCTTCTTCATAAGGTCATTAATTTATAGATTGAAAGGACCTAAGAGGTCATCTAGTCCAGAGACCTCAAAATTCAGTAGGAATCAGATAAAAATATAGTTGGCAAATTTTAACAAAATACAGAAGACATAATACATAACATTTTGTTAATTGTTTACTTGTAATAGTCTAAATCAGTGTGTTACAAAAGGAATCCATTTTTAACTTTGATATCATTAGAAAACGAATTCTAGTTCATTCTCGCCATTTTACGGGTGAAACCCAGCTAGGCTAAGTGATTTGCCACAAGTCACAAAGGTGACTTTTTATCAGAACTGTTATCTGACTTCAAATCCAGGATCACAAGTCCAGCACTGCTTGCTCTGTCTTGAACACTATTGTAAGAGACATGCATAAACAATAGTGCCTATAAAAAGATCTCTAAGTTTTCATGAACTACCAATTCAAGATTCATCAGCAATTTGAGTAACATGTGAAAAACTTAGTAACACCTGAGGTTGAATCAGAGTTACACTATAATCTACTCTGGAGTAATGTGTACTGGCTTGGATACTTAGTTTTATAAGCTACAGGTTCATAGACAAAACTGAGTTTATCCAGGGGAGAGAGTAGAGATCAGGCTGTACAATAGAATGAAGGAACTTTGAGTCTTCTTGGAGAAAAGGAGACCTGTGAGAAGGAAGAATAGGCCCCTGCATGATGGCTATATGTTTAAAAACTAGTCAAATGAAAAAGGGATAAAATCGTGTCTGCCTTGGGTACAAGTTATAGGGATGTTTCCCTAAAAGAAAAACTTCCTCATTCAAATTTACAAAAAAGTGAAATGAGGTAACTGATAAAGTTTGGAGTTCTAATCATTAGAAATCTCCGAGAAAAAGTCATGTGACCACTTTTCAGAGCTTCTGCAGAGAAGTCTCTTGTTCAGAAATGGACTGGACAAGATCACTTCCAAAGTCCTTTCCTTCCTTGTGAATTTACGATTCTGCACCTTATCAAGGCCTAAGGTATGTGCTAGTTTCTTGAGTCTGCAGTGATTTTTCCATCATGCCGCGTGTTTAACACACACATTTGGTCTCAGGGCAGACAGACAAGTGTCAGCAACATTATCTTTCCAACAGGAGGTGATTTATTTTCCTAAGACTTTTCTAGAGGGCACCAAGGTAGCTCAGTGTAGTGCTTGCTCAATGACCTGCATAAAGAAGGAGCATCTGCCCCAGAGAAGCATCCGGTGACAGACAGATGCTGTCAATAATACCTCCGCTCCCATTTCATGGCTTAGCAAAGGAGGCTTGGGGCTGCCATGGCTAGAGCCCAAAGGTGTGCTGATGGTGTCAGAGTGACTCAAATGTTCATGTCTGATGTTGGGATGAAATAAGCTCTCGCAAGTCTCTGAACACTTAACAAAGGACGGAAACATAGCAAGAATATACAACAAAGGTACAGTCCCACCTTCCACAGGAGGTCTTCCCCACCCCCTCTTAATTCCAGTGTCATTCCTTTGTTATTTATTTCCTCTTTGTTGCATTTGTGCTTGACTGCTTGCTTCTTGCCTCCCCCATTAGACTGTAAGCTCCTTGAAGGAAAGGATTCTTTGACCTCTTTTTATATCCCCAGTACTTAGCACAGTTCCTGGCAAATATTAGGGTGTATGTGTGTATGTGTGTGTATGTGTATCCATATATACATATTTTATGGATTATTGTTTGATTGATATTTAGCTTCCCTGGATATAGCCCATCTCCATTGGAAATAGGTGAGCATATTTCCAAGTCAGCGAGTCATCAGAGGATTACAACTCATGGCTGCCTGTAGGCACCCACCAAGTTTAAGAGGTCTCTATTAAATGCGCCAGACCAGGAAAGTATATCAGGAAAACTGGGGCTGCCAGTGGCTGCATCGGCATTCTGTGTCCTGTCCCACTTGACCACTGAGTGGTGGCGACCGGCGCTAGTTGGCTGAGTTCAACCTCACTTTCAGACGGTGCAGCCCCACCTTGGCCCACCTGGTGTTCTTCCAGTTCCCAGATATAGTGTGCAGGCTTTTAAGACAAGCAGATAAATTAGGGAACCAGTGGCTTGCCATTAAGGTAAAAAGATTAAAGAGGAGTATTACTAGTGCCTCACAGTCAGGTCCCACACAAACACACACTCTACTCTCTGGTGGTATTTTCAGAACCTCCAGCTGAGCAGTTAGATTCTCAGTTGCCTCTAATAAATTTGATAGGTCCCACTTTTCTTCTCCTGGGTTCCCACAAAGTGCTAGAAGTGGTGGCTAGTTTGACAGCTTGCCAATACAATTTTGAGTCACAGGGCAAAAAAAAATTGGATATGAGCTTCTGATCTTCATATGCCTTGATCATGGGGCTTCCCTGAAAGACAGGTAAGTTGGTAAGTTCAAAACAAAAAATAATTTTAAAAAATTAGCAATTATTTGTATAGTGCTGGAAGATTTGTAAAGTACTTTATGTAGATTAGCTTAGTTGATTCTCCCAACAACTGCATGAGGTTAATACTATTATTATCCCCATTTTCCAGATGAGAAAGCTGAGGAAAGCAAAGGGATTTGACCAGGATCACATAATTAAGTGTGTAACTGAAGTAGAATTTGAACTCATCTTTCTAACTCCAGATTTAATACTCTAGCTACTGACCCACAAGCTACTTCATAAACACATATTTGCAAAGGAAACTCATCAATAAACTCTTATTTTAAATATAAACAAAAAATGAAATTAGTGGCAAATAACTGAGGATGATACAAAACAATGGCACAGTTCTTTATTGAATGTAAGAGAAATACCAAAGTTCAAAATGGACCAAAGCTGGTGACATATCTTAGGAATACAAAGAAAGGACAAATTAAAGCTCAGTTTGGCTTTGTTACAGATAAATATAAGGTCAAAGATAGGATAGGATTATCGCTTTTGGAATAATGATAACAACAGTGATAAGAAGGCTGAGAGACTCAATTTTTAATTTCTGTCTGTTTCCTCTTTCAAGGAAAATATTTGAACTAGGAAGGACAAAGCAAAATTTATGAACAAAGAGTAAAACTGATGATCAATGGGAATTTGTTAAGACATACAACTGTCTTTAGTGAGTTCAAAATGAAAAAAAACAATTTTTTTTTATCAATGACATGGATGAAGATATATAGAATGTACAATTTGGAGTGATGGGAAGTGCATTGGGTGACAAAATTTCCATTTCAAATGGTTCCTACAGTCTAGAAAGATTTGCTGAATGAAATATGATGAATTTTAATTAGTATATATAAATTCAAAGTTCTATACCTGGATTTAAAAAATCAACTTGACAAAAGTATGGGAGAAGTATGGTTATTCAATTATATTTATGAAAAAATATCCTGTTGTTATAATGGTCTGCAAGTTCAGTGTGAATTAAAAATGTGACAAAACAATGCTGGGAGGATTCTGGGAAGATGGCAGAATAGATCAGTAAATTTAAAGTTTTCTAGATTTCCTTCACAAATAGAACAAATTTTCACCTAAGGGCAAACATAAACTGAAAAATTAAGAAGACTTGGGGCAAAACACAGATCCTCTTGATATAATCCATGAAGATCCAAAGTAAGACCCCAGCCTGAGGATTAGCCAGGGTAAAGCACAAATGTCTAGCTTCTCAGAAACACCCAAGGGGGGACCTCTAGGTAAGCTAGGTTTGGCTAGAGCCTTATTAGAAGCCTTAGAAACTTTCACCTTCAGGACAGTGTGAAGAGTCAAGATCTGAGTCTGGGAAGACTGTGGGAATCTCTGTTGATTAGGAACACCAGGCCCAGCTGTGCTGTAGAGAAGTGGCCCTGGGTGAGAAGGAATCAGCACACCTGGTTAGTGAAGGGGGGGGGGGGAGAGTAGGAGGGCAAGGATGCTGCTGCCTACAAGAACTTGCAAGAGAGTGGGGCTTTTGGTTGGGGTTCCAGGTCACAGAGGAGAGCTGAAGTGAAGCTAGAGGTATCCATCCATTCCTCACCCCATGTTTAGAGGTATTTACACTAATAATTCTTATTTTTTAAAAAATTAACCTGCAAAGAAGAATGAATGCAACCATAGAAACCTTCCATGTGGTTCTAACCACAGTTTTATGCCCATTGTACTAGAAATGTCAACCCTAAAATATTTTGAAAACTGATCGCATATAATGCAAACATCTTTGAGAAACCATTATAATACTTAGGAATAGAGAAGAGTAGGGTTCATCTTCAGAGGAGGACAGTGAAGTAAAAGAAGCTTCCTGTCCCCCAAAGAGTAACATTTAAGTAGCTACCTGCCCAGAAAGAGAGATAGAGGAAAACCTAAAAATGAAAAGAAAAACTATCCAAGAAAAACAAGATTATGAAAAAAAGACTACTCAACTAGAAAAGGAGCTACAGATTCTTAAAGAAGAAAACAATACTTTGAAAATTAGAATTTGGCAAGGGGAAGTCAATAAAACAATGAGACCAAAAAATAATAAAACAAAATATAAAGAATGAACAATTAGAACAAATGTAAAACATCTTATGAGAAAAACAAAAGATCTAAGGGACAGATTAAGAAGAGAAAATAAAGAGTAATTGAACTATCTGAAAGCTGTGACCAAAAGAAAAAAATGATACAATAATGCAAGAAATAATTAATAAAAATTGCCCTGGACTGATAGAACAAGAGGTGAAATAGAAAAAAAAAAAAAATCCACTGATTTTTTTTTTTCTATTTCACCTGTGGAAAACACATAGGCATATTATTGTCAAATTTCAAAACTCTGAGATCACAGAGGAAATTTTGTAAGAAACAAACAAAAACAATTCAAATATGATAAAGCTATAATTAGAATTGTATAGGGCATATCAACAGCTACAATAAAAGACCACAGGTCCTGAAACCATATATACCAGCAATCAAAAGAACTAAGCCTGCAGTCAAAAGTATCATATCAGCAAAATTATCCATAATACTGAATGAAAACAAATGGAGTTTCAATGAACTTGAAGATTTTCAGGACTTTGTCTCAACCATACCCCCAGTCTTCATAGAAAATTTAACATATAGAATTTTGCCAATATCAAAGATTAATTTCAAGGAACTCAACATGGACAAATTATTTATGTGGCATGCATGAAAATTTATATTATATATTTACTACTACTGACATCAGAAGTTGGATAGCTCACAAAAAAAGATTGGGGCAGAATTGAGTATGATCTGATTCTAAAAAGCAATACTATCTAGAAAAAGGTGAAAAATAGCAATTATGTTATATAAATGAAGTGTAGAGGAAGAACCAACACAGAGGCATTAGAGAGGGAGGAAGGCTCATAGTTCTGAAAACTTACATCAGGAATGAATTAAATAAGGAACACTACACATACACACCATAAAGTGTATAACATCTTCTAAAATCCATAAAGAAATAAAAGGGAGGAGTAGGATAAGTTGGGATATAGAAGGATGTATAGATTTATGTTAGTGGGACAAGGTATGTAGATTAATGGGCAAGGAATAAAGGATAGGGTGGGGAATAGAAGGGTGTGTAGAGTAATGGTAGTGGGACAAAGTGTATAGATTAATAGGAAAGGGATAAAGAGGGGAGAAAGGGTAGCATTGAATAAGGTTGGGCACAGAAGAGTGTTTAGATTAATCAGAGTGTGATAAGGTGTGTAGATTAATGGGAATAGGATAAAGAGGGAAGGAAAGGGTGGGGGGAAAAGATAAGGGAGGGATCCATAAATGGGGGAGATTAAATAATAGCAAGAGCTAGCAGGAATAGAGAAACACTATAACAAGGATCAGAAGAAGAATTTATTAGGAAAAAACCATAGGGTTAGTAATCATTGATCTTAGACAAAGTCAAACTTCAAGATTAAATTAAGAGAGAAATCTACATTATATGTCAGCCATATTAATATTGTTTTAGATACATTTTTATATATGGGTAAATGCATATGCATATGTGTGAGTATATGTGAGTATTTATATATGTGTGTATATGTGTGTGTTTCTGGGTCTATGGGTGGGTGTGAATATATATATATATATATATATATATATACATACATATATATATATATATATATAATACATATATTTGGGTATGTATGGAAATACATGTGTGTATTCATATGCATATGTGTGTATGTGTGTCAGTGTATTTAACTGTAGCCTGCTTGGGGGAGCAGGGGAAAATTAAAGGAGAAAAAAGAATAAAGTAAAAAGTACACAGCAGAGAACAGAAGAATAACCTAGAAGGAAGCAAAGAAAAGATGGATACTCATGAATATAATTTCTTTTATTAGTCTATATACATCTTGAAATGGAAATTTATTGTGATATATTTTAATCTTTTCTGATGTCCTACTGGATACATGACAATGTTTTGTTTTGTTTTGTTTATTTTCCTTTTCTTTCTTTTTTTCTATTCTGTTTTTGCTTATTTTATGTTTAGTTCAATAAATAAATTAAAAAATTAAAATGTTAAAGATGTTATCTTAGATTACATTGAGAGGAATAGTAATGGAGGAAATAATTCCATTGCATTCTGCTTCGATCAGGACACATATGGGTTGTATTTTCAGTTATTAGAATATTTTAGAGAAGACAAAAAAAAAGTTGCAGCATATCTGGAAGAATGCAAGCAGGATAGACTGGAGACTGTGTCAAAAAAGGATTATTTGAAGAAAATGGAAATTGTTAATCATAGCCCAAAGTTATGAGACACCACATCTATTCAACACAACTTATATAAAATATCTCAAAATTAAGTGAGCCTTTTTAAAATGCATGTCTGGGATCAAACTTATAGACATTGTCATAGACAGTTATCTCATTTAAAGTAAGAAATCACATGTTACCAAATTTGAGGCAGGAAAAAAAAATAAGCCAAGGGGGTATATTCATTGTTTTCCCCCTACCTGACCCACATATCATTATTATATAGTTCTTTTAGCAGTAAAATTGCCTAGGTTTCATGTTATTCTTTGGGCAGGGAAATTACTTGCTGTCCACCTCCTGGGTAATCTTTGACTCTTCTCCCTCACATATTACAGCTATTTGTCACAATTTGTTGATTCTACCACCCTGATATTTCTCAGATTTAACCCTTTCCCCTTTCATTCACATAATTAACATCCTAGATCATGTTTTTATGATAATCAAATGAGATAATTATTGCAAAATAATTGCTAATATGCTAATATCATATATGAATATATATATATGTGTGTGTATATATATATATATATATATAAATATTTACCATTGACATCAGAAGTTGGATAGCTCAAAAAAAAAGATTGGAGAAAAAAGAAGAAAGTAAAAAGTACACAGCAGAGAACAGAAGAATAACCTACAAGAAAGCAAAGGAAAGATGGATATTCATGAATATAATTTCTTTTATTAGTCTATATGCATCTTGAAATGGAAATTTATTGTTATATATTTTAAATCTTCCTTGATGTCCTACTGGGTACATGACAATGTTTTGTTTTGTTTTGTTTATTTTCCTTTTCTTTCTTTTTTCTATTCTGTTTTTTGCAAGAACTAAAGAACACACACACACACACACACACACACACACACACACACACACACACACACACATTGCAAAGTGCTTAGCATAGTGCCTGACACAAAGTAAGCACCTAAATAAATTACTACTACTGCTACTATCATTCAGGTCCTCATTAACTCTTAGCCTATAATCCTAGTAGTAGTTCTTTTAATTGATCTCCTACTTTTAGTATCTCCTTTCCTCCAGTTTAACCTTTATATAATTATGAACATACTTTTTTCAAGACAAATCTAGCCAAGTCACTTCCCTCCTGAAAAATACTTCAGGTCTGCCATTTTCACTAAAATTAAACACAAAATTCTTAACTTGTCATTTAACTACTTCCACAATTTGACTCTCACTTACCTTTTCAGCCTTTTTTTCTATACTATTTCCCTTCATTAACTCTGCATTCCCCTCAAATTAGATCCCTATGCTCTACTCTAGATAATCCATGTCCTACCTCTATATTTGATCCTTGAAATAAAAAGGTACTTTTGGGATTTATTGATTTGATATGGTCAGACTTGTACTTTAGGAAAATCATTTTGGTATCTGTGTGGAAGATAGATTGAAATGTAGAGAGTTATTGTGCAATTGTGTTATTGTGATGAATTAAAAAACTATTGCAATAGTCTGGATCAAAGGTAATGAGGGCCTGATTTAGAGTGATATTTGAGTGAGTGGAGGTTAAGATTTTTAAAAAGTTGAACAATTGTGTGGATATGTGGGATGACTGAGAGTGAAGAGATATCAAGATTGCTAATCTTTGTGATTGTAAAGATGGTGGTCTACTCAACTAAAATATGAAACTTTAGAAGAATGATAGGTTTGAAGGGAAAAATAATGGATTCAGTTTTCTTTACAAAACATCCAACTTGAAATGTCCAATAGGCCACTAGTGTCACCCATGTACTTCAATAAATATTGGTTTCAGAACTCTGTAAATTTATCTATGATTGATCTCAAAAGCAAAGGAGTAGTACAAAGGTGAGAGAAGACAATTTCTACCTGCAGCAAGGAAATCCTAAAAGCCAATCATGTCTTAAGGATTGTTCAGCTAATGAGCTTTCCTCCTTAGCTTCTGGATAAACCAGAAATTAGGATGTAAAACAAGTCCACAGTTATGGTGAATGATCAACAACTAAAGAACTCTGCCATATTTCCTCTAACTGACGGGTCTCATACTCCCTAAAAAGGAAGAATCAAGAATGTTACAGTCTATCCTTTTTCACAGAAGATCCCAAAACTTAGATCTCTCAGAGGGAATACCTGAATAATTAGCATATATTGTGTCTGAAAAATGATCCAGGCCATTCATTACATTACCACCATCTATTCTTAGAACTAAATCCTAAGGAAAGTAATAACTGTTATAAACACAAGGAAGGAGCCCATAAAGTCTCTGAATGAGATGGAGTGAGATGAAAAGATAATATGGATTAGAATCTCTAATTCAATTCAATTCTGAAGAGTTTAAGTTATTTCTAACAACCAAATAGAGTTCCTAAGAGCATCATTGTTGGTGATCGTATTTTTAAGAGTTTTTCTAATGAAGAGCAGTTCCATTCAGCTGACTGAGGGACTTCAAATTTATAAGAGACCTAAAACTAGAAGAATAAAGGAATATGTCTACATATGTACATAAGCATGTAATCATTTTTGATTTTTGAGATTAAATCTATACATTCATTATTATTATCAATATGTGAAAATGGTATGCAGCAGAGTCCTCTATATGAATATTAGAGATTTACATCCAAACATAAATTCTGAAATTTGCTAGCTATGTGACTATGGTTATCTATAAATGGATATATACATATTTGTATATGCATAGTCACATATGATGAATAAAGTTGACTCCTGATTTTAGTCAGAATCTCTTACTATCAAAGCATCATTTTTTATTTAGATAAGTAATAAATTCATAGTTAAAATTAACTTTGAGGATTCTTTGGATTTCCATTCTTCTTGTATGAAAATAAGAACTTCTAGAATAGAAATTCAGAGTTGGTCTCATAGATTAAAGCTGGAAATAGCCTTAGAGAGCACTAAGTCAACCCTTTCATTTTATAAATGAGAAAAGTAAAGACTAGAGAAGTTAACTGTCTTGCTGAATGTCTCATAGATATTTAGTGTCAGAGAGACTGGGATTGATGGTCTCTAAGGTCCTTCCTTGGAGGCAGTTAGATGACACAGTGGATAGAGCATTGGGCGTGGAGTCAGGAAGACCCAAATTCAAATCTTCTCTCAGACACTAGCTGTGTGACTCAGGACAACTCATTAGCCCTATTTGCATCAGTTTCCTCATCTGTAAAATGAGCTGGAGAAGGAAATAGCAAACCATTCCAGTATCATTGCCAAGAAAATTCCAAAAGGAGTCATGAAAAATTGGACATGACTGAAAAACTACTAGTTTATACTAGTTACAACACTTACCAATCATTTATTAAGTATTTATTCTGTACAAAATATTGAAATGGGCACTAAGAATATATTGATTAAACTAAAAGAGTAATATCTAGAAGCATTCTGTTAGAGGTGGGATGATAGCGGTAGAATACAACAAATAGATAAAAAAATTCTCATATGAATGTCAGAGATCCAACAGCTAACGGCTAGGGAAGAGAGGGATCTCTAAGTCAGAGTTCTGTTTATATTTCTACAATCACTTATGTTATTTTGAGACTGAATCTATTTATTGATTATAATTGTCAATATGTAAAAATGGAGCAATAGAGTTGGAATCAGGAACAGTTTAATTTTAAGACAAGTTTTGTAACTTGCTGGCTATATAACAACTATGATCAAATCAGTTATCTCTTTTTCATCTGTAAAATGGGCATTTTTCTACATGTAGTATCTTCCTATGGAAAAGCAGTGTGGGATATAGTGGTTAGATGGATTGGCCTTACTGATAGGAGGACTTGGTGTACTTCCTATCTCAAATATACATTAAAACAGTCACCATGGTAGATTCATTTAACCTCCCATTGCTCTTACACAAATCTTTATGATTATAAGTCACAGATGAGAAAGGAAGGGAAAAAAATCATTTATTAAAGTCCTCCCATATGCCAAGTATCATGCTAAGCATTTTACAAATATTAACTCATTTATGCCTCAAAATCACCCTAGGAGATAGGTGCTATTATTATCCCCATTTAACAATTGATGAAACTGAGCCAAGCAGATTATTTGACTTACCCAGGGTCACACAGCTGGTTAGTGTTTGAAGATGAATTGAAATTAAAATCTTTCTAACTTGAGGTTTAGTGCTCTGCCTACTGCATTGCCTTATTGTCTGCCAGAAGGAATTTCCATGCTGGGAGTTACTGGAAACTGATAGAATCGCAGTGTTTTTACATCTAAAAAATGTAGCTACTTCATGGGGCTGTTCTGAGTATAAAAGGAAATATAATGTGTAATGTGCTTTTCAAACCCTTAATATAATTGTATATAAATGTTAGTTCTTTTGATTGTTTGCCAGTTACGGGCTTTAGAATTAAAAAAATGAGAGAGAGAGAGAGAGAATCAAACACAGTCACATTGCCTGGACATCATTAACAGTTTTAATCAAGGCAGAACATTCTGCATAAATAAATGACTCATTAGGACAATGGAAACATAACGAGGAGTCTAATTCATTAATTTAATAATCATTTTTCTTTCCTGCAGACAGAGGCTGGATGTCCACTTGTTGAATGTAGATAAGGTTGAATGAGATGACTTCTGGGGTCCCTCCCAGGGGAGGGTCTGAGATTCTATGATATACTGTATCTGTGATACATGTAATTGATGCTATAATACCACTAATACCTAGCACATTGTGAGTACTCTATAAAATATTTAGCTAGCACAACCCACATCAGCATGTAAATTAGGGCTGATCTCATATGATCTGACTCCATGGGACTTGATCCAAGACTCTTGGTGTTAACAAACAGTAACAGAGCATTAGTAAGTAATCCTAGGTGTCATAGGATTCTAGCTCAAAACTACAAGAAGTCTTAAAGGCCACCTTCTCTATTTTCCTCATTTGACAGCAAGGAAACTAAGAAGCAGAGCTGTTAAAGGATTTATTTTTTTTTTTAATTTTCAGTTTCAAATTTTTTCCTTATCTTTGCTCCTTCCACCACTCATTGAAAAGTCAAGAAATAAGATCCCCATTATACAAATGAAGTTATGCAAAACATATTTCTATATTAACTATATTCTGGGGGCGAGAGGAGAATAAAGAAAAAAATTCTTCAATCTGTACTTCAAGACTATTAGATCTCTACCTGGAAGTGGACTGCATTTTATATCATAAGTCCTTTGGAGTTTGGTGGATTATTATATTGATCAGAGTAATTAAGTCTTTCATAGCTGGAAATCTTTGCAATCTTGCTATTACTCTGTAGATTGTTCTGCTCCCTCTGTTCACTTCCCTTTGCATCAGTTCATGTCCAGACTTTTTCTGAAACTATGTATTAAAGGAATTTTCTTAACCCAAACCTAAGGTTCCATAATTAAGGAGTGAGAGAACCAGAGTAGTGTCCAAGTTCTCTAACAATGAATCAGGGAAAATAGTGTTGGTCAAGTTTACTTAGATTTATTAAAGTATTTGCTAAATTTCTTCATGCTAATACAATGTGTTATTACATGCTATTAACTTACTTTGAAAAACTTATTAAAAACTCAACTAATGTTGAGTCACTTCAACATTAACAGGAGGTCTGGAACTCATGGCTCTGCCTCTAAGCAAAGGGGCAGAGGATAGTGATGAGCTATGAGCACTACTTATAAAGTCTCACCAGATGATGAGCTCCCTGGGGAATAGTAGAAAAAGAAGTCTCAAAGTAGTGTAGGTAAATGAGAATATAAAGAAATTGGGTAGCATCTTTATCAAATTTTCAGATAACCAAGGCTGGGAGAAATAGCTAAATGATAGTCAGGACCCAACAAGATTTTGACAGACTAGCTCATTTGGCCAAATCTAATAAGATGAAATTAAATAGGGACAAATGCAAAGTTTTAGACTTGGTTTCAAACAATTCGTTAAGCACAAGTAAAATGTTTCAGGGAAAAGTTAGAAAGCACGGTACTTGAAAAAAATTTAGAAATTTCAAATTTGGATACATGAATGTATATGAGTGAACAGTACGACACAGTAGCGTAAAAGAGCTAATGCAAAATCACTCTAATGAGAGAAGCATGTTCCTATTATATATACGCAGTACCTAGTCTTGGTTGAAGCATTTATTACTTTCTGGACACCACATTTGACACCTGGACTGATAGGGTCTAAAGGAGGGTATTCAGGATAGAAGATACCCTTCAAGTTCTTGTCATGCTAGAAGTAGTAGGAGGGAGTGGTAATATGCCATGGTGCAAAGACCAGTGAAATTGAGATAAAAGCTGGATTCACACCTTGCCTCTGACTTTTTTTCCTTCAATGACTTTGCATAAGTCGTTTAATTTTCCTCTGCCTCAGTTTTCTCATCATATACAATGAGGAGGTTGAACTTGATGCCTCTGAGGTCCCTTCCAACTCTAAAAATATAATCACATAAGCTGGGAAGAGACAGTGAGATGGCATAGAAAACAGAGAATTGGGTGTGGAGTCAGAAAGACTTGAGTTTAAATCCAGCCTTAAAAGTTTGCTAGCTGTGTGATCCTGAGCAAGTAACTTAACCCTGTTTGCCTCAGTTTCCTCATTTATAAAATGAGCTGGAGAAAAAAAATGGCAAACCACACCTGTATCTTTGCCAAGAAAACTAGAGTTGAAGTCATAAAGAGTCAGACACATTACTGAAATGACTAAACAACAAAATAAACTAGGACTAATTAGCCTGGAAGAGCAAAGAATCAAGGAGATCAGTTTTCAAGAAACTAAAAGAAGTCACATCGAAGATGGATTAGCCCCATTTCACTTGACCCCAGAGAACACAACTAGATAGAAATTGTAAAGAATCAATTTTAGGCTCAACATCAAGAAAGCATACTCTACTAAATAAAGCTAACCCAAAATGGAATGGACTCCCTGGATAGATGCTGGGGTTTTCTTTATCTGTGGTTTCCAAGCAAAGGTTTTTTGATCATTAGTCCTCATAAGATTACTTTAGGCCTTCTCTGACTTCTCTACCATTTTTTCTTATCCTCCACTGACTAGCTCTCCTTTCTTTGTAGCTTTTCTTTGTGTGTTGTCTTCTCACATTAGACTGTAAAGTCTTTGAGAGAAGGGACTGTTTTTGTTTGTGTTTGTTTTTGTATTCATAATATCAGAGCTGATAATAAAGGTTGTTGTTATCGAGATTTTTTTTCCCCCTCATGTAGAAAGGTTAGATTACCTCTCTGAAAGTATGTGATTTTCTAGGCTTTCTGAAGGAAATTGCACAGAAGCTAAGCCTTGAATAAAGCCAGGGTTTTTAAGAAGTAGAAATGAGGAAGGAATGCATTGGAAGGTGATAGATACAAAGGGAAAAATGGGAGATGGACTACTCAGTTCAATAATCAGAAAATAAGCCAGTTTGAAAAGAGGGTCTTAGTGAATCAATCAGCATTTATTAAACACCTACTGTATTTCAGATATTGTTCTAAGTGTTAGAGATAGAAAGAAAAGCAAAAACAGTTTTTGCTCTCAAAGCCAGCACATTCTGATGAGGGGAACAGCATGCAAACAACTCTGTACAAATAAGATATATACAGGATTAATTAGGAGGAAGACATTAAGATTGAGAGAAGATACTTCATTTCTTTATTCAAGGTTTAATCTAGAGGGCCTCTGAGTTTCCTGTAACTATGATTCTATCTTTCTAAATATATTTGTTTCTGTAATATGTTGCCCAAATTCATATTTCCTGAAGAGGTTTTAGTGAGGAATGTAATGGTAAATGTTTAACAACCAGTTGGAGAGGGGAGATGTGCCTAGACAATACTTTTAAGTTTAATCTGCATTAATACATTTTTCTATTGTCTCTTAAGCTAGACAATCAACAAAAACATAAATAAAGTTCTAATTTCAAGTATTTGCTGATTTCCAAAATATAAATATTTGTTGGAATCCAAGGGAACTCCAAAATATTGGTATTCTGGACCCATGGTACAGGTGTCTCAAAAGAGACTTAGACCATCTCCAACTCAAGAGGCAGAGTTCTGTATAATTGAAACACTAATCAAATTGGGCTACATTCCAAAATAGATAACAAAAAACAGAGAGCAAGTAGGTAAATTTATAAGGATTTGGGGAATAAAGAACCAAGAACAGAGCATCCTCATGGGATGAGGATTCACATGATTGGTGAGAAGTTTGGTAATGGAAGGTAATTATGATCCCTTTTCTTCTTTCATGAAACTAAGAAGTGTTCATTGTTTGAGTTCAGGTGTGAGATAGAAGTTCAGACTTTTATATGATAAACCAAACATCCTTGAAGGATAGCTTAGTAGAATAAAGATCAGGCCCAACTCCCTTTCTTTCATACACAGTCTCCAAGATTGGACTACATCCAAGGAATTGAAAACTAAGCGTATGTCCATCAGTTGGGGAATGTCTGAATAAGTTATGGTATATGAATGTTATGGAATATTGTTTTATAAGAAATGATGAACAGGCTGATTTCAGAGAGGCCTGGTAAGACTTACATAAATTCATTCTGAATGAAGTGAACAGAACCAGGAGAACATTGTACACAGCAACAGCAAGATTGTGTGTTGATCAACTATGATAAACTTAGTTCTTCTCAGAAATGTTGTGATTCAAGACAATTCTAATAGACTTAGAGTGTAGTAGGCTTTCTGCATGCAGAAAGAGAACTACAGAGACCGAATATGAATCGAAACATATTACTTTCACCTTTTTTTTTTTTTTGGTTTGTTATTTCTTTCTCATGGCTTTTCCCTTTTGTTCTGATTTTTCTTTTATAAAATGACTACTATGGAAATATTTTTTCACTTTTAATATTTATTTAATTGGCAATTTAGAAGATTTTTCAGATTGCTTTTAAAGAACATAGGCCCCAAATTTAAGGAAATCTTTTCTTTTTTATTTTTAATTTTTATTTTTTTAATAATTATAACTTTTATTGACAAAACCCATGGCAGGGTAATTTTTTGCAACATTATCCCTTGCACTCACTTCTGTTCCAATTTTTCCCCTCCCTCACTCCATCCCCTCCCCTAGATGGCAAGCAGTCCTTTATATGTTGGATATGTTGCAGTATATCCTAGATACAATATGTGTTTGCAGAACCGAACAGTTCTCTTGTTGCACAGGAAGAATTGGATTCAGAAGGTAAAAATAACCCAGGAAGAAAAACAAAAATGCAAACAGTTTACATTCATTTCCCAGTGTTGTTTCTTTTGGTGTAGCTGCTTCTGTCCATCATTGATCAATTGAAACTGAGTTAGATCTTCTCTTTGTCAAAGAAATACATTTCCATCAGAATACATCCTCATACAATATCGTTGTCAAAGTGTATAATGATCTCCTGGTTCTGCTCATTTCACTCAGCATCAGTTCATGTAAGTTTCTCCAGGCCTTTCTGAAATCCTCCTGCTGGTCATTTCTTACTGAACAATAATGTTCCATAACATTCATATACCACAATTTACCCAGCCATTCTCCAATTGATGGGCATCCATTCATTTATGGAAACATATTTAAAATGATTGTCCACGTATAATCTATATCAGATTGCTGTCTTGGTGAGCAGGAATGTAAAGGAGGGAGAGAAGAAAAAAATTTAGAACTCTAAATCTTACAAAAATGAATTTAAAATATCTTTATATATAATTGAGAAAATAAAATAATACTGAATTCAAAACAAAACAAAAAAGGCCGTATCATAACCGCTTAATAGCTACATTCCTAAGATGAATGCATGATTCCCAAGACCAGGTAACCCGGGGTTTCTTGAAAAGTATTGGGGTCTCTACTATATTAAGTTCACAATGAAAATTTTAGGATCGGCAATCTGAGCTGGTTGGAGCTGCTCCAGCACACTCCTGAATGGGGTACTGTAGGAGAGTAGGAGCGATCCATGCTCTGTTAGTCTATTAAAATCCCTTGTGAAATAAGCACAACCTTCCAACTGTGGGGACCCAAGCAGCACTGCAACTGTTATAGCTGAGATAGAATCTTTTCAGGGTCAAGACACCCAAGTCTTCAAGGTGCTTAGCCAGGCCTTTGCTTCCTTTCCGAAAGAGCCGGTTGGTAATAATAGCAGCTAACATTTATATAGCAGCCGAAACCGCGCAAAGGACTTCATATAGATTTTCTCATTTGGTCCTCACCGCAACCCTATGAGATTTGAGAGAGGAAGAAACCGCAGGCCAAGAAGTTAAAGAATTTGCCCAGAGTAGCCCCGCGAGTCAGTGCCTGCAGAAGGACCTACCAGCCAGTACTCCATCTCCCGCACCAGAGCTGCCAGATAAGGATGGTTTGCAAAATGGCCCCGGCAAAGCTCCGTATTCCCCACTTGAGATGCATGAGAGCATCTGGAACCTCCTCACCTTGGATCCACCACCTCTTTCCCCAAGGGCAGTAAGCAGAGGCTCGGTGCAGGGAAGCGGAGGGAGGAGGCGTAATTTGGCCAGGAGAGGGTAATTGACTTAAGATGGGCTGATAAAGATCAATTGCCCAGGTTTGGAGTTATGACACCAACAAAGTTACAATGACATTAGCACAAAGAGAGAGACACAAATCCATTACAAAGATACAATCAAATATTCAAAAAAGCCTGGCACGCTCATTACTTATTCATGCTAATACAAGTATATTAAGGAATCTAAACAGTGTTAGCGCTCAATCACTCACAAACCAAATGAGGTTTTGCATTTATCAGGCTCCAGTCATCAAGGCCCAACACTAGCTGTACAAAGGTGGTAATATGACATAACTGGAGATATTTATATCAGCTTACACAGACTGAGTGATACACCAGGATTTATTAAACTGAGTAATGCCTTTACATTCAGCTTGGCAATAAGAGAAATAACTGCTCAGAAGCCATTCCCCCAGACAGTAAGATTTACCTTGGAAATCCCTTAAAGATGCTGTATCTGTTTTCCAAAAGATTCCTGGATGATTTTCAGATTTTAATAAACTATTTATTGTTTAATTTGGACAACAAAGAAGAGGATGCCAAAAAGGAGGTTCTATAACTCAGAAATCATGAAGTCTCCTGGCTGGATGTTACTTGGGTTTTCCTAAGCAAGTCTGAGCACTGCTATTTTAATTTAACATTTTTTAATTTGAATGTTTTTTTTGATTGTTTATTTATTTGTTGTTTATTAAAGGAAGTGTTCTCAGTTGATAATGAAGGAAAACTTTACCTTAGGAATGGATGGGCAGGCCCAGCTCCCTTACTCCACCTTCTTTGAATTTTAATGGATCATTAATAATAAATAATCTACACTCTAAATTTAAGGAATATATAATAGGAATGTGCTAGGATTGTTCCAGAAAATCACACACACACACACACACACACACACATACACACATACATACACACACATGCATGAATGCATCCATTGCACACAGTAGAACTGTAATAAAAATATGATAAAAGAATGTCCTAGGATCACTTCAGAATAATCTTCTCTCCTCCCCTCATACATGAAATATTCTAGAACTAGGAATCATGAATTTCATAAACTAGGAATCTCTGTTAGAAATATTCTATAACTATTTCAGAATATAGCTTTCACAATAAGAACCTAATATAAACAATATAGCATGCACAGTAATCACATAATTATGCTAAGTCCATTAAAAATTGCTGCTATCTAATGTGAACTGGGTCCTCACAGCTGGAAGGCAAACTGTTTACTCTTCCCTAATACTCTCTATCCTTTTCATGGCAGCATTTGACCCTTTCAGCCCCTTCATGTTTATGAAAGATAACCATTGACACCATTTCAGACAGACTGATAAAGACTAATAAAATTCACAATTGAAGAAAAGCAAGAAAATTAAGGAAAAATGGAGTACTTCTTATAGAAGGAAAATTATTTACTAAGTAGTATGCATATAACTAATATATCCAACAAGGTATTCAAAAGTCATGATCTTAGAGACTAGAATGGTTCATAAGTGCTATTAAAAAATTAAGATTAGAAAAAAAATAAAGATAGAAATTATAATTCCCCAGTAAGAAATCAATAATTCTAAGAAGAGAAAAGAAAAATGTGAAAAGAAGACAAAGATGCTTACCAAAACAGTTCTTTCCTAGAAAGAGAATAGTAAGAGTATAACAACAACAAAAAAATACAGTGGCAGAAAGAAAATTAATTGCACAAAATCGTATGACAATAAGAACTGAAGAACAAAAATGCCAACCTTGAAAAGATGCAGAGGGAATATATTACAGCTATCCCAGAAGAATGCAATGAAAAAAAAATCTGAGAAAGATACTCCAGGAATTCCTGCAGAAAAATTGCATAGAAAAATAAAAAACAGACAGAAAAATAGAGATTGAAGAATTTGAGGAATAATAACAAAAAGAAAACTGAAGTCTAACTCACAAAGAAGCATCATATTTAATCAAGATTACAACAAAAAGAAACAATTATTTCATGGAAAAAAATTTAAAATCACTTTTACATTACAAAGAAAGGCAATCATAATGTCATGGCAGTTAGGTGGATAAAGTGCTGAGCCTGGAGTCAGAAAGATCTGAGTGCAAGTCCAGCCTCAGACACTTAGCAGCTTTGGGACACTGGGCAAGTCACTTAACCTCTATTGAATGGGCCCCTCAGTGCACCTAGAACACAGCTATCTCTCTTGTCCACAAATGCAGCAAAATACCACTCAACTTCCTCAAAAGCATTGTTTTGACAAAGCTATAGAAGAGAGCAACTTTTACTCATTAAATCTGGTAAGTCGTGTAACTATTGTTTGTTTTAGTATCCTCAATGCTAATTTGAGGATAACAGCATCTCTCTCCTAGGATTCTTGTGAGGATCAAATAAAATAATATTTATAAAGCATTTAGCACAGAATCTGGCACATATAAAGTGCTGTGTAATTGCTAGCTATCTCATCATCAATATCATCAGCATCAAATTCAGCATCATTGTATGTCTTATCCTAACTAATGAAGAATCAAAGAAAAAAAGTTGAATAAATATTCCAAAAATTAAAGGAAAATTAGCATACACCCCCAAAATAAATATCCAATGAAATTGTCTTTATAAAATAATAAAATTTGGGTGGCTGGAAAAAAGAATTAAATTTATAAGTTAAAAAAAAGAAAGAAAGAAAAGAAAAGAAAAAGAAAACTCAGAGGTAAATGGGCATTTAACAGGCAAACTTATTAAACAGAAGAAAGAAGAGCTTCTCATAATACTAAAAGACTAGTAAATAAAATTAGTGTTTATTGTGTATAAGGTTGGCCAAATTTATGCTTACAAAAATTTTTTGTATTTTAGTATTCTCTTTTAAAAGAAACTTTTCACTATATGAAAAATGTTGATAGAGCATCTATGGATAAAATAATCTTTAAAAAAACTAGAAGATATAATGGTGGGGAAAGGGGGTTGTAACAAGTAGGAGGATAGGAAAAGGAGAATTAACATTTTAGAGATATGAAAAGATATTCTCTCACTGGTTATCACTGTTTTTGGTGGCAGGACAGAACAGAGGAATTCTACACTGTGAAGGAAAGAAGAGAGACAATTAGGAGGGTCCTAGAAAAAGACAATCAAGATTTGAGAGGAGATATAAATGGAGTATTTTTTTATTTTTCCTTCCTGATTTTGGAGCTGTGATATGAGGAAGGATCAAAGAAAAGACTGAAAGAAAGAAAAAAAGAAGGAAGGAGGGAAGGAAAGAGATTGAATTATTTTAAAAAGAAAAAACTCAGACTTTTTTCTCATAGAATAAAAATGAAGGGATGAAATGCAATCCATAATGCTTGAGACAAATCTAAAAAGTAAAATTTGTATTTATGTCAGATAAAATAACAATAACATTGATACTATCAATAAATATAAGTATGTAAACTAAATTATGGGTAAAGACATCAGCATAAATGCAAAATAATATTATTACATATTTGCACCAAAATTAATAATTTCTTAAAAGAAAAACTAGGTGAATTCCAAAAATAAATTGATAGTGACAGCAGTACACTTTAATATTCCTGTTTCATAAGGAGATAAATCCAGTAGAAAATTAAGCAAAGAACTTTCAGTGCCAAGATGGCAAAGTAAGGAAGGAATCCTCTGAAGCCCTCCCAAACTCTCCTCCAAAAAACTAGAAAACCACCTCAGAATTGCTCTAGGAGCAAAGAAGTAGCTTACCAGCCCTGCAGGAAATATCTGTCTCCCTGGGTGGGAGGGGAGTAAGGTCCAAGACTAGCCTCAGATCAGAAGGCCTGCAGCAGAGTTCCAACCATGGGGGAAATCTACCAGCAAGGCTCGACCCTCTGCAAGCCAGCAGCCTACTGGGCAAGTGAACAGTAGTGCAGGAAAACCACACCCCAACCATCCCACCTTGAACATAAGCCACCACAGATACCTTGACCCTACTGCTGACTAGTAGTGGAGCCCCACTGTAGGACTGAGCAACGTTGAGACCCCACCCATGGGATCTACCAGCAGAGAGGCCTTTCTTCCAAAACAACGCAGCAGCAGGGCTCCATTCCCGAGGAAGACCAACAACAAGATCCTTCCTCCAGGGTTAGTCACTAGAAAGACCCTGCTATCATAGCAAGCTAGCAGCAAGACTCTGCCCCTGAAACAGGCCAAAAGCTAAATCCCATACCCAGGAGAGGCCAACAGGGAATGCCAGCACAAAAAACTTGGGACAATGAAAGACTAGAGCCCAATGTGCACATAAAAACAAAAATAATTACTTAAAAATTAGAATTGAAGAAGTGAACTAGTTATTCTATAAGACATCAAGATATAATAAAACAAAATCAAAAAAGTAAAAAATAAATAGAAATTTCTCATTGGAAAAACAATAGACAGAAAATAGATCCAGGAGAGATAATATAAAAATTCTTGAACTAACTGAAAGCCATAATTAAAAAAAAGCCTAGACAACATCTTTAAGAAATTATCAAAGAAAACTGTCCCTATATCTTGAATTAGAGGGTAAAATAGAACTTGAAAGTTTTACCACTACATCCCAAAATGAAAACTCCCGGGTATATTATAGCCAAATGCCAGAGTTCACAGATCAAAATATCCAAAGCAAGCAGCCAAAAACCAAATAATTTCTATATTGTGGAATTACAGTGAGAATTACACAGGTTTTAGCAGCTTCCACATTAAAGAAGCAGAAAACTTAGGAAATGACATATCTGAATACAAAGGAGGTAGGATTACAACTAAAAATTATCTGCCCAGGAAAATTGAATATATACCTTCAGAGGCAAAAAAGACATTTAACAAGTGAGAAGACTTTCAAATATTTATAAGTAAAAGAACAAAGCTGGAAAAAAAATGACCTCCAAATACAAGACTGAAGGGAAACATTAAAAGAAACAAGATAGAGAAAAATAAATTTAAAAAATAAAGAAAATTTTAAAAAATAAAAAATTAAATTTTCAACAAGGTTATATTGTTTATATTTCTATATGGCAAGATAATATTTGTAACTATTACTATATGAGCACTTAGAAGGAGCATATGTAGATAATTAAAAGAAATATAAGTAAATAGCCCAAAAACAAAACAAAGGGTTAAGAAATAAAATTGCATCGTTGGCAGAGTTGTGAACTGATCCAACCATTCTGGAGAGCAATTTGGAATTATAGCCAAAAGGCTTTAAAACTGTACATACTTTTTGATCCAGCAATATTACTTCTAGTTTCATACCCAAAAGACACTCAAAAAAAGGAGGAAGTTCTATTTCTTAAAAAATATTAACAGCAGCTCTCATCAATAGATGGCTAAGAACTAAAAATAAAAGGGCTGCCTCTCAATTGGAGAATGGCTAACTAAATAAGCTGATATATATGACTGAAATGGAATATTATTGTGCCATAAGAAATGACAAACAGGATAATTTCAGAAAAACCTGGGAAGACTTTGATGAATTGATACTGAGTAAAGTGAACAGAATCAGGAGAATGTCATCCACAGTAACAGCAATATTGTTCATTGAAGAATTGTGAATAACAACTATTCTCAGCAATGTAATGATCCAAGACAATTCCAAAGAATTGACTAATGATGAAGCATACTGTTTACCCCAGAGAAAGAACTCATAGTGATAGAACACAGACTATTTCATTTTCTTTCATTTTTTTATTTTATTCATCCTCTTTTACAAAATAACTAATATGAAAATGTTTTACAAAAAAAATTTAGCAAGAAGGAAAATATAGAGCTCAACAGATTGCTTGAAAAATTAGACCTGTGGTCTAAATGGGAATATTAAAGAATATACATATTTCCAAGGCAATCCCAGTAAATTTTGAATAGAAAACACCATCTGCACCCAGAAAAAGAACTATGGAGATTGAATGTAAATCAACACATGCTAGAATCACTTCTTTTTTCTGTTTTTTTTTTCTCCCATGGTTTTTCCCTTTTGTTCTGATTCACAATTAAATTGAACATGATTCATAAAGCAATGCGTATTAAATAAATAAATATATATATATAATATACATATTTTTCAGCATAAAATTATACATTTTTTTAAAAAACTGATTGTATGTTGGAAAGAAAGGAATCACAATTATAGAAGAGCAAAAATGATAGTAAAGATAACTTCTATAGACTATACTGTAACAATATAATAACAAGCAGCTAATAAAAGAAATGTGCAAAAGATACAAACCTTAATGAGGCTAAAAGAACAAAACAAAAGGGAAAAATAGATACAATAAATAAGTGTATAGATGCTAGAATGTAGTAAATCCCACAGCATACAGCTAGAATATTTTTCAGAAGAAAAATGCATGACTCTGAAAATGTATATTAACAACATAGAAAAAGAGATGATAGCTGAATTAAAAATTCAACTAAAAAAGACAATTGGAAAAAATAAATTAAAAATCATAAAATAAGAGCAGTGTAGTATAGCAGTTAAAGCACTAATCAGAAGTTTTAGGTTCAATGTTTTCTTCTAACATATCCTGGATGCTTAATTTAGGCAAGTAACAGTGTCACAGATCACTCTTCAAGATCCAAGAATATATAAGTCCATAGAAAAGTGCTAAATCCTCATTGATTGAGGGAGTTCTTCCCTAGGAGATCCTTACCATAATGAAATCACATTCTAATAAATAAAATAAAAATACATAAGAAGTTTTAAAAATCAAAGAAGTAGATAAATTTGAAAAAATATAAAAATAAAATTAAGCTGTTTAAAAATTAACAAAGCTTAAATGTCATTAGTTAACACAAAAAAAGAGAAAATTCAAATTACCAAAATAAAAAATAAAAAAAATGTGAATTCATTACAGAAAAATAAAGAGAATTAGGAAAAATTGTAGAAATTATCATATATAAATAAATGCCAGTACAATTGAAAATTAAAAGGAAATGCAAGCTTATCTTCAAATATACATATTATATGTATAACATGAAGTCGTAAGTGAATCAAGAAATAGGGAAATGATTAACTTCATTATATAAATAAAAATAATAAACCATATAATTTTATCAATACAGGAAAATTATTTAAGAAACTATATTACTCATTTGCATTCAAAATCTTAAAATTCATACACAGAGAAGGACTTTTCTGCTGTCATCAAAAACATACATGTAAAAAGCCAAGTTACTATCATTTGCCATGAAAAATACTGAAAACATTCTCCAACACAAATGATGGTAAAGCAAGCATGCCTTATCTTCCTATTATTACTTGATGTTGTTCAGAGATTTACCAATAATAATAAAAAAGGGGAGTAAAATTAAAGGCATCAACATCAGCAAAGAAGAGATAAAATTACTCTATTTCCAGTCAACAAATGATTTACTTAGAAAATTAGAAAATCAACAAAATAATAAATTAAGGTGATTATTTCAGTAAAATGTCAAGATTCAAAATAAATCCACAAATCTTCCATTTTAACAAAACTAGAAAGAAATAAAAAGACTTCCATTTCAATAATTAATTTTAAAAATAATTAACTTATTAAGACAATGAAAACATAGGAAAATATAAAACAATTGTTACATCAATAGAGGAATGACAATAAACAGAATTATCTAGAACTTATGATTAGGCTATGTCAATATAATAGAAATGATAATACTTTCTACACTAATTTTTAGATTTGTACCATACTAACCAAACTATCAAAACATAATTTATATAAGTAGATAAAATAATAAGATTTATTTAGAAGGGAAAAATTCTAGGATCTCAAATAAAATATAATAATAGAACACTTATTTGTGTTTCTACACCATGAATGGGTTACCATTAAAAAAATAAATAAACAACTATGGGTTGGTGCTGGGAATGGGAAGAACAGAAAAGAAAATCATAGGAAAAAACTAAATAAGAAAGGAACAGAACTAATTGCAATTAATAACCCAGAATCTAATAAGCTTAAGAATGTAAATGAATAGGGGAAGGTATCCATATATAACAAGAACTTTTGGGAAATTTAGAAAGAAGTTTTAAAGAAATTAGGTGTCTCCACCTCCAAAGGGATACAGAAGCTGAACAACAACAACAAAAAAAATTCATACTGAATAAAAAACTTGGAGAAGAATTGGAAGAAAATATATAGGGAAAAAATTCTTAGCCAAACAAGGACTCAGGAAAGACAAAAATATGCCATTTTAATTGTATAAAATTATAAAGCCAATTTATAAAATCAATGAAGATGGTATAAAAGGAGAAACTGTCAAGTAGGAAAATTTTTGTTATCAAATATAATTTGTAAAAATCTTTTATTCAAAATATATAAAGAATAGGCATACATGTATAATACTAAGAACCATTCTGTTAGAAGAGTAGTTAAAGGAAATATTTTCATAATATTTGTGAATTATCATTTGCTATATAAATATGTTCTAAGCTACTAATAGTAAAAAAATATATATTTTTTAATTCTGAGGTTTTATTAGGTTATAAAAATGGAAACAGTAAATATTGGAGGGATTAAGAGAAGATAAGCATACTAACACACTGTTAATGGAGTTATAAATTGGCACAATCATTCTGAGAAATGATTTAGAGTTACGTATGAAAATTGGCTAAAATGTTCATACCTTTTGCCCGTGTTACCATTCCTGAGAATATAGCAAAGGAGAGGAAAAATTGAAAAACAAAATGCTCCGAAATGTACCAACATATTAAAATACCATTTCTTGAAGTATCTAGAAATTGAAATCACATACATTGATTGGGACACTACATAATAAATTGTTTTTTATGAGTAAAATGAAGTACTCTTATATAAGGACAAATATGAGAAAAAAGATAAAATCATTAACTTATGCAATATAAAATGTGAAGAACTAAAAGAACAGTATATACGATGACTAAAATAATGCAAGTGAAAAGAAAATTCAATGCAAGTTAAATTTTCATTAATTTTTATAACCAGTTTGAATAAAGGAGAAAAGATAAGGAAATACACCTATTTTGTCTCACCAGAAGATGTGGGGATAGGGTTGTAGGTATAGAATGCTGTATCCATTGTCAATCAAAGTCATTGCATTGGTCTTTTGTTGAGCCCTTTTTCTTTGTTATAAGAGAGGGTTCAAGTTTGTGAAGCTCTGCATTTGAACTTAATATCCTTTTCTCTATTACCTTTCCAATTTTTCACTGTATTACATCGTTTTAAATCATAGGATCATATTTCTAAGACTGGAAGAAATATTAGAGAAATACTATGAACTACCCCAAAAAAACTGAGGCCCCAAAAGGTTCAATAACTTGCTCAAGAATGGGAATCAAGTTACATAGATGAAAACACAGGATGTGGGATCCAAACCCAAGTTTTCTGATGCCACATCTTATGTTTCAATTGCCTAAGCTGCTTTCCAAGTGAACTACCTTGTCTTTATTAAACCTTATCTTGTTGTTAAGTTATTTCCCTAATTTATTTTTAAAGATACCCCCAATTCAATTCCTCTTTTCTAAGGAGTCTGTTACTTTCCCAAAGAATTCCCGCATGAGGGACATAGATACAAATTCAGCCAAGTCTCACCAGTTCAGGCTAATTTAAGGGAAAGTCAATCTGAAAGAATATTTTAAAGGAAATGGAGTTTTATTACCTTCAAGTAAGTAGAGCAACTTAAACAGTTAATAAAGTGTTGTCAAGCGGAAGCCCTACTGGTCCTACTTTAATGAATAGAAAAGACTGATTTGTATCAGTACATTGTTTGTATGCAAATAAATGCTGTTAAAAAGGCTTCCCTTAAGTAGGATAAACTATCCCCCTAAAATCTCCTTTATATACTACTTGTATAACAAACCTTTTCCATATACATGGTGTAAAGGTAATCCATTCTTAGTGAAATTTTTAAAAATTCTGAATTAGCAGAACTAAAATTAATAAGGTTTTATTGTATTAAATATCAGAATCACAGAATGTCAGGACTTGAAAGGGATTCTACAGATCATTTAGGTCAGGAGTTCTTAACCTAAAGTCCTTGAACTTTTAAAATTTTATTTTAGTAACTATATTTCAATAAAGTTGGTATTTTATTTTATGAATCTAAAATTATTATTCTGTGGTCTTCTTATCAGCCTTCCAAAAGGATCCCCCTGCATAGATGAACCAGTCTTACTTAACCAATAATCTCATTTCCTTAAATAGGTCCAGTGATCAGGAAAGAATTTATTGCTTTCTAAATTGCCCTCTCCATTTTTAAAAAAAGCTTTTAGTCCTTAGGGAATATGTCCCAAAAGTTTGTTTGTAAATAAACTATATACAACTCAAAACTCTCTTGATTTCACAGTCTATTCCACAGAAGCTTAAAGAACCTATAATATAACTAAATTATCTGTTCAGAAACCCATAGTTGTGCTGATAAATGTTTAACAATCAGTTGTGGGGGATGGGATTGTCTACTAAGACATAAAAATAAAATAAAATAAAAGCATTAACTAGTAATTAACAATTAACAATAAAAGCATAAACTAGTGTATTGGCAATGAAAATAGAAGGAAGAAGACAAATGGAAGAGGAATGTTGTGGAGCTAGAATCTATAAGTCTTATGATTAAATACAGTAATGCTGGAGAAACTGAGGCAAGATAGAGATTAGAGAGTTTTTAATATTTTATTTGGATTTCTGAGAAGGAGAGATTTTCTGGGACCAAAGGATCCATTTTGGTCCCAGGGGTGGTGTCTCAAAGCATTCAGCAGTAGCAGCTTCAGCAGCAGCAAGGAATATGAGTTTCCATTGAAATATATATATGTGGCTCCAACATCAGGGTAGTCAGGCAAGAGGTGGAGTCCAAGCATTGGTAAACAGCAGGAATTTCCAAGGACAGACCATCAATCTGGTTCTGACAGGGTGGGGGGTAGGACCATAAATTCTTGATAACTTAGGATGACTTAGGAGCCAGGAAGTCTGAACTCCCCCTTATCTTGACATTACAAATTTACAATTTATAACCTTAGAGTAGCGTGCCCTAAGTTATATCAGTCCTAATGGTCAGGAGGAAGTGGGGGGGATACAACCAGGGGGATTGAGGCAGAACAATTAGAAGAACTGAGACAGAACAATTTAGGGAAACTGAGGCAGAACAATTAAGGAAACTGAGGCAGGAAAGTAAAAGGAAACTATGGCACAATAATACAGAAAGAAGATGGGGATTAAAGAATCAAGGATAGGGGATGCTATTATTGCTGGAAGTTTGGAGATATCAGCAATAGAGACGTTCAGAAGTGAGATGGGTAGAGGATGATTAATCAGTTCCATTTTGGAGATATTGAGTTTGTTATGTTTCTGGTACACACAAATAGAGATGCTCAACAGGTAGTTGGAAGTGTACTCAACAGAAAGATGGGGACTACATAAAGAGATTTTTGGAGTCTTCTGTATAAAGATACTAATTGAACCCATCAAAGTTAATAGTATCACTGATTGCATCAGGAAAGAAGAGTAGAAGGCTCAAGACAAAATCTCTGGGATATACAAACATATGTTGGGTTAGGGGAACTCATGATGATCTAATAAATAAATCAAAGAGGGAAAAGAAAAATCAAGAGAGACAACAATATCATGAAAATCCAAGGAAAAGAAAGCATCCAGAAGAGTTTATGGTTAACAGTGTCAAATATTATAGAGAGGTTTAGAAGAATAAGGACTGAGAATAAGTCAATGCATTAAATTTTTTTTCAACATTTATTTTCTCCCACTTCTGTCTCTACCAATCTGATAGAAGAAACTGTAACAAATAGTTATAGCCAAACAAAGCATCTTCCCATATTAATCATGACCCAACACGTGTTATTCTGCCTATATTTCATCACTGCTGCTAGGAAGTAAGTTGCATTCTTTATTCGGTTCTCTGGCATTTTGATTCATTGATTTGTTTTTCAGAGTTCTTAAATTTTTCAAAATTGTTCATTTTTATAATGTTTTTCTAGTGTGACTTGTCACCTAGTTCTATTTTGCTCTGTATCAGTTCATACAAATCTTTCAAGATTTCTTTTAGACCATCCCTTTCAATATTTCTTACCAATTGTCGGGTATTTCTTTAGTTTCTAGTTCTTTGCTACCCCCAAAAGAGCAACTACAAATATTTTTTGTATATACAGGATTATTTCCTCTTTTTTTGATATTTTTGAGATATAGGCCTAATAGTGAAACCAGGATGAAACACAAAATACTGTCTGGTATTCAGATTTCTTCATATCCTTGTCTCCTACTACCTTTTCAGTCTCCTTACACTGTACTCCTCTCTATAACTTTTTTTTAATCCAAAGACACTGGCCTTCTAGATGTCCCATGAACAAGATATTCCATCTCTTGTCTCTGGGCATTTTCTTTAGCTATCTCCTATGCTTGGAATATTCTTCCTCTTCATTCTAGCTACTGGCTTCCCTTTCTTTCTCTAAGTCCCAACTAAAATTCCTACTTTTACTGGCAGCCTTCCCTCTATTAATTGTCTTCTATTGATCTTATATGTTACTTGTTTTGTAGACATGTTATCTTCCCCATTATATTGTAAGCCCCTTGACAATAGGGACTATGTTTTTGTCTCTTTTCATATTCCCAGCACTTATTACAGTACCTGACACATAGTAGGTACTTAATATATATTGATTGATTGATTCATGGTATCAAAAGATATACACAGTTTACTAACTTATTGGTGGTTCTAAATTGCTTTCCATCATATCAATTTATAGCTCTACTAATAGTCTATAAGTGTTTTGTTTTACCACAACCCCTCGAAAATTTATCATTTTGTAAAATATAACTTCGTCAATCTGATAGACATGAAGTAGAACCTCAGAGTTCTTTTAATTTATATTTCTCTAATATCAGTGATTTGAGGGTTTTTAAATCTAGGTATTAATAGCTTGCCCATTGGATTGAGCAAATAAGAAAACAAAATATATGTGAGACAATAGTTTTAATTGAATGGCTTAGTGAAAAGTAAGAGTGCAAAGGTATACATGAGAAGTAAAGAAGAGAAGAAATAGAGATCATGAATGTAGACCACTTTTCCATGGAGTTAAGCTGCAAAAAGAAAGGCCAGTATAGGTCCATAATTTGAAATGATAATAAGGAGAAGTAAAGGAATTTTTCCTGATGAGGGAGATCTGGGAATGTTTACAGGGAAGGACCAAGTAACATTGAATATTGGAAATAGACAAGAGAAGACAAAAGAAAGGTTAGCCATGGTATGAAGGACTGATTCTTTTGAAATTGTAGAAAGTGATAATGGGGTAGAGGCTGGGGAGAGGTGATGTTGAGGAACTTTGAGGGATAGGACTAGGAAGATATGAAATCTTTAGGATATATGAAGTTTTTCTGACACTATAATATCATAGTAATATCTTATATATGACTTATGTTCCTCCAAGTAGCTACAGATTAGTAATTTATTTTGTTATTTTCCATGTGTACTATATAACTAGAATCATCTTTCTCTCTTCCCTCTTAAAACTGATCTTTTTTTGTAAGGATTTGGGGAAATCCCTGCAACTCATCATGTGATATTGATAATAATAGTCAGTTATTATTCAATGACATCCATCAGTTCTTTTAGACTCTCAAGTTTACATCCTGAACTGGCTATATTTAGCTTTTGTTCATGATAATCATAGCTTTCATTCATATAGAATTTTGTAAGTTACAGTGTGCACATTCTTCAGCCAGCCTGAGAGGACAGTACTTGGAGCATGGAACAATGAATAAAATAGGGAACTTCAAGACAGGGAGATCTAAGTTTGAATCTCTTCTAAGACAATAGCTGTGTGATGTAGGAAAGTCAATTCTCAGTTTGAGTTTCCTTATTGATAAGATGTGGGATAATGATAACATCTAATTCCCAGGGTTGTTGTAAAGATCAAATGATGTAACTTATATTGTACCTTAATGCACTATATGAATGTTAGCTATTTTTAAAAATATGTATATATTTTAATAGTTTTAAATATATGTATTATTCTGAACTTAAGAAATAAAACAAGCATTTTCATAAGACAGTAGAAAAAAAGATGTTTGCACATGAAATTGCCAATCTACAACTTGCTATTCTTCTTAAATATTTAATAAAATTATTATATAACTTTTTTTCTTTTTTTTCTTCCTTCCTGTTCCCTGCCATCCCACCCTCCCCACCTTAGACATAAGGAAAATGAATCTCAGCTAGTTAAATAAATTGTACTAGAAAAGCTATCTCTTCTAACCTCATGTGTAGTGTTCTTTGCACAAAATCAAAAAAAAAAAAAAAAAAGCAAGCCTCCTTTTCCCACAGATCTCTGCAGGTTTAACATTGATTATTACCTGCATTGCTCTGACATGATAATCTTTCAGGAATAAACAGGAACTAAAACTAGAGCTTTGGCTACTCAATAACTTCTAAGGACACTGTTAGGATGGCTCTTCCTGCCCCACAATCCCAGCATGTTTTAGGAAACCTGCAATTCCCATTGTTTCCCTTTGTTTGAGGGAGTCACATCCACATACTTTGGAAACCTTATGGACTCTTATAGCAATATCTCTTTGCTTCCCTAAAGAAAAACCCACAATTCTTTTTTTCTTATTAGTCCAGCTACAGATCTTCTGACACAAGGACACATACCCACGTTGCCCAAAGCACCTAGGACTCTCTAGCAGCACTTAGGCAAGAAAAAAAAAATAGTAGAGCTCCTGCTTGATTCCAATGGCATGCCATTTATAAACTGTGACTGATAAATCCGATGCCTTGGAAATCAGATAAAACTTTGATAAATGACTTCTTAGTGAGCTGCTTGCAGTAGCTACTCCTGTCCACATTTAGCCACCCTGCTACAATCAGGCCCCATTTTGTTTAATCAACAGCTCAGACAACAATGCGTTTGAAAGCTATCACACCATTAAGAGATGGGAAGATATTCCTTTCCTGAAGGATACAGTGAGACAGAAAACTACAAAAACTCCCACCCTCTCTACTGAAGATCTTAGCCACTTAATTCATCTCCCTTTCTCTGCTTTTTGGGGACTGATTGGGAGAGAAGTTGACCTTCATATCTAACCCTCCTCCATCCTCCAACCCCATTGCAATCCTGAGTCTTGCTTTCAGCAGAGAGATGCCCCAATAATCTTTTATCCTACACCTAAAATTGAGGGACTCTCACACTGAGAGTGACGCCCAGCTCGAAATGACGCAGTTTCCCTCCTTCGTGTTTATGAAACTGCTACCTGTAACTTCATCTCCTCCCCAACGACGGTCTCCATCCTTCATCTGCAGAAGCCAGACATGAAGCAGAATCATCCAAAGAAAAGTTTTGTTGGTCTAAGCAAGCAAACAAGCAATTTGTGCCTATTCATGAGGAAAAAGCAATTGAAAAGTTGAAAAGTTCTCTAAAATGCAGGTGTACAATTCAGTCCTTCCAGGGAAAACATAATGAGGAGCAGCATGGAGTATGCAACACTATTCTAATCACAGTAGCCCCCACCCCAGTTCAGACTATAAATCTTATCCCATCAGGAGATGTCACTTCAGGCAAGAAGGAAAACAGGAAAATCAGCCTTCCTAGGAGAGAAGGAGGGAGGAAAAGGCGAAAAGAGAGAGAAGGAGAAGGGCAAGAGAAAAGGGGCCTGTGAGAAGGTGAAAGAGTTTGTGGCAGTCACTGAGATTATGGGGCTTCTCATTCTTCTCTCCTTACATCATTCAAGGCTGATTGACTTGCATCAATAATAAGAGCAGCTTGTCTTAATATAAAAGTATGTTTCATAAATTACAATATATTGTCTCATATGATGTTTGCAACAGCTCTGTAGAGTATGTAAAAATTACAAAATATATGCAAAGATTGAGCCAACCTTTCCTTGGCCATTGTCTTTCATTTCTCTAACGCTATCCTGACAAAGGGAGGAGTTGTTACAGTGGAAAAATCAAAAGCTTTTCCATCAGAGGATTTTGGTTCAATCCTTGTTTCTGATATAGACAGCTGATGGGACCTTAGACAATTTACCTATTTGCTCATCTCTAAAACAACAGAGTTGGACCAAAAAATAAACACAAGGAAAATCTCTAAAACAAAGGAGGTGGTCTCTTTCAGATCCACACCTATGGAAGAGAACTAGAGATGGGAAGTCCTTAAAGTGATCTAGTCCTTAGCTTTGCAGGTGAAGAATCTGAGATCCAGAGACATTCATTGCCACTTACCTAGTGAAGAAGCCAGGCCCTACCATTCCAGGCTCAAAACTCTTTCTGCTGCAACACAATGCAGCCTGCTCTGAATTAACACTAGCAGATACCATTTCTAGTTCCTTTTTGATCTCCAAGGCCTCTCTTTTTATACAATGTTTTTTGCACAGAGGAAATTTATCTGCTAAAGTCAGTGATTCCATCAAAGCAAAAAAGAAATTGTTTTTAAGTCCACTGCCATCATCATGATCAAATCTTGTCTGCTCAGTATCTAAAAGTAAATGGAAGTGTGAGGCTCCATTCTATAAAAATTAAACAGCTATATCTCTATCCCCAAGAAAGGGTTGAAGGAGAAAGAAGGGGGAAAAAAGAGAAACAGTTCTCTTTAACCCAGCAGCCAGTCATGCCAAATTAGACAAACTTGCCTTGAAAGAACAATAGCAAAACTATGTTTGGGTTAGGATAATTGCAGATATGCTCTAGGGTCAAATTAGTTAAAGGGAATGGCTCCCTTCCTGGAAGACCCCTCTTATTTATGATTGTTCTATCAAATCACAATGAATGGTGACTCATTGGCAAGCAAGCCCTTTGCAGCAATCATCTGGACTAGGGGACACCTATGAGCAACCTGGCAGAAGGCCAGAATTTAAACACTAAGCATGGTCACCCCATGGAAACCCAAAGGTGATGCAGACTGCTTTACAGGCCCCAGCTTAGTGGGGGAACATAAGGGGGGCCCAGCACTGATAACCCCAAACTTGCCCCTAATGCCGTCATCACCTTTGCCTTCTCCACTTAGTAACCATTAAGTCGGAGGGATAGCTACAAAGGCACCCATGCTAAGCCTAGTGATGTTCTACATCTTAACATGGAAGTTGGCCTTCAGACCACACCTAATATTCCATCAGTCCCTTCTCTCCTCTCCCCCTCCACAAACAAAAGGGGAAAGCCAGGGCAGAAACCCAAAGGCATATTTGTATTTAATTTCCCTTGATTAAAAAAATGTAAATGCACAGAGGTTGACACAATAGAGCCATTATGGTCTATTGTGTAATTATTTCCTTGATAGTTCATGATGGCTCAATTGGAGCCATAATGGACTATTATACAATGACATCTTCAGAGTTTTTGTTTGTTTTCTTCTTTTTTCCTTCTTTTCTCTGTCATCTCTACTCCTTTTTTTAAAAAAAGAATTTTTCATTTGCAGATCATTGACTTTTTAATGGCAGATTATTTACTCAATAGTCAATAACGATGCCTTTGGATTCATTATGGCTATCGTGTAAATAGCTAATTGCATTAATTACAGCCTTTTTACAAATGTTTAGTTTGCAGCTCATCACACCCACAGACTGCAATTGCTCCTATTGGATACTGGCAGAATGCATGACCTGGTGACAAAAAGGAAGAAATCTTTTCCTAGATGGTGACAAAGAGGAGGATGTTCTCAACATCTCAACCCCACTAAGATATAATCAGTAGAGAAACTTGTGTGTGTGTGGGGGGGTGTAATTATCTTGCTTTGCATGCTATGGAGAAGAGCAACAATTATTCCTATGTAGTTGAGAATTTTGTGCTGAAAAATTTAGCTAATCCTGTGTTGAGAAAAAAAAAATCTATGACTTAAGCTCTTTGGGGAAAACATGATGCATTCTGGGCTATGTTTTTTATTTTTGCTTTTCACCCTACTTAAAGACCACATGATATTGGTCAGGTTTTGTTGTTGCTATTTAGTCTTTTAATTGTGTCCAAATCTTTGTGACCCCATTTGGGTTTTTTGGTGTTTTGGTTTTGTTGTTTTTTTTTTGTTTTGTTTTGTTTTTTGGCAAAGACACTACAGTGGTTTGCCATTTCCCTTTCCAACTCATTTTATAGATAAGGAAACTGGCAAAAAGTTAAGTGACTTATCCAGGATCACACAGTTACTGTTTGAGAACAGAATTGAAGATGTCTTCCTGACTCCAGGCCCAGCACTTTATCCACTGCAAGATAAGAAAGCCATATTCTGGATCCCACTCTCCTAGTGTCCCAGATCAACGAGCATAGTTCCTCTGTTGTCCAAAGGATAAGTCAGATACAATCTGTCAATGTTATTATCATTGCTCTTGCCATTCATTATAAGTAGGTGGATTTTCTAGGGCATGTTTTTTCTTGGTAGAACAAATTCCCTTGCAAGAATTCTCTTGATAAACTTCATTATTCATATTTATAAAACAGATAAAATGAGTTGTTCATTCAATTTAATAAGCCTTTACTTGTGTTCTATGCATTATGTTCTATATTCTACTATGTTCAAGGAACTGTGCCAAGCATTGGGTCAAGAAATGGAGAAGTAGCTTATGTACAAGTGAAAATTCCCTTTTTTCAAAGAATTAGCCCAATTCTCTCTGCCTCATTTTCCTTCAGTCTCCTTTTCTTCCTGAATTTCCACTTTCAAGCAAAGTTAATATGGTTTCATTTTCCATACATTATCTTATATTTCATTTAACTTAACATTTAACACAACTTAGGCATTTTCTTTATAATATTTACTTCAATGTACTTATAACCAGGAAGTTTTTTTTTTTACCTCAAAATTATCCTGGATTTGTTTTGCACACACACACACACACACACACACACATATATACAAGCATATAGACAGATATACAAGTATTTTTGTATACATATATAAGTGTATGTATGTATGTATGTATGCACATACACACACAATCTCCCCTCTATAATACATAGGCAAATAGGTGGTCCAATGGATAGAGTACTGGGTCTGAGATCAAGAAGACCTGAGTTCAAATCCACCCTCAAACACCAATAGTTTGAGTGTCATGTGACACTAAGTCACTTAACCGTTTGCTTCAGTTTCCTCATCTGTAAAATGAACTGGAGAAGGAGATGGCAAACTACTCCAGTGTCTTTGCCAAGAAAATCCCAGAAGGGGTCAGGGACGATGGAACCAACTGAATAATAACTAGAATGCCCACTTCTGGAAGGAAGAGATGCATCCCCTTGTGTACCTAGCACCATGCACATTGTCTGATACACAATAGGATCTTAATAAAGGTTTTTAAATTGATTGATTGAGGAGTCAGATTTTATTTAAGAGCTCAGTCATGAAGCATAAAGTACTTGGTGGACATAGTTGCTTCAGCATTTTATTCTTTTTATATGTCATTCAGATGGGATTGTATTAGTCGGCAAGGCCATTAGCTGAAGGCACAAGGCAAATGCTGAACCTTGATCAACCTTTTAAAAAAGCACATCAAATCCTCTTAGTTGTCAGTTGGGGCGTCCTTGGGTCAAGTAGACAAGAAGAGATGCCCAGCACTAACCCATCCTTAACCAATCTCTTTCCTAACAATGATATCCAACATGACTGGGCTACCAATAGCATCACTTGACCACAATAAATGCCAACCAACATGGCATTTAAAGCAAAGAAAATAAACTTCAATCCAGCTTTAGAGTTGATATCTCAAGAGATAAATCACAAGAATAAAAAAAGGTACCAGCAATTATTCAAACCAGAAATTCCTAGGCCATGGCAGATCTAGCTTAATCATTTGTTATCCCTCTACAGCTACATCACCAAAACTTTAAAAAAATTGATACTGAAAAAGATGCTTTTGAAGTTCCACATAATACTCAATCATCAGAGAAACATTAATTTATGTTCACTAGACGGATATAGGCAGACTGCATAGTAGAAAGGGAAAACTGGCCTTAAAGCCAGGGAGCTCTACTTTGTGTCACATCTGACACATACTGATGGTGCCATCCTTGGCAAGTCACTTAATTCTCAGTGCTTTAGAAGAATGCCTAAGTCTATAATTTGTAGAGAGGTGCCTGCTTACATTGGTAAAGGAAGTTTTTCTAGCCAAGAGTTCCCCATACCAAAGAAACCACAAGTCCAATCTTTGTCTTTACAGCTATACCATATTCACCAAGGCTGCCTTATTTGGGAATGCATTGGACCTAGGGCAGAAAACCTGGTTTGAGCTGCAGCTCTGTCTCTTATTGGTTGTATAACCATAGGCAAGACACTTAACCATTCCAAGCTGTAGTTCCCTCAGCTGTAAAGCAGGGGGAATTCCTGCATTAAGTGTTTTATAATTTTATAACCATATTATAATTTTATAAGATTCCCACATTAACTGTTTTATAAACTTCTTGTCAAATAAAATATAAAATGTTCACTTAAAAAAGATAACAAAACAAGAAATCAAACCCTGATTCTAATAAATAAATTTCTTATCAATATTAAATGAAAACATGTATGTAAAAGTGTTTGTTAACTATTTCTTAAACAAATGCGTCATCAGTATTATTATGTTACAGGTAAGCACTGAAAAGGTAAGCCCTCTCCTCTTGTTCATGGGGAAGTGTATCTAAGAGAAAAGCTATTTCTATGCAAAAAGGATTGTGTTTGCTAAAGGGAAACCCACAAACGGAGAGTGACTGTGTGGACATTGTAATAAGAGTTGAGTAAAATGAAGATAAAAACTGGCACCAGAAAGAACACGCTGGACTCTAAGTCATGGAAAGACCTAGAGAAGGACTTCTCCTGGAGAACATTACATCCATGCGTGAGTTTGATGAGACACAGAGGCAAGAGAGATGGGTGTTTAATGACAGAGGCTTGTATATTAGGGAACTATGTGGCAGCAAGCCTCAGAAGAGAAATACGGACACATTAGGGAAGCATGTGAAGCAAGGGGCAATCTGGTGGAGAAGCATAACAGAGAGATTAGTATAGCAGGAAATCACGTGCAGTGAATTATTGGACAGGAGGTAGAGAGTTAACAGAGAGACATTTCCTCTTGCTAGTACTGTGAATCATGTAGACTGTAAAGGTTAGACTATAAAGGTACTTGGGGAAAGTGGAATTCATCCATCCATCATTCAGTAAGCACTTGCTATATGTCAAGAATTGTGCTAAATGCTAGGGATACAAAAAGAGGCAAAAGATAGTGTCTACCATTAAGCAGTTTACTATCTCATTCAACATTCTCTAAAATTGGGAAGTATAGGGGTCTTTTTTGTCAGTGGGTTAACAATTTTAATTATCAAAGGCTCAAAATCTCCATATTTACTTTGACTCTTCTTTCTTCCATACCTACTATATCTAATATCAAAGCCTAAAACTTCCACTCCAAGATATTGCTTACAATTCATACTTTCTTGGCTGTTCTCACTATAATTGGCCCCTAAGTTGTCATGGTAGCATTCTGATTGGTCTCAATGCCTAAATTCCTCGCCTGTCTTCTGTCCTTCACACAGCTGCAACAGTAATCTTCTTCATGCCGTTGTTCAAGGACTTTCAATATTTCCTCCATCTAGCTTCCCAACCATATATTAGACTGCTCCACTTCATAATCTATGCAAACATAACACACCTAATTTGATTCCTCAAACTGTGGTAGACTTCACTATAGATAAGCTTTGGTCATTAGGCTTCAAATGTCCTCATTCCCAAATCTTTTTCTGTTGAAATTCTACCCCTCCTTCAAGAAACAGCTCAAATGCCACCTCCTTCATGAAGTGTCTCTTGATCTCCCTTGTTAAAAGCAATCTCCTCTTCTTTGAAGAGCATGTCATGATCCTCTTATGTCTTTATCAATTCAATTCAATGGATAAATAACTTTTCCCAATTGAACTGAAATAGTAACCCTCTTTTACATTTATTTCTGACTTATCTTGACATTGGCTAACCAAGTCACCAGGGGCAAGTCACTTCTAAGATATTAAATATAGAATAAGAAAACACTGGTTCACATCTCAGTCCTCCTACTTTCTCTCTGTGCTACTGGGCAAGTTAATTCCCTGCTCCAAAACAAAAACATTTGGGAAAGAAAGGAGTTGATCTAGATCACATCTAAGATCTCTCCCATCTGAAAACTCAGAGACCCTATGATACTTTTTTCTAGTCCTATGAATAAGCCATATTCATTTGTCTTTCTTTCTCAGTGTCTTGCAAGTAACAAGTGCTCAATAAAAAACTAATGAATCAAAAATCATATTCATTAGTGACTTCCAGAGTAGCCTGGTATAATAGAAAGAATATTGGACTTAGAAGGCATAGAGCCCAGAATTTGAATCCTGCTTCTGACATATCCTAGTGTTTACATTGTTTACTGGACAAATCCTTAATTTCTATTTGCCTCACTTTCCTCAACTGTAAAAAGATAATAAATAGCACCCACCTCCCAGGGTTGTTGTGAGGATCAAATGAAATAATATTTATAAAGTGCTTAGCACAATATCTGGCATATAGTAGATGTTTCACAAATGCTACTATTATTATTAATTATTACCATCTACAAAGCTGGAATATTTATTCAACCTTCTATATGCTCAGTTATTTGCACATTATCTTCCATATTAAAACATAAGCTCCTTACACATAAAAATCATTTAGTTTTTGTTGAAGTTGCTATAGTAATTTTTCATTTTGTCTACAATTTTTTTGTTGTTTGTTCTTGTCTTTTGAATCGTTAGTTTGGCACTATATGGGGCACTACTGAAATACAAACATTTATTATACTTATTGATTGTTTGACTGAAAACCTTGTAGACTGTTAGAAAATGCTTTGTAATATTTAAGTGCTATAAAAATATGAGGTAGCTGAAGCAAGAGCAGTGGCAGCAGTAATGTAGTAATGTACTACTAATGTAATTGTTGTAGTAGTAGTAATGTAAGAGTACTAGTAATAATGTAGTTGCAGTAGTAGTAATATGGTTGTAATGGTTGTAATGTAATAGTAATAAATTACTATTTTTTCCAGTGTCTATACTGTGCTTTCCTCCACAATAAAAGATTTGAATCTGTACAAACCACTAGCCTAAGGTTCCCATTACATAAAATCACAAAATAGTCATTATTAGGAAAATCTCACTCCCTCAGATCTACCACAGCATTAACTAGACATTCAGGAATACTTTCTTCTAAGAAGACCCAGTATCAAAAAAAGTGTAATTGATCAGGGAGGATTATTCTCATCTTACAAGAAACTTAGAGCAGAGTTCTCTTAGAAAGTCTTTAAAATCTCTAAAATTCAGATAGATGTCCATTGTTCGGGAGATGGCTAGCCAAAGTATGGTGCCTGAAGGCAATGGACTATCACTGTGCCTAAGAAATGATGAATATGAAGAATTCAAAGAAACATGGGAAGATTTAGGTGAACTGACACAAAAGTGGAGTTAGAAGAACTTGGAAAATAAGATATGTAATGACTACAAAAGTAAAAACAGAAACACCAGAGTACTTTCTAACTATAATGATCCTATACAAGAATTGAGGAAATTCAGCATCTTCTATTCTTTGTAGAGGTGGGAGACTGAGTTTAGAATGTTGCAAATGCAACCACACATGAGCAATGTGTTACATGGTTTTGCTGATCTCTTTCTTTCTCTGTCTATTTTTAATCTTGTTTTGTAGGACAAGAGAATGGATATTCTAGGAAATTAAAATAATGCAAAAACAAAAAGTATCAATAAAAAGGAGAATTTAGTAAAAAAAAAAATTCTAAATTTCAAATTTCTAAAAATGTCTCTTGTGCTAGCATTACATATCTTTACCAATATTTCTCTTTTAACATGATTCTTTTAATGAAAAACAAAGTGGGTGGTTCAGATCTCTGGAAAACTAACTCATAGTTCTAAATAGGAAAGCCTGTTTATAATAGGGTGGGCCTATTCCTAACATAGAACAATGGACAAAGTATTTAAAATAAATAGGGAAAGGAACCTCAGTTCCACATTAACCTACAAAGCTTGTGCTTTGACCTTCTAGTCAATTAAGTTTACCCAATTTTAGCCTTGAAAGCAAATGGTAGAGTAGAAAATCAAATTTAAAACATAAGCCATATCCACAATAGGAAAATAGAGAGGGTAAACTTTTAATGCATTTGATTCAAAAACAATTTAATAGCTAAGTGATCCATGATTTTCCTTTACATATATCCTCATTAAAAAGAAAGAAAGAAAGAAAAGATGAAACTAAGAAATATTTTTGAATACCAAAGAATCCAATGCCATCGTCTTTGTTACTTAATTTCCCAGGTATCTCAGCATGATCTGAATAAATTATGCTGACAATACCACAATATAAATGATAAATCAACAACACCATTTTAGTGATATATCGCATGAAATGTAAATAATAACCAGGCCGCTAATTGGCTCACTTCTCAGAAACAGAGCTGGAGCCAAGCTATTTCACTAGTAATGCTTCAGTTGTGTGCCACCCTCATCATTAAGCATTTCTGGCTGGTAAGCTATTTCTACTGTTCTGTAGAGGAAAGCAGATTGTAGCATACACAACAAAAATTAACTTAAGGAAGCTTCTCTTAGTAAAAATACAACTAGTAGGTGGATGCTGGGTTGGCCATAGACCAGATGCCAATAGCCCTTTCAGTCCCTACCATTATGATTTTCCTATTGCTCGTATTAAGCATCTCTCTCTTCCCTCAGAATTTCAAGTCCAAGAGAAATAAAGCTCTTTTATTTCTGATTCTTCCTAACTCAATCTCTCTCTCTGTCTCTCTCTGTTTTCTCTTTTTCTCTCAGTCTCTCTCACTCTGTGTATGTATATATATATGGATGTATATATATATATATATATTTATTCATATATGCATGTATAATTCATACAATATAGTTAATAAATCATAATATATGCACACACATATACATACATACATATATGTGGGAGCTTCGCCTTGATGAAAATGTTTCAGTCAGTCACATATGACATCTTCCATTGATCAAAAATATATCAAAAAACATGTCTAAGATACTCTTGGTATGGTGGGCGAAACTATGATTTTGTATCCAGGGGACCATAGTTTAAATCTTGGTTCTACTACTTATTAGCTGCCTCAATTTGGCCATGTAAATTTTATTTCTCTGGACTTGGTTTTAGATGTCATTTATTCCAGTTGTTTCTTTCATTTGTCAAAAGGAAGGCCTGAAAAACTTGGCATAGATGACATCTAAGACCCTTTCCAGAGCTACATCTTAAGTTTCCATTATTCATCAAATTCAACAAATATCTATTAAGTGCATGCTATGTTCAAGGAAAGAAAGTGTGACACGGTAGATAGAGAGCTGGGCCTGTAGTCAAGAAGCTCTCAATTCCAGCCGTGCCTCGGAAGCATACTAATCACATATCTCTAGTCAAGGAGATGGCCTCTCGGCTTCCCAGGTAGCTTGGTGAGGCCATAAATTACAGGTGATTTGCCAGTGATCAGCATCAGTGGAAAGTGCCTGTGCGGGGCATTCGGTGCACTGATGTAATCACAGGCCTGGACCCAACAAAAAACACTTAACATTTGAGTTGGGTACTGAGAGATAAAAATACCAAAATAAAATGGTCTCTGCTCTCTGAGGTCTTCTGTGTTATTTAGAGCTCATGGTTAAATAGATACAAGGTGGTGTGAGGTAGATGATAACTGCCAGTGAGAGTGGTCTCAAAAGGTAGACATTTGTTAACTCTGACAATGATGGAGGCTCACAGAGGTGGTCCCTGAGCTGGTTCTCGAAGGCAGGTAAGTATTCTAAAATTATGCCTTCCTCACATCAATCAAGCCCCTACACTCTGAGGACCATGTCCAGTCGTGCTGAGCTACATCCAGCCACTGGTCCCTGTGAGTGCAAGAGAAAGTGAGGCTGGTGACCTTGCCCAGTCCTCCCTCACCTAAATCAAATTCATTTGCATATCATGGCATCACTTCATTGATGTCATGGTCCTCTTCAACAACCTCTGTGAGTAGGAGTTGCCCTACAAGGAATCTAAGTAGAATTGGCTTGCTCGGCTCTGCTCTTCTCTTCTCTTCTCTTCTCTCTCTTCTCTTCTCTCTCTCTTCTCTTCCTCTCTCTTCTCTTCTCTTTTTTCTTCTCTTTTTTCTTCTCTTTCTCTTCTCTTCTCTTCTCTTCTTTTCCTCTTCCTCTTCCTCTTCTCTTCCTCTTCTCTTCCTCTTCCTCTTCTCTTCTCTCTTCTCTTCCTCTTCCTTTTCTCTTCCTCTTCCTCTTCTCTTCTCTCCTCTTCTCTCCTCCTCTTCTCTTCTCTTCTCTTCTCTTCTCTTCCTCTTCTCTTCTCTTCTCTTCTCTTCTCTTCTCTTTTCTTCTCTTCTCTTCTCTTCTCTTCTCCTCTCATCTCAGATCTTCTCTTCTCTTTTTTCTTCTTTTCTCTCATTCTTCTTTTCTCTCCTCATCTCTTTTCATCTCTTGTCTTCTCTTGTTTTCTCTTCTCTTCTCTTCTTCTCTTCTCTTCTCTTCTCTTCTCTTCCTCTCTCTTCTCTTTTCTTCTCTTCTCTTTTCTTCTCTTCTCTTCTTCTTCTTCTTCTTCTTCTTCTTCTTCTTCTTTTCTTCTTCTTCTTCTTCTTCTTCTTCTCTTCTCTTCTTCTTTTCTCTTCTCTTCTCTTCTCTTCTCTTCTCTTCTCTTCTCTTCTTCTCTTCTCTCCTCTCCTCTCCTCTCCTCTTCTCTCCTCCTCTTCTCTTCTCTTCTCTTTTCTTCTCTTCTCTTCTCTTCTCTTCTCTTCTCTTTTCTTCTTTTCTCTCATTCTTCTTTTCTCTCCTCATTTCTTTTCATCTCTTGTCTTCTCTTGTTTTCTCTTCTCTTCTCATTTCTTCTCTTCTCTTCTCCTCTCATCTCAGATCTTCTCTTCTCTTCTATTTCTTCTGCCCACATAGGGTATCATACCCTTATCTAAGGGGCCCTCCCTACCTAAAGGAATGTAAATTTTGATAACTGAAATCTTGCAAGACATTTTGGGGCTTAAGACCTAGGATTACACTTTAAATCCAAATTATTCTGGCTCTCATTGATTGGTCAACAATAGGTCCCTGTTCAAGACCCACTTGGTTTCTCAGAGAGAATGTAAATAGCAGTTGTTTCTATTTTGGCCAAAAACTCTGAAGGTCTCTACCTCATTTCTTACTTAACCTTAATCACAGATTAGGGATTACCTCAGTCAAATTGAGACCTGTTAAAAACCTTAGCTTAAAAAGGCTAAGATCCCCCATTTCATCAGGACTATTTTCAGTCATCCTGATGAATATTGTGCCATTGGATCCACAGGCTCTGGAAGATAAAGTGAAGCCAGTGTCCTCACACAACCCTTCCTCATTTAAATCCAATTCATTTGCATGTCATGGCAATACCTCCCTAATGTCATGGACTTCTTGATATGAAGGACAAAGGACAAAGACAACACCTACATTTCACTAATTTAATCAATTCTGTCTCATCAACAGTAATAATAATATTTGATGTTTTAATATTTTCAGAGAAATTTACTTTTTAAAAAAAATTTGATCCTGCAAACTTTTTGAAAAAAATTTTCCCACATTAGATTGTAAGCTCCTTGAAGTCAAAGATTATCTTTACCTTTCTTCATATCTCCAGTATTTAGCATATAATCTGGCACATAATCGATTTTTTTCTTTTTTTTTAATTTAATAACTTTTTATTGACAGAACCAATGCCAGGGTAATTTTTTACATTATCCCTTGCACTCATTTCTGTTCCAACTTTTCCCCTCCCTTCCTCCACCCCCTCTCCTGGATAGCAAGCAGTCCTATATATGTTAAATAGATTACAGTATAGCCTAGATACAATATATATGTGCAGAACTGAACAGTTCTCTTGTTGCACAGGGAGAGTTGGATTCAGAAAGTATAAATAACCCGGGAAGAAAAACAAAAAATGCAAGCAGTTTATATTCATTTCCCAGTGTTCTTTCTTTGGATGTAGCTGTAGATTTTTTTTCTTGAGGCAATTGGGGTTAAGTGACTTGCTCAGGGTCACATAGCTAGGAAGTGTTAAATGTCTGAGGCCAGATTTGAACTCAGGTCCTCCTGACTTCAGGGCTGGTGCTCTAACCACTGTGCCACCTAGCTGCCCCCACACATAATAGATTTTAATAAATATTTGTTAACTTAATAATGACTATATGTATATATGTAGCACTTATTATGTGCCAAGCACTCTACTAAGCACTTTACCATTACTATCTTATTTGATCCTCACATCAACAATACTATTATTATTGTGCAGATGAGGAAACAGATTAAGGGACTTGTCCAGGGTCACACAGTTAGTAAGTCACTGAGGCCACTCAGATCTTCCAGATTCCAGGTCTGGCAGTCTATCCACTGCCTCAAAGCAGATCTGTGAAGTTGATTCTATCATTAGCCCTACTTTACAGACGAAGAAATTGAGAGTGCCTTTAACTCTCTAGTCTAGGGTCAAATAGCTAGGAAACATTTGAGGTATAATTAGAGTTTAGGTTGTCCTGATTCCAACTCCAGCACCTTTATCTGGGGAGCCAATTAACTTAGTGGTGTGGTTACTTTCACTCCTAGAGAAGATTGCTTTTTCATACTTTGTGATTCTTGTCTGTGCCCTTCCATAAATCCTTCTGGGCTATCATCTGCTCTCCTAAACTCTTACGACATGGTCAGCCTGCCTCTTTCAGGTATGTGTGTCTTTAATGATGTCTTCTATTTCCTTTGCATTTTTCATCATTATTAATAGATTACAGTGCACTCTGCCTAGATCTTTGAATAACTGTTATTATTCTGAGTTCTGAGATTTTTGTCATCCAAGATGTACAGACATAGAACATTGCCAAGAGAATCCTGAATTTAAAAAGATGTGATTTGAGGTCAGGGAAAAGCTTAGATTCATTGGAAGTACTGTGTAATTTCCCAAATGCAATCCAGTTTGCTTTCCCAATCTCCTCTTAGATCCAGCTCAGTGTTTCTCTGTAGTGCCTGGCTAAGCTATGTGTACTAATGGACTAACTCAAAGGACTGCCCATCTAATTACATGTCATAATGCTATGATATGCAGTTGCCTATGACATGCATTTAGAGATTTTAAAATTATTTGATTTCTTTTACCTAGGCAAGTTCTTCTGACCTCTCAAAGTAATAGGAATTTGTGTTCATGCAGGGATTCTCACAGGGGACTCTTGCACAAGGGTATAGTTTGCTCAGGAATCTACAAATGTTTGGGGACTGAATAAAATGGTACACCTGGAGAAATGATTTAGAAGCTTGATGGGAGGACCATTTTTACTTTAACTGATACTATTCAAGGGCTTGTTCTCTACCTTGGCCCTAGGCCCAAACATACCAGCTACAGGGTTATGGCTTTTGAGAGATTGTATGTCCCATCCAAACTTAGGAAAGTGCTAGCTAATGACTAAGTGTTCCTCATGACTTACGTGCCATTCTACTTAACAATAGAGAATGAGTTGTCTACAAGTACCTTAGTTCATCTTTATGCTAACGAGGGTATTTTATATTCCTTGGTCTATTCACTGTCACTAGACATATGGGAATTTAATGGATGAGGTTCATGACACCTGAAAGTGGGGCAGTCCCATTCCCTGGGGATTTCCCTTTACATCTGCTCCCTGACAATGTATCCTACTCTAAGCTACCACCATCCTCTTCTCAGGCTCCTCCCCAATGGAGGAGGGAGGGAGAGAATGATTCCTGGGTGAGATGGATTCTTTAAGACTCCCAAGTGAACACTGAGTGACCCATTTAAAACATAGTCTCAAAAAGTTTGGTATTCTTATGTCATTCAACTTTTAAATGCTCTGCCCTATTTCTTCCCAAGGGTTAACTCAGTCAATCCCCTCAGTTCCAAAGAAACTCTTTCAAAGCTTGGAAGGAGCCTACCTTGTTTCAGCTGTCATAAGCATTTAAGCTGAGAGGGACACCCCCCTGAACAGGCAAGAATGCTTAAAGATTTCTCTACAGACCTTTCTTTGTAAGTTATGATTTTCCTCCTCCTCCTCATTTGTGTGTGTGTGTGTGTGTGTGTGTGTGTGTGTGTGTGTGTGTGTATTAAGTCCTGTATCTGCATATGGCAAAGAAACAAAATGAGTCAGATGCAAGACCTTCCCATGGAGCAGTTTTCTATGAAGACATACAATCATGATTCAATACAGATAAAAGTAGTGAGGGCCTTCATTAAACACTATGCAAAGCTTATAAGTAAGAATTTACATTAGATGAAAGCAAGGGTAAGATGTAAATGGGATGGGGTAGAGAAGAGAGGGAGACAATTGTCTAAGTTGGATATTATTCTTCCAACTGAGTCCTGATACTGTTTACTCAGTTAGAAGCCTTTATTTCAATTCATTTGTTCAATTTTATTTCATTTAATTCAACAAATATACACTTACTCTGTGAAAATCCTTGTGCTTAGAGTCTGGGGAAAGGAAAACTAGTTTGGTCTCTGGCCTTAAGAGGCTTTTTAATACCCTAAGACAGGTACAATACGGACCTAAACGAGGATGATATGAAGTAGAATACAATGAAAGCTCAGGAGGAATACAGAATAAGTGCTAGAAGAAAAGTTGAAGAAGGGGAGATCACATAGTTTAGATATGGAGATGAATTTTAAATCCCTTTAAGAGCTCTGCCTGCGGGTAGAGCCAAGATAGTGAAGTAGAAACAGCAAACCATTGAACACCCCCCCCAACCTTTCCCTCTACACAACTTTAAAATAATGCCTCAAATCAAAATTGGGAGCAGCAGTGCCAACAAAGGTCAAGTTCTCAGCCTGAGAACACTGAGGAGGTTGGCAGTGGAACGCTGTGTAATGGTGTGGCACAGGAGGGCATGTGACAGTGGGCATCCTGACTGGGGACTGGGGAGGTAGCTGCACCAGTAGCAGCAGCTCAACATCTTCAGGAACTCTCAGCCCAGAGATAAGGGGGTCTGACAACTTGTCAGAAAGAGGCTACAGGGGACTCTTTGCTGGGTTTCCTGGGGCAGCTGCCAGCAAGAGCCAACTTTATTACCTATACACAGTTCTGGGTCACAATTCCAGGGCAGAGAGGAGCATTTGTGACTGGTCACAACAGAGCAGGAGCCCTAGACAGTTACTAAATCAAGAAAAGCTTTAATGTTTGTGGTTGCAGGGAAGTGGGAGCCCTTACTGGGAAAAAATCAGAATACAGACCAATATAACCATGAGCAAATCTCTACCTGGATGACAGCACTTTGGAAACACTGAAAACTTGAGGATTGCCCCCCCAGAATTAGCTCTAAAAACAGCAGTATGAAAAAGCCTGAAGTTTGAGACAGCGCTTTCCCACCCCAAGATGAGCAGAGCTTAACTTTAACATGAAGTTCAAAGTCAAGAAATAGGATGAAAAAATAAGCAAACTAAACAAACAATAACAAAAATAGCACTTGACCACAAAACCTACTAGATGGCAATGAAGACCAAGACACAAATTCAGAAAGCAGCAATGTTAAAACATCTAGAAGAGAAGTCTCAAAGAAAAATGCTAATTGGATACAAATCCAATAAGAATTCCTGGAAGAGTTAAAGAAAGAAATAAGAGAGTAGAGAAAATAATAAGAAAGAAATGACAATAATGAAAAATCTTATGAAAAGAAAACTAACAGACCGATAAAAGAGGCACAAAAATGCTGAAGAAAATAATTCCTTAAAAACAGAATTGGTCTCATGAAATAAGAGGTACAGACAATCACTTTTAAAAATTCCTTAAAAAGTAGAGTTGGGCGAGTGGATGCTAGTAACTCTATAAGACTTCAAGAAGCAAGAAACAGTCAAAAGAATGAAAAAAAATTAAAGAAAATGTAAATTATCTCATCATAAAAATAACTGACCCGAAAAGATCATTTAAAATTTCCCCAATATTTTAGCTCCAGATATAAAATAAATAAATTAAGGAATTCATAGAGGGGCATGGATATGAATTGATTACATTGGGATGCTAAAAAAAAAAGGCTTGAGAAAGAGGAATGAACTGGGAGAGGAGGGAAAGGAAAAATAGAATGGGGAAATTTCCTTTAGAGGAGGTGAAAAGAAAGAGCTTTTATAGTGAAGGGCAAAATGGGGAGGGGTGGTGGGCAATGCTTGAACCTCACTCTCATTGGGTATAAAATATATACCCAGTTAGTCAGGTATAAGGTATACTCAACAGGGAAATAAAAAAGGAAAGAGAAAGGGGGAATAATAAAAAGTAAGGGCAGATAAAGGGAGTCAATGGTCAGAAACATAACTGATTTTTGAGGAGGGATAAAGATACTCTGAAGAAAATAAAATGAAATCATAACTTTGAAAGTGAATGGAATGAGTCCACCCATAAATGGAAGTGGGCAGCAGAACACATCAGAAATTAGAATCCAACAATATATTTATAAGAGACATACTTGAAATAGAGATATATAATTTAAATAAGGGGCTGGAGCAGAGTTTATTATATTTCAACTGAAACAAAAAGGCAGGAATAGCAATTATGATTTCAGCTCTTTTTGTGGTAGCAAAGAATTGGAAATTGAAGAAATGTTCATCAATAGGGGAATGGTTAAACAAATTATGCCATATGATTGTGATGGAGTACTACTGTGATATAAGAAATGATGAGTGCAATGATTTCAGAAAAATATGACATATGAACTGATACAAAGTGAAGTGAGAAGAACCATATCATACTACATAGCAAGAACAACATTATAAGGATGATCAACTATAAAAAAACTTAGATACTCTGATCAATACTATTATTCTGGACAATTTCAAAAGAGAAAAAAATACTGCATCCATCTTCAAAGAAAGAACTGATGAAATCTGAGAGCAAATTAAAATATTATTTTCTCATTTTCTTGATTTTTTTGTGATATGGATAATGTAAACATACATAGTAAATTTAAGAAAACAACTATGCACCAAATGACAAATTGGGCTCTAGTTCATTGCTTATTTGTAATATGTATCCAAGATATATGTTATATAATAGAAGAGCAGTCTATAGACTATCTTCCAAACTATGTATGACTGCATGGACAAGCATATATCAAAAGGCAAAACAGGTGGAGATATTTGGGGGAGGATTACAAAGCTTTTTTTTAATATCCCCAACTTTTTCTATGAAATAGAGGTCCATCTTTTTAATACTAATATTCTATCAGTACTGTATGGTTATAGTCAAGATAATCTCTATAAAATCTCCATAGAACTGAAAATGAGCTTTGCCCAGAAGGCAAAAGATGAGCAAGAGAAGATTACAACATTTTACAAACAAGGAGTTATAAAAGACAACCAGAATAAAAGAAGTTTTCAAAGAAATATATGAAGAAAAGAGATAATATGTTGGTCCCAAGATGAGAATGAGGCACAACTGATGGACAGCCTACAAGCAATAATTAAGTGGATTCTCCCATGGTACAATTACAAGAAGACATAGACAAAAGTCAGACATGTGGCAATCTGCAATGGTTCGGAGAACATCCACATTGATGAGATCAAGTATTTGAGTATAACAAATGGCAGAAGACATTTTAAAATTTTGCAGCTCCTCAAAGATGAGAAGCCCATTTTATATCATGATCAGCTTGAAACAAGAATCCTTTTTCATATCTCTTACTTCCTTTCAATTTTTCTAGAGCCATTACCTCAACTGACATGGGCATTGTACTAAATGTATGAGATACTCTTTTATTTCTTAGGTGAATATTAGAAGGTAGGATTTTTATAAGTTTTTTTAAACAAAGAGATGTTTTCTCTCCCCTTCCCCTTTTTTCTCCTATTTTTCTTCTCCCTCCTTTTCATCTCTTTATTTCCTTTTCCTCTCCATCTCCCTCTTCCTCTATCTTTCTTTTTCTCTCTCAGTACTGAACAGCCCACTTCTATGAATAATATTTCTCACAATAAATCTTAATCTTAGGCCTATTGGTCAACAAGGAAAATTTTAGCTTAATTGGTTATTTCATTCAAAATGCTAGGCAATTCAGACAACTTGATAGTGCTATTCTCACCACCCCCTTCCTATCTAAGTGATGGGATCGTTGATTGGACTGAAATGACTAGTTGTATTGCCAGAAGTATATTTGTGAATGCTTTTCCTCAGATTCACAGTGTCCAGGGATGACCTTTGTTCATTCAAAGTTACTTTTTTTAGTAGCTTCAGTGGTTTCTAGACAACACATGTAATACAAGAGAAAGAGGGCTAAATAGACCAGAAGTCAGGATGCATGGATTTGAACCTTGACATCACTATTTAACTAGCTGTACGGCTGGGTCCTGCTCCTGATTGATGAGTCCCTAGGCAGGATAGCCATTTTATGAGGGGCCCCACACATGTTCACTTTTCTCACAGCCCAACTCAATCTCTGAATCCCAACCCCCACCTCTACCTCTATTCTATTCTATAAAGTTCCCCTTTATATTTCATTTTTTCTTACTAATTAATATGTAATTAATATGAATATATAATATGTAAAGCTCTCCAAAAGTAGGAACTGCTTTGTTTGTTTCTATTTGTATTCCTAATTCTTAACACAGGCTCAATAGAAGTCGTCTACCATTTATTTCTCTGTCTCCTCCTCATCTCTCTCTCCCTCTCCTCATCTTTGTCTGTATGTCTGTTTCTGTCTCTCTGCTTCTCTCTCCAAGTGTGGCTCTTTCTGTCTATGTTTGTGTGTGGAGAGAGACAGACAGACAGAACAAAGAGAGAGAGAAAAAGAGAGAGAACTTAAAAATAAGGCTAGCAATGCTTGTTCTAACTACCTCCCAGAATGCTTCTAAGAAACATACTCTGCAAACCTAAAAGTGATGCTGAAATCTGAACTTTAACTGTTATTTTAGGATCTAAATATAGAAAAAGTAATAGTCTAGTTAATATTCCAATTGTCTATTCACACATACGATGCTTGCAAGACATGCTGGTTAAAAAGGTGTCCTGCCCTCAAGGAGCATGCATGTAAAACATAGTCATAAATAGGAATGAACATGCAGACAACTGAATAAAAATAAAACCAATACTTAGGTAGTAGATTAGGTTAAGTATTTGCATTGCAAACAAGCCAATGCGCCCTAATCGCCCGCCACAATCCCTTCCACACATTAGTAGCAAACATCCATTCTCAGAATTATTTTCCAAAGTGTGATACTCATAGTCATTATGGTCCATGCAAAGATGCAACTGGGGGCCATGATTAAACAAATCAACCTGGTCCTAGGCTTTAAGAGGTGCAACTAGGAAGCAGCATTCTCTGGCCTAATTGCAGGCGGGAGATTCTGTGTGCAAATGGAGAGGCCTGTGGAAGATCATAAAATCGTGGGCCATTGTAATTTGGCTTAGCTTTAATGAAGACTGGGCTTGTCATCTGGCATTATTGGTCATCAAACCAATGGTTAACTTTGAATAGCTCCAGTCTACAGTTCACAATGTCTGTCCCCTGTATGCTCTAAGCCCCACTGCAGCATGCCAATGGTCTGACATTACAATAGCATTAGCCAGAGAGGATGCCAATTTTGCAAGGAGCCAAGGCAAATAAAATACTTTACCACAATGTATATTTCTAATTATCTTCAGCTCTGACCCAGGCCCTCAGTTGTCTCTCATGCATGGGGAACTCCCATGGCCTTTTCCAACAGGAGTTGCTTATACAGGGGGGATTGCAAAAGTGAGTTTGGGATCAAGGCCTAAGTAATCTTTGTTTAAACGCCAAAGTCTGCAGTGTAGTCTGCCAATATATTAAAAGCTTCAAAATATGTCCACGGCATCAGTGGGGGAAAAAAGAAACGGGAAAGTTGGATTTTAACCTACAGAATTCTGGCTTCAGTGTGAGTGGTTGGTCGAATGAATAAATTCTGCGCCTTCTTATGTCACACCTTTTACCTAAGAGGAAAACTACAATTGTTAACCCATTCATTCCCAGGCATAGAGATTGGAGAGATCAGCATGCATAATACCTTTGGCCCAGAAAAAAAAAAGTGAGATGACTTGTTCATTATTTTTAGATCACGTCTATCCTTGGAAATTTTTTAGAACAAGACTGAGGGGACTGTGTGATCTAGTTGAAGGGGAACTGGATTTGGAGTTAGAGGACCTGGGCTTGATTTTTGATTTTGAATGACTGTGAACAAATTACCTCATCTCTCTGGGACTCAGTTTTGTTTCTAAATTGATAGGATTGGACAAGGTGATCTCTCAAGATCCTTCCATCCCTCTTAGATTGATGAAACAAAGATTTCCCTGAGCTAGGGGACTGGCCAAAGGACTTTTCACTGTCTTTCAGGTTCTTTAAATGTGCATGAGTCTTTTCCTGGTTAATAAAATAGGTTTTGTATATCATATCTAATGAAAAGGAGTGTTGCTTAAGTGGGTAGAATTTACCTTTGAGATAGGAAATTCTGACTGCAAATCTTGCATTTGACATTGTGTGATAGAGAAGTATCAGTGACAGAGGCTATGCTCTAAGATTTTAAGTTAGTTGCTGATTTGTATCTGTGAAGGAAGTTTCCATTACAAGGTCTCCTACATTGGTGAAATTACAGTTTCATACCAAAAAATAAATGAATAAATAAAAATACTTCACTTTGGAGCAACTTTCTCTGGATGAGCAACAACAAAAGAAGAGGATTTGGGGGAAGGGGGTCTCCATTTGGTAATGTTATTGACATGACAGAATGCCCTTAATTTTGTTTTATTTTTGTTGTTCAATTATTTTAGTCATGTCAATGACTAATCTTCGTGACCCTACATGGGGTTTTCTTGGTGAAGATGCTAGAGTGATTTGCCATGATCTTCTCCAGAGCATTTTACAGATAAGGAAACTGAGGCAAACAGGGTTAAGTGACTTGCTCAAATTCATATAACTAGCAAACACCTGAGATAAGATTGGAATTCAGGTCTTTCTGACCCCAGGCTGGGTATTCTATCCACTGCACCACCTACCTGCCAGGCTTTATTTATCTTTCCGTTATAAGCTTTGTAGTTAAAAGATAATTCAATATTATTTTTAAAAAAACAATACATGTGACATATTGGACAATACCAAGGGAGATGATTAGTAATAATTCATCGGTCTTCTTATTGAAAGAAATTTTCCAAAATAGATTTGGGATCTTAAATAGGTAAATGAAGGAACAAGGATTAAATACCCAAAGGATCTTCTTCTTTCTACTAAACTTTTGAATTTGCTTGATATCTTGACTACAGCTGTCAAATCAGAAAGTATAGAATTTCCATTGATTAGATCACCATTCTAAAAATAATCACAAAAAAATCTTGGATAATTTACAAAACAGGTATAACTTCAAACTTTGCAACCCTACAAACTGCTATTTTCTTTTAAAGAGGAATTACCACATGTCTGGGTCTACTATTTCACATCTATTTGAGATGTTGGTTTTGAGACATCAAAAACAAGAATTTCCTAAGATAGACCCAGAAATCACTATGTAGCACACAAAATGCTCTTTTTCTAAAAGTGTTTAAATACATTGAAATTTAATAATTAGTTGTTGTTTTAGTGGGCTCCAGAACATCCTTGATATTTGCATATAGAACAATTAGATTAGTCAGAGAACATTAACACCTAAGGGGAGCAGAAAAGGTTTGTTGTAAAAGGTGGCACATGAAGTGAGCCTTTAAAGGAGAAATTCTAAGATTTGGTGATCAGAAAAAAGGGTGGTCCAGGGAAATCTAATCCAAGATTTACAGACAGGAGATGAAATGTCAAATTTAGTGAACAGGAAATAGATATATATTGCTGGAATGTGCTTTACTGAAAGTTGAGTAATGAATAGAAAAAAAGACTAGAAAACTAGAATGGAACCACCTTGAGGAGATCTTTAAATAGTGAGCTGAAGAGTTTGTATTTCATCCTAAAGACAATAGATAGTCCTGCTCCATAGGTAATGAACATTCCTTGTATCTAAATTATTTTCTCTTCTACTCTTTTCACTTTTCAGCTAAACTGAACCTGGCTCCTCCTTAACAACACAGCCTCCCTGTTTACCTTTTTTCAGTCAGTATTATCTATACCTTCATGCATTATCCTCAGTTCCCTGGTCAAGGCCAGGGAGTTGGAATAATATTTGCTCACCATTGCCACTTCCAGCTTCTTTCCTTATCTCTATCACTCATTAACTTCTCTTTTGAGGTTTATATAATTCATTTCTTCCACCCAATCAAAACTCTGGCAGTTATTATCTATAAATCCCCAGGTCACACCTCTTTCTTCTTCAGTGAATTTCATTTTTCTCTTCCCCAACTTCTGCCCTCATTTTTAGGGACTTCAAAATACATATTGACTCTCACTCAAACATCCTAATAACTTAGTTCCTCAATGTAACCATATCATAAAAGCTACTCTACTATCCTACCTTAACCAGAAACAAAGATGGCTTATTTTGATTTTGCCATTACCCACAAATGTGCCACTTCCATATTTCAGAATTCTGAAGTTTCTTTATCTGAATATTATTTGTCGTTTTTCCATCTCTCCCTCTAGCTTCACTTATCAAACCCTACTCTTTGTCCAGACTATAACATCCCATCCCTCCCCATCTTAGTTCTCTCTCAGGCTATCTCTCCACTAGCCACTCTCTCCTTTTTCCTCCTTACTGAGCCAGTTCAAGTCTACTAATCTCTTGAATCCCTAGTTCCCTTATTATATTGCCAATGGCAACCTGGCAAGCCTCAGTTTTGGATAACTCCCATCATTCTCCACCTGGCTTCTATGAAGAAAATTATACAACCGTTGTAACTGGGACCATTAACACTTTGTGTTATACAACTGTAAGTGGACCCCACAATCCTACTATACCTCCCTTATCAACTTACTTTCTCCATAGATACTCTTCCAAACCTTTTCATCCCTTCCCAAACTTCTCATAACCCCCAGAGCTCCTCACCTAGGAACCTTACTTTTATTTAGAAAAAAATATACATAGGCCACTGATCATGAGGTCCCTCCTCTCCTTTCTTTCTCATTTCATACCATTCACATGCCTTCTACCACTATTTCTTCCTTTACCTCTGTCTCACATGATGAAGTGGCTTTACTCCTTACCAAGGTTATATTCGCTACTTCTTCAAAGTATTCTATTCTATCCCATCTCACTGATAGATTATCTCCTTTGTCAAAACCATTCCTTTACTTATTTTCAATTTCTCCCTATCTACTGACTTCTTACTTATTGCTTACATACATGCCCCATTCTGGGAAAAAAAAACACTCACTTGGTCTTTCCATTCCTACTATTACCCTAAATTTCTTGTGCCCTTTGTGGCTAAACTCCTTGAAAAGATCTTCTACAATAGGTGCTTCTATTCTTTCTCCTCTCACTCTCTTCTTGAACCTTTACAATCCTATTTCTGATATTATCGTTACATCAAAACAGCAAGATGCAATTCTTTCCTGGTTTTCTTACTACCTATTTAAACATTCTTTCTCAGTTTCTTTGGCTGGATCTCCATCCAGCTCACATGATCTTACTATACATTTTCCGTGGAGTTCTATGCTGGGCCTTCTCTTCTGCCTTTATTCTATTTCGCTTGTTGATCTCCTCAGCAACCATTGATTTAATTACCATCTGAATGCTGACAATTTTCAAATTTACCTATCCTGCACCAACTTCTCTACTGACCTCAAATCTATAATTGCCTTTCATAACCTCAAACTGGATGTCCAGTGACATCCAAAACTCAATATGTCTGAAAATAGAATTTTTTTATTTTTGCCCATGAGCCTTGTCCCACTCCTATTTTCCTTGATATTACAGAGATCAATATCATTCTCCCCAGTCCTCAGTTTTACAATCTTGGAGCCATCCTCAACTCTTCATTATCTCTCACCCTCCCAACCCATATATGTTCTGTTGCCATAAATTATCAGTTTTGTCTTTGAAGCACTTCTTAAATATGTCTTCTTCTCTCCTGTGACTTGCCACCACTTTGATGCAAGCCATCATCACCTCATACTTGCACACAAAAGTGATTTTTTGAAAGTACAGATCCAACAGGTCCAACCATGTCATTTTCCTACTCAATAAATTTCACTGACTTTCTATTGCTTATAGGAACAATCATAAAATTCTCTTGTATTCAAAGTTCTTCTTCTTCTTTGCAAAGCAGTTGGGATTAAATGACTTGCCTACGGTCACACAGTTAGTAAAGTGTTAAGGGTCTGAGGCCAAATTTGACCTCAGGTTCTCTTGATTCCAGGGCCCATGCTCTATCCACTGCTCTATCTAGCTGTCCAGTACTATATATTTTCATTTTGCAGAATTAAGTGAATTAGACAGATCTTGTCTTCAAGATGTTTATAATTCTAACAGGGAAAGATTAACTACATTGGGAAGAGATTTACAATCTGGGGAGTCACAGTGATTGTGAATAGATCTACAGGGTAGTTGACCCTTCAAGTAGCAGTGGTAACATTGATTTTGATGGCTGTTTTCTTAGTAAAAAGTGAAAAGTAGTGAGTGAGAAAGTGCTGTTTGGTGGCAGGAAAGATAACAAAATACCCATGGAAACCCAGGTTCCTTGATATCTGACTGAATAAGAGGCAGATTATTCTCTGGGTCCAGCTAAATGGAGCAATTGCTGAATCTATAGTTAGTGACTGAAGATATCCTAGTTTTTAGTGATAATTGTTTTCTTTTCTACATATTCATTAACCAACCCTTTAACACTATATTATAGCATTTTCCCATGAATTAGTGTCAGACTCACTGGCCCATAGTTAGCAGATTCAATTCTCTTTCCCTTTTTTTCCTTTTGATTTTTAAATAATACTGAAGTGATTCCTGTCCTATCAGGTCATTAGTCACATGGAAAGTAGTTCACCTTTTTCTTATTGTACATTAGTATAGTAACGTATTTGGCAAGGTAACACATGAAGTGATGGATAAAAATTAAACAGTTCTTGCCCTCAAGGAGTTTATATTCTACTGGGACTGGGGGGAATAATAGGAAATAAAGAAAAGTAAGTAAATACAAGGTATATAGAAACCAGTTTCAAGAAGGAGAAAGTACTCTATTTGGGATGTGAAGTGGGGAGAGTAGGAAGGATCTGATGAATGAAGTGGTACCTGAGTTGTGCATTACATGAACTACAATATGTGTTTCTATGATTCTAGTTCAATAAATCCCATTAACTACCACCTTGAAGGTGAAGAAAGCTGTAAAGAGTGATATAAAAAACACTAGAATACTTTCTTTTTTTTTTAATTTTTATTTAATGATTACTTTATATTGACAACATTATCCCTTGCACTCGTTTCTTTTCCAATTTTTTCCCCTCCCTCCCTCCACCCCCTCCCCTAGATGGCAAGCAGTCCTTTATATGTTGGATATGTTGCAGTATATCCTAGATACAATATATATTTGCAGAACTGAACAGTTCTCTTGTTGCATAGGGAGAATTGGATTCAGAAGGTATAAATAACCCGGGAAGAAAAACAAAAATGCAGATAGTTCACATTTGTTTCCCAGTGTTCTTTCTTTGGGTGTAGCTGCTTTTGTCCGTCATTTATCAATTGAAACTCAGTTAGGTCTCTTTGTCAAAGAAATCCACTTCCATCAGAATACATCCTCATACAATATCGTTGTCGAAGTGTATAATGATCTCCTGGTTCTGCTCATTTCACTTAGCATCAGTTCATGTAAGTCTCGCCAGTCCTCTCTGTATTCATCCTGCTGGTCATTTCTTACAGAACAATAATATTCCATAACATTCATATACCACAATTTACCCAGCCATTCTCCAATTGATAGGGCATCCATTCATTTTCCAGTTTCTAGCCACTACAAACAGGGCTGCTACAAACATTTTGGCACATACAGGTCCCTTTCCCTTCTTTAGTATTTCTTTGGGATATAAGCCCAATAGAAACACTGCTGGATCAAAGGGTATGCACAATTTGATAATTTTGGGGGCATAATTCCAGATTGCTCTCCAGAATGGTTGGATTCGTTCACAACTCCACCAACAATGCATTAGTGTCCCAGTTTTCCCACATCCCCTCCAACATTCATCATTATTTTTTCCTGTCATCTTAGCCAATCTGACAGGTGTGTAGTGGTATCTCAGAGTTGTCTTAATTTGCATTTCTCTGATCAATAATGATTTGGAACACTCTTTCATATGAGTGGTAATAGTTTCAATTTCATCCTCTGAAAATTGTCTGTTCATATCCTTTGACCATTTATCAATTGGAGAATGGCTTGATTTCTTATAAATTTGAGTCAGTTCTCTATATATTTTAGAAATGAGGCTTTATCAGAACCTTTAACTGTGAAGATGTTTTCCCAGTTTGTTGCTTCCCTTCTAATCTTGTTTGCATTAGTTTTGTTTGTACAAAGGCTTTTTAATTTGATGTAATCAAAATTTTCTATTTTGTGATCAGTAATGGTCTCTAGTTCATCTTTGGTCACAAATTTCTTTCTCCTCCACAAGTCTGAGAGATAAACTATTCTATGTTCCTCTAATTTATTTATAATCTCGTTCTTTATGCCTAGGTCATGGACCCATTTTGATCTTATCTTGGTATATGGTGTTAAGTGTGGGTCCATGCCTAATTTCTGCCATACTAATTTCCAATTATCCCAGCAGTTTTTATGAAATAATGAATTCTTTTCCCAGAAGTTAGGGGCTTTGGGTTTGTCTAGAATACTTTCAAAGGATTACACAGGGAAAGAGGAAACTCTAAACTTGGGGGCTCACTACATCCAGGTAAAGATACTGCTTAATCTTTAGGATTACAGAAGGACTTTCTGATCATGACACTAAAAAAAAGCATAATTTGTTAAATAAGAAAATACATTCATAAGAAATGCAAAATCAGATTACTATCTACCCCTACCCAATGCCCTATTTTGTTCATACTATTTCTCATGCCTAGTGCAACCTCACACTTGCTTTCTTTTTTTTCCCCTGAGGCAATTGGGGTCAAGTGACTTGCCCAGGGTCACACAGCCAGTAAGTGTTAAGTGTCTGAGGCCAGATTGAACTCAGGTCCTACTGACTTCAGGGCTGGTGCACTATCACTGCCCCACCTAGCTGTCCCCACACTTTCTTTAAAGGCTAATTCAGAAAGGCATCCCTTCCATGTTTCTCTAGGTCAGTCACAAACCCTGACCAACCAAATCAATAGACTTTCTTTTACAATGTTTCAATGAGTTTATAAATAATATTGTAATATTATCTAATATAGTTATCTGTATTTGTGTCTTATCCTTTTACAAGATTGCAAGCTCTATATGTAAGAAAAGTTTTCCAGTCCCCCATCTCTGGTCAGTGGCCTGAACATAGTAGCTACTTAATATTTGTGTGAATGAATAAATAAAAAATATGCCTAAGATGATCTAAGTCTCAGTTTTTGCCTCTGCAAACTAATTATTTTACCTCATGAACTAAATGATTTCTAGTACCCTTTCCAATTCTAAATTCTATGATGATAGATGCCACAAGCTAATTAACCAGAGACCTGACTAGCAAGCCACAGAAGAATTGTTGCAGTGAATTCTGAAAGTAGACTCTCCCTTAATGTTTGGGTAAAGCCGACATGGTACTCAGGTTAGGTGTCTCAGCCCATGCGATGTTGTTTTTTGTGGCTCAACCCATGCTGTTCTTTTTTGTGGTTCTTAATGGAGCTGATTTGGACTGAGTTCCATACTTTACATGCTGGGTTTGCTATTTAGAAATAAATAAATAAATAAATAAGATCTGGTTTCAAAATCACTAGGAAAGCTCACTACTTGAAAAAAAATAACAATCAAGAAAGACATTTTAAAAGTAACATCCTTTTTTAAATAAATTTATCTGATAGCATAAACACTAGCAGCAAAGAAATAGAATCAAAGTCAACAGTCATTATTGGAAAAGGGCTTTAAAAATGGTGATACATGAACATAAGACTGTACCTTAAGACAAAATAATACAAAGGATTCATAGAATCATGAGGAAACATATGAACTGATGCAAAGTTTAGCAATTAGAACCAAGAAAACAATACATGGAATGACTCAAACAATGGAAATGAAAGAAACAACAAGCAGAAAAAACTGAAACCAAATCTTCCTCCTCCTCACAGAGGTTGAAAGCTAATAAGTGTGAAACATTGCACATATTTAGTTAATGAGTTGGTTAGTTTAATAACTGACAATTTATACAGTGTTTACTATGTGCCAGACATTCTTCTAAGAGCATTACAATTATGATCTCCTTCAATCTTCACAACTCTGAGAGGTAGGTGCATTTATTATCCCCACTTATTCCTCCCTCCACTAAGTTCTTCTTTTAGGAATTTAGCCACCCTTCTGGAATATTGGATTCATTAAGAATTTGCCGTGCCTTAATGGCATCTTCTCCCTAGTTAACTGTGAGTTCTGCTAGGGAACTTAGCTCTCCCCTTTCCTCTTGTTAATCACTAAAACCCCATATGGAATTTAGCCTGCTGTTAGGAATATAATAAAAGGTTTGCCTCTTGATTTGGAGATGGTCTAAGCCTAAAAATGCCTTTGACACATCTCTCAACACCAGCCTATAACCCCAATATACTCCCTTACCCCATCATTTAATGGCAAACTTCATCAATTTTACTGATGAAGAATTGGAGTTTGGGAGGAGAAATGATTTGTTCATAATCGCAAGGCTTAAATAATGATTTTTCTTAAAACCAGGCTTACCTGAATGACGAACTATTCTCACAAATCAGATTGTACAGCTTTTTAGAGAGATCAGAGTTAATGGACTTGAAAACTTTAGGTTTAACATATGCAGCAAAAGGAAATAGAATGTTGAACCTTAGAAAGGCCAATATCCTCTCAGCTCACTATCATTTCCTTGGAATTGATACCTTTTTGGGACAAAGAGCCTAAGGGAGAGGCTTGGAGGTGACAAATTAATTCAGGGAACCAGTATATTGTTTGGGGAAATTTGGGCAATAGCAATGAGAGGTGTAGAGAATGACAGCCTCATGCTTTGAGTTAACTCCTTCTCCCATGACCTCCCTCACATCCACCCCAGGAAGAACTTAGTCCTTACAGAGGAGTGACAAGAACAAAATATTTAAGTAAAAATTTGCATGAAAAAGAAATTCTTGGCAACATTGCTTATTGATCTTTCTCAAAACTGTCTGAAGAAATTCCCCAGAGGGCTTAAGTAAGAAATTAAACATCATTTTCCTAAGTAACTCTCTGTGACTTTTCCCCCATTCATTTGTCTTCCTCCCAGAATTACATCTGTTCCTAGAACCACAAAAGGTTTGAATACTTCCCAAGTACTGCCTACAACTTTAGATCCATATTTGGAGATGAAGAATGTCAATATTTTGTTTTTCCATTTATTTGAATCAAATAACAACCTTGAACTCACCAGTCATTTTATTTTTGTTCTCTATAAAAAGGGAGATTTGGAAAGCCGAAAAGTACTCAAGAATTCATAATCTATCATCTTTTAGTAATTAATGGTCCAAAGATACTTTGAAGTATAAATATGCCAGATGCCCCAGCAAGAAACTAACCTTGAGAAAAACTCATCAGAAAATACAGAGCAAATGCAGACAGGGAAAGGAGCTGGATCTAAGAGAGTCTTACCAATTCTAGGAATTATTGAGTTATTATAATCTGTTTAAAAGCCAAAAGCCAAGCACTTCCTGTCTCTTCATTGCTGCTGTTTTTCAATACTTGCAGAATCATCCTGGGATTGCATAACAACAAAGGATTATAGATTTAGAGTTAAAAGTGACCTTAGAGGTCATTGAATTCAGCTCCCCTACTTTTACAAATGAGGAAATTGAGGCTTGGAGATATTAAGTAACTTGCTCAGTATCCCATGGCTAGCACATATTTAAAGCGGAATATGAAACTAGATTTTCTTAACTCCAATCACCTAAATGACAACAAACAAACAAAACAATTCAAAGTAAAACAAACAAACAAACAAAAAATTCAAAGTAAAACAAAAAACAAAAACAAATTCTTCCACCTCAGTATCAAGTCTGTCCTCAGACATTTACTATCTATGTGATCTTGACCATGTCATTTAACTCAAAGCTTCTTCAGCTGGGACTTTCAACCCCACCTGGACTTGTGTAACTGAATGTGGAGTTTGCAAAATCATGATTTATTATCAATAAATGTATGATTTATCCATCCATTTTACATACCTCTCTACTTGGGATCATGTACAAATTTCTTGAGCAAAAATGAGTCATGAGTGGAAAAAGTTTAAGATTTAACCTCTTTAAGCTTCAGTTTTCTCATTAGTAAAATGGGGATAATGACATCCACCACCAAAGATTTGTTGTGAGGATTAAGTGAGATATTTGCAGTGTTTTATAAATTTTAAAGTAACATATCAACATTAGCTGTTGCTATGTTTCTTGCTGCTGCTATCGTTATACGCTAGGATAGAAGGGGTTTTTTGAGGTTTACATATAGCACTAGGAAAAGCCCTTTCATATAAAGACACCAAATGTTCAGGGGAGGAGAAAGACCCCTTCTGAATGTGGCTTTTAATGAGCAGATGCTTAAGGAGCCTTCTGTGCAGAACCTTCTAAAAAAGATAGGGGAGTTAGAAGAGGATGAATTTAAAACAGCTATCAGATCCCCAGGACATGCATTAAAAAGTTGAGCTGGTGATGATGATGATGATGATAATGTGACTTTAGATTTATCTCTCCCAGACATCTAATAGACGTGTCTTTGAGCAGAAGACTATGGTGCCTTAACCCAGATTAGAGAGTAATGGTGGGTATGTCAGCTACTACATCAGATTGCACCAGACACTACATCAAGACAGAGAAAGCTTTGAGCCTTTCAGTTTCTCTTAGGTGACATCCCCACCTACCTTAGAGGTAAAGGCAGCTTTGACAAAGGACTTGTAGCATTTGAGTCACTCTTTGATATGACTTTATCTTTTTATATCCATACTTATCTTCCTTTCTCTTCTGCCTCCTAATGACAACCAGAACAACAATAATAAAGATCCATTAAACATTAACCATAAAAGAATAATAGTAGAATGATAATATGTTCCAAGATAATTTTTATTTGAATTATATATAAGAAGAAAGATGGTGATGATGATGATAATCATATTACCAATATTCATAATTTTATATTCAATTTTAGTTGATTTTCAATTTTCAATATTCAAATTTAGGTGATATTTTTAGGCTTAAAAAATCTTCTCACTTCTCTGTAGAATGTAGCATATTGATCATTATTTCCATTTTGCAGTTGAGAAAACTGAGGCATACTTGCCCAAGAGTCACACAGTTAGCAAGTATCAAAGGTGAGATTTGAAATCAATCTCCTGACCCAATATTCTTATTCGTGTATCTCCCTGTTCCTCAATGCCTTATCTCCATTCTGGCCAAGTTCCCCTCAAACACATATACCCTTCCCAAATGGGGCTCATGACCATCCTTACATTTTTATCTATCTTAGTCTCTCAAATAAAACTGAATCCCTGCTTTCTGTTCATCCTCTTCTCCAAATTGTACTTCTTTAAATTCCCAGCTTCAACTCAGCTCAAGTCTTCCTTCACCAGAAAGCTGTTTTCCTTCTCCTCTTGGTTTTAAATTTCACACAATTAACACTTTATTCTATTCTGGCTTATTCTCTAATTAACTGTCTACATCAATTGTTTTGACACTTAATCATATAACAGTCATGTGTGTGGTCTTCTCTCCCTCTACAGACTATGGGCTCTGTGAGGGCAAGAACTATGTCTTGTATTTCTTCCCTTGTCCCAACCTAGAACAAGAATGAATACGTAATAGGTGTTTGGGGAACATATGACTAATTAATTGACACCTGGAATCTACTCTGCTGTCTCCTTAACAGCTGGAGACCATTTTTTCCCTTTTCCTGGCCCTGTCAGCATAATATAATGGAATAACCATCACATTTGAATTCAGGGGATATAGATTTGAGGGTCAGTTTGGCTACTGACATGGACAACCTTGGAAAAATCACGAAATTTTCTTATCTGTAAAATGAAGGAGTTGAAGCAGGCTTCTAAATCCTAATCCCAAATCCTAAAATTCTATTGTTGGCTCTTTTTCTCATATCCCTCCCTATCTGTAGCCACATGGTCCAAAGTATTGCCTGAAAGAAGCTATTGGCTAGCTGGAATTTTCAACTCATCCTTCCAAACACTGTGAGGAGGTTGAATAATATTTTCATTACCATTAGACCATTAAATACCATTTCTAAGCAGAAATGGTATTATCCTCTAACCAAAGAAAAATTGATTAATTAAATCATTGTTTTAAAGACTCCTAAAGTGCGATGCAAATGGATAAGAACTTCAGCAAAGAAGGTTTGGACATAAAGCACATTTTATTTCTCCCTGTTGTGGTTTTTGGATATGATGGTATTTAAGGACTTGGGGCATGACCTGTGGGGTCCTGTGATGGGTGGTGGGAGACAGACTTGAAATGGTATGGTCTGAGTTTCTCACAGATGATTCCTAGAACACTTGATGATCTCCTCAGATAATGGGAAAAGGAGAACTGCCTTGTCAGGATGAAAGGCGAGGGAAGCATCTGAAATATGCAATTAAAGTTATTGGAGGATGCTTGTGATCTCTGCTCTGGTTTCCTGTTTCCGGAGAAGGGGAGCTGGCTCGGGCCTCCTCGGCTAAGACAAGGAGCTATGCAAAACCGAGTGCGCTCTGTGCCAGCTCTTGCTCACCCTCCACAGTATGGTTTGCTGTTAATTTGTCACGCCACATATTTGCCTTATGTCTAATTAGCATCAAATTGCAAACTGCTATTTGCTAACAATTTGTTGCATCAATCTGCTTGAAAATCTATAGTTTAGAATTGGATTGCAGCTTATTCTGTCTATCAAAGTTCTAATTCACACATACACAAAATAGCTCACCATTCCCGCCAAAAAATGCCGTCATGTTTGCAATGGTACAAAAGGAGAGGGATTTCTTAAAGGAAAAGGATCATTTTGGCTCTCGTGTCTGGTGTCCATTTCATTAGTCTGTTCCTTTGGGATCTTCTATGATTCTGGAGGTTTTTCTGGGGACAGGAAGTTTTCCCATTAAAGGCTATTACTGATCCATGAATACATACTCACCTACTACATATGTTTTTATGGTACAGAGGATGAATATTGATCCTGAAGTCCCATTGCCTATAGTTCTAGTACCATCACTGATGCTTATTAATATCTGTGTGATGGGCAGATCACAGCATCATTGGGCCTTGTATATAAAATGAAGGGTTTGGATAAATCTGCTTCTGGGGTTGTCTCCAAAGCATTCTCAGTGATTCTATGGACACTTTGTGCTAAATGTGGTCATGTGGGGGAGAGGGCATAGAAGTGAGTTGTCAGAGTGTTAAAAGTAATAGCATCTCTAATGAAGCTGGGGAGAGAGGAACAGGGTACAATGGGAGAAAAATTAAGCTAGCATTTATATAACATGTTAAGGTTGACAAAGCGCTTTATTAATATTATCTTGCTCATCCATATAATGCCCCTAGGAAGGAGGTGAAATTATTATTATTTCTATTTTACAGATTAGGAAATTGAGGTAGAAAGAAGTTAAATTGCCCACGGTTATACAGTTAGTAAGAGTCTGAGGTCAGATTTGAACTCAGAACTTCCTAACTTGAGACCTAATATTTTATGTATGTGCCAATTAGTTGCATGATTGTTAAGCCACTGGGATACAAATGTCTTTGCAGGGAGAGAGAGTTCATAGTGCTTCACACTTCTAATTATTAATGCTAAAAGAAGTACATGATTTTATACCTCTGGTATCCTATTCCTATGGTATCCTATTTTCTATCCCAGTGTTTCCATTACATATATATATATATATATATATATGTATGTATGTATGTATATTAGCACATAGCACTTTGGGGGCATTGTTAATATTGACTTTCAAAATATCTAAATGGAAGGGGTATATCATTATGATGCAGAATACCTGTGTTCATGTACTGCTTTTGAAATTCTCTGTATGATCTTAAACATGTCACTTAATTCCCTGGTTCTCAGTTTCCTCATATGCTTTTGAGGAGGGTGCTTGGACTCAGATGCCTTTTGTAGTTCTTTCCTTTTCTAATTGTTATTATGCCCTAAAAACAAAATTGAAAAATAATTGATAATTTCTGACCCAAATATCTACTTTCTTATCCCTACAAAATCATCCTGAAATGGTCTACACATATATTGAGAGAATCATTAATGGGGATATGAGATGGTAATAGACAATCTTTTAGAAATTATATTCTATAATGAATCATAACTTTATGGTCATACACTTGACTGAAAGATGTGGAGAATATTATATCTTACAGATTATTGTTGTCTTGAAAGCAGGCTCCTTGCTTTTTTCCTGGATCAAGGCAGAACTAGATTAAAATGTAATTGGGAAGTGTTTAACAAAATTTTTAAAAATACAACATAGATAATGTTGATTTGTAGTTTTCTCAATCAACATGAAACCACTGCTGTAAAATCATTTGATTTTTGTGGAGCCACAGCAATTTTAAAGATTCCCATAAGGTATCTTTTAATATGTCAAATGCATAAACATTCCCTGAAGATACAAAAGAGATAACTTTGTTCAATAACTCCCTGATTATTAAGAAGTAATTTTAAAAATAGAACTTTTATATTCACCCAAACTAGTTGTTATTGTCCTAGAAGATGTCCAAGGCAGAGTTCAAATGGAAAAGGCCTTCCAGAAGTGACTTTTTATGGCATTAGATCCATTGCATCAGAATACATTACAGCATTTCCAAAATGAGCTCCATAATTACACAAAAGAGCCTAACAATCTGAACAGGAAAAATCAAGTAGATGAAGAATGATTATTATCCAGACTACAATATTTAACTGTATAGAAAATCCAGAGTTGGTCCAATTATGCATATATTTTAGGCAATTCTACTGTTACATGTACAAAGAACTGAACCTAGAATTAAATAAGGGAAAAAAAGACACTGGATTGCATTTAGGAAACTTAGTGAATTTTAAAACATTAATTTTTTTCTCTCCATAATAATCCCCCCCATTTTTTTAGTACTCAAAGTCTTTCAATGATATCATACAGTAGTAAATCACAGAATATAACAATCTTTAAAGAACCAAAATTAAGGATCTTTAACTTTAAGGATAATGGAAAGGCACATGAATGGTATAAATATAATGCAGTATATTTCAATAAGACAAATACAAGAAGTTTCCCCAACTCTAAAATGAAAACAAATAGTTACACCTACCTCCCTGGGTTGTTATGAGAATCAAATGAGGTAATATTTGAAAAAGCTTAATACATATCAAAAGCTTAATGAAAATACCTGTTTTCTCCCTCCATTCCCCATATTATGAAAAAAGAAATATATAAATAGAAAAGTAGTTGAGGCATAGAATGCCATACATGAATTGGGTTCTTCAGACCCAAATAGCAATAAAGCAATCAGCCATTTATTAAGCCCCTCTTAAGTGTCAAGTATTGTACTAAGGATTGGATGCTTAGGTATTTAGACTAAAACTGCTTAATTGATTGAATTCAACTGAAAAAAAGAAAATCAACCTGATTAATATGATCATATTTTTGCTAATATGTGTGTGAATGTACATGTACACACACACACACACACACACACACACACTGCAGCTAGATGTATAATGGATAGAGTGCCAGACCTGGAGTCAGGAAGACCTGGCCTCAGACACTATGTAAACCTGGGCAAGTCGCTTAATCTGCCTCAGTACGCTTTCCCCTATATAAATTGGGCTGAAGGAGGAAATGGTAAATCACTCCAATATCTTTATCAAGAAAACCTAAAATGGAGTAACTAAGAGTCAGACATGACTGAAAAAAATGATTGAACAACCACACTCATAAGTCTTTCCATTTATGATAAAGAAATAAGAAAAAAAAATACTCTGGTACTAGAGACAAGAGATACATGAATTCTGTAAAGAGGAAATGCCAGGTACATAACCCACTCATTCTCAGCTGGATTTGCTGGGAGAAAAGGGAGGCTTCTGCAATGACATCAGTATCCCAGATACTAAGCGAAGCTGATATGTAACCTTCTGTCACGCTGTACTACATGAAATACATTTTATCAATTAAACTCATTAAGCTCAGAAAATGAGTCTGTGAAAACAAAATCATAGGATCTTCTAATCTCAGAGCTAGAAAGGACCTAGATTCCCATGACACTGGACCCAGATGCTCTGGAGGGGAAAGTGAGGCAGGTGACCTTGCACAGCCCTCCCTCACTTAAATGCAACTCACTTGCACATCATAGCATCCATCTCCCTGATGTCATAGTCCTCTTTGAGAACAAAGGACAAACAACAACCTCTGTGAGAAAAGCTGGCCTGGAATTGGTCAGTTGGAAAATGCCTTCTTTTCCTCCTTCGTTCCTTCCTTCGTTCCTTCTTTTCTTCCTTCCTGCCTTCCTTGTTCCTTCCTTCATTCGCCCCTCCTTCCCTGTTTTCCCTTCTTTCCTTTCTTTCTTTCTTACCTTCTTTCTTACCTTCTTTCTTCCTCTCTTTCTTCCTGTCTTCCCTCCTTCCTTTCTTTCTTCCTTTCTGCTTTTCCTTTTTTCCTTCCTGCCTTCTTTCCTTCCTTCCTTCCTTTCCTCTCTCTTTCCTTCTTAACTTCTTTCTTCCTTCCCTCTCTCCTTCCTTCTTCCTTTCTTTCTTTTTTTCTTTCTTCTTTTTTCCTTTATTCATTTTTGTTTTCTCTTCTTTTCTTTCTTACTTCATTTCTGCTTTCCTTTCTTCCATTCTCTCTCCCTCTTCCCTCCCTCCTTCTTCCTTTTTCTTTTCCTTTTTTCCTTCTTCTTTTCTTTTTCCTTCCTTTCTGCTTTCCTTTCCTTCTTTCCTTCATTTATTCCTTCCCTACTTCTTTCCATCCCTCCCTCCTTCCTTCCCTCCTTTTTGCCTTCCCTTCTTCCTTTCTGCCTTCCATGTTCCTTCCTTTCTTCCCTCTATTATTCCCTATCTCCTTCCTTCTATCTTCCTTCCCTCCTTCCTTCCTTTCCTCCTTTTTCTTTTTTTCTTTCCTTCCTTTCTGCTTTCCCTTCTCTCCTTCCTTCTTATTTTCTTTCTTTCTTCCTCTCTCCTTCCTTCTTCCTTTCTTTCTTCCTTCCTGCCTTCTTTCCTTCCTTTCTGCTTTTCCTTTTTTCCTTCCTGCCTTCTTTCCTTCCTTCCTTCCTTTCCTCTCTCTTTCCTTCTTAACTTCTTTCTTCCTTCCCTCTCTCCTTCCTTCTTCCTTTCTTTCTTTTTTTCTTTCTTCTTTTTTCCTTTATTCATTTTTGTTTTCTCTTCTTTTCTTTCTTACTTCATTTCTGCTTTCCCTTTCTTCCATTCTCTCTCCCTCTTCCCTCCCTCCTTCTTCCTTTTTCTTTTCCTTTTTTCCTTCTTCTTTTCTTTTTCCTTCCTTTCTGCTTTCCTTTCCTTCTTTCCTTCATTTATTCCTTCCCTACTTCTTTCCATCCCTCCCTCCTTCCTTCCCTCCTTTTTGCCTTCCCTTCTTCCTTTCTGCCTTCCATGTTCCTTCCTTTCTTCCCTTTATTATTCCCTATCTCCTTCCTTCTATCTTCCTTCCCTCCTTCCTTCCTTTCCTCCTTTTTCTTTTTTTCTTTCCTTCCTTTCTGCTTTCCCTTCTCTCCTTCCTTCTTATTTTCTTTCTTTCTTCCTCTCTCCTTCCTTCTTCCTTCCCTTTCTACTTATCTACCTGCCTCCCTCTCTCCTTCCCTCCTTCCTTTCTTCGTTCCTTTCTTCCTTCCTCCCTCCCTGCTTCACTCCCTTCATTCCTTCCTACTTCCCTTGTATTTATGTTGTTGTGGTTGGTTTTTTTGCTTTGTAGGATTTTTTTTTTTTGGTTTTTGGTTTTGTTTTTTTTTACTTTCTGTTGACTTTAATTGTTGGGAGCTTTATGCTTCTAATGAACCAATATATGCCTCTCAGCGATTTTTATCCATTGATCCCAGTTCTGCTTTGGGGCCAAACAACACAAATCTAATTCTTCTTCTAGATGATAGCCTTTCAGATACTTGAAGACAGCTATTGTGAGTCTCTTGTTTAATTGAAACTTTTCAATTTAAACATTTTAAATTCATTTAATTGATTTTTTCCTATATACAAACCTTTGTTTAACTTTATCTTCTCCATCCTATACTTGTGCAGTTTAGTTTTTGAGCCCAAGGTAGGACTTTATTTTTATACTTATCCAAATTTGAGATGGATTCCCAAACTCCCAAAACCTCCTGACTCCCAAAAACCAATTGCTAAATCATTAGGGTGAACATTTACACCTCAGAAATCAGCAGATACTATGAATCAGGGCTTGAATGATTGCTTTGCTATTTGCCTTGACTGAAAAAAATTTGATGGAGAACATGTTAAGTATATACATTAAACTTAAATGTGTGGTGTGTGTACAGTGTTTTTGAAAACCAGTTATTAAACATTTACCATCACTCCTTGACCCATAACACATTATTTTGGTAGACTGACCTGCATTTTCTAGGTTTCACTAGTCCTACTGCTATTACACATTTCCAAGAAACTGCATTACTTTGGAATACCAATGCAAACAAATGTGAGAATTAACAAAAATAGAAAGCTAATTTCCACCCCATCATCCCCTCTAAGATTGTCAGGGAAAGTGATAACCAAACAAATTCTGATCTAGAAGCAAAATAGACCTTGTTTCCCATAAGTAACATAAGAAAGACAAGAAATTCTGTGCTACCTGAGACCTATAAGGCCATACTTGGGTGATCTGAGTATGTTGGTGTTAGTCCAAGGAATGGGCCATACTCCAAGAGCCATATCTCTGGATGCGTGAGAAAGAAGTCAGCCATTGATTGCTTCCTGGGGGAAAATTCTATTTTCAGCCATTTCCTTGGCTGAAAGTATTGGGGTGGGGGGGTGAGGGGAAGAGGCGGATGCCATGTTATATAAATACAGGAAATTAGTTAAGTACCTTCTTTACAGAAGCTCTTGGAATGACTCCTTTGCCTAACAAGACATTAAATGAGTGTTTCCCCATACCAAGATTCAAATAAAAACGATTCTAGCAGCTACTGTACGAATGTACATTTTCTATATTTGAATTGGAGGAACGCCAGACACAGCATATATCTACAACCCACACAGAAGCAAAACAGGGAAGAACAACACTGAAAAGAGGTATTGAGGAGAACCTAACAAAAGTATAACTGTTACTTCTGAAAGGTATTTCTTTTTCAAAAAGAGTTCAAGAAATTATGTTTTGGAGGGTCAAAAGCCAATTCATAGTATCATAGATTTATAATTGGAAAGGATCTCAGTGGCTACCAAACACAACAAAGAGTCCCCAGAACTCTATTCCCCAAAATTGATCACCCAGCTTTTGTTTAATGTTCTTCCAATGACAGAGAACATTCTGCCTCTTGAGCTTATCCTTGCAAACTCTTGAACTGGTAGAAAATTGCTCATTATACCAAGCCCTTTTTTGTTTTTTTGCGTCTTCCAAACTTTGATTGTGTTTCTACACCTGGGGGTCAAACAATATAAGTCTATTACCTCTTTCATTTGGCAGGTTTTTTTTTCCCTAAGATTTTAATCTCTAGGCTAAGTAGCTTCATCTCCCTAAGTTAACTCGAAGATATCATAGACTCAAAGGTTTTTGTCATGCTAGTTGCCTACTCTTGGATGTTCTGGACAATCTCTCTTTATATAAACCAATATCAAATTAGCTTCATTGATCCTGAGATCACACTGCCAACTCACATTGAGCCCACAATCTACCAAAATCCCAATTATTTTCAAAGTCAAATTATTGCCTGACTATGCTTCTCCAATCTTTTATTAATGAGATGGGGTTCTTTTTTTTTGAACCAACAATAAAAACTTTACATTTATTCCTATCATTTATTTATTCTTTGATCTTGGGCAACTAGGAAGCACATGAGATAGAGTGCTGGGCCTGTAGTCAGAAGACTCATCTTTAGGGTTCAAATCATAAGATGCATCATTGCATGTCCCTAAGCAAGTCATTTCACCCTGTTTGCCTCAGTTTCCTTATCTGTAAAATGAACTGGAGAAGGAAATAGAAAACCACTACAATATCTCTGCCAAGAAAACCCAAAATGGGACCACAAAGAGTTAGACATAACTGCAAACGACAGAACCAAAAAAATCATCTTTTTAGATGCCGCCCAATATTCTAACTTGTCAAGATCATTTTTAGAATTTGACTCTGGCATCCAGTATGCTAGCTTTTTCCTTCATGTTATCTATAAATGGGAAGAAGAGAGAAAGACATATACACATACACACACTGACAGAGAAGAGAGAAAAAAGAGAGAGACAGAGACAGAGACAGAAACAGAGAGAGAGAGAGACAGAGACAGAGACAGAGACAGAGACAGAGACAGAGTGACACAACAAGATAGAGATAAAGAGACAGACACAGAGAAAAACAGAGACCAAGAGAAGGAGACAGACCAACAGTAAAGATCAACAGATCAAGAGATCTCCAGAAGATGGTTGATTAAAATCCACCATTATTACTATATCATTATTTGTACCATGTCTGTAATCTATTTCCCAACCTCTTCACTTATTTACATTTTCTGTTGAGATGCCCTGTGCTTATACTCTGATGATAAAATTGCTTCTGTAATCTGCTCTTTACCCAAATGCTTTCCACCATATTTTCTTCTCTTGGTCTTAGATACCTTCAGAAATTATGCTAGATCACTCTACATCCTTTTCTCTTTCCCACTTCTTTTAAATAAGCCATATCCATCCAAAGTCAGCTTCTAGACATATAGTTCTTTCTAGCAAGGCTCTCTAACATATGTAAAGTAAAAATTTCCTCCTTATATCAGGACCTCTAGTTAATCTTGTTATTTGCCTACATTTTGTGCATTTGTGTGCAGGCATTTAAAGGTACAGGTCCTTCAATGCTATCTCCTTCTTTTGGGATTTTTATTCTTGCAAACTTTTGGGTGCCTCAATTATTCATCTTCTGTTATTATAACTACTCTCCATGGCATCTAGCTAGGTGAGTATACATAAATAGTTTTGTATATACAACTTCCTTCCTGAATTTTTACGTTAAAGACTTTTGGGATTTTTTTTTTTTTGAGATTTACAAAACATCAGGCAAATGTATCTTTATATCATGCGGGGTTTGGGGGGAAGAATTAGGCAATTGGTATTAAATGACTTGCCTAGGGTCACAGAGCTGGTAAGTATTAAGTGTCTGAGGCTGGATTTGAACTCAGGTCCTCCTAACTTCAGGACTGATGTTCTCTGTACTGCACCAACCAGCTGCCTCTATACCATATTCTTAATCCCAAATCAACTTGTCTTCAATAGGAAGCAGGATGAAAATTCCATCTATGTCCTCACAGTTTTTAGTTTATTGCCAAATACTTTATGCTCTTACCATGCTTTCTAGGTTACTTCTGGCAGTATCTTTTTTCTCCTATGTGAATCACTAGAAGTGGGTAGTAGTTGCGTGTTTTGATAAGTGCTAGAAGCTTTTCTATTATGTCTTGGCTGCATGTCTTGAGAGGATGACAACAGAGCTTTCTTTTGTTGTGATCATGTCTACAAATAGCAGGCTCAATTCCTTCAAGAGGGAATCACTAAGCACCAGGACTCTTCTTTTTCTCCTGTTACCCTTACTGGATGATCATACCATTTTACATCATGTTTCAGTCCATACTATGATTCCCTGAAGGACAGAGGGCTGATTCCTGTTCCTATTTCTAAACCTTCTTCCTTTCCTCCTCTGTAGGATAAGTTTTCACCTTCTTACCATCCAACACAGGTCATAAAGCTATTCTGCCTTCTCATATTTGTATCTCCTTGGTTTTCACACTGAAAGCCTTCTAGTTTTAAAGGAAGACATCACTGCCTCTTAAATAGTGGGATATGAAGAGGGATTCCATAAGCCCTTTATCTTTCTCTTATGAAAGATCAGCCTTCATTTGAAATATTTATGTTCTTAAAATTATCGTTGATATTTAATACTCAGTTGAATGCAAACGCCTTGAGGGAAAGGACTGTTTTGTTTGTTTTGATCAAGCAGTTTTTCTTCTACTGGGTGTTAAATATCAATGTGAGAGGAAATGTAATGCAGTGAATAGAATGTTGGTCTCCAAACCAGGATGCTCTAGACCCAAGTCCTCCTTTAAGATGCCTACTGGTTATGGGACTTTGAGAAATCACTTAAATTCTCAAGGTTTTCGACATCTCTTAAAGATTATAAGTTGCAAAAATAGTGTTGACTTGTATTGATGGAGGGAAATTACTTACTCATGAAATCACAAATCCAGTCCTTCTATCTCTGGTACTTGGAAGAGTGCTTTGTATATAATAGTTATTTAATATATTATTGTTGAATTGTGTTTGAACAACACAACTATTTAAAGATACTGTTACAACAACAACAAAAATGAATAATTAGTAATAAGGTTAAAGGAACCTTAAGAAATCATCTTAATAGGTGAGGGAATTAAGCAAAAGAATGAGGAAATCACTTGCTCAAGTTCAGACAGGAAGTAGAAGAGCAGGATTCAAACAAGTACTCTGACATTAAATCAAATGCTCCTTAAAGTCCAAAGGAGAAAAACCAGAGTTCAAATTAGATACTTCCTAGTTGTGTGACTGGGACAAATAATTTAACCATTGTATGCCTCAGTTTCCTCAACTAGAAAATGAGAATAATAACAGTACCTACCTCTCAGATTCGTTGTGAGGATCAAATGAGACAATATTTGTAAAGCTTAGCACTTTATAGACCCTTAATAAATGCTTGTCACCTCCCTCCTTTTCTTTTTACTTCCCTCCCTCCCTTTTTCTTTCTTTTCCTTTCTCCTCCCTTCCTTCCTTCCTTCCTTCCTCCCTTCCTTCATTCCTTCCTTCTTTCCTTCTTTCCCTCCTTTCTTCTATCCTTTCTACCTTTCTTTCTTCTTTCCTGCCTTCCTTCCTTCTTCCTTCTTTCCATTCTTTATTCCTTTTTTCTTCCCTTTCTTCCTTCTTTCCTTTCTCTCTTCCCTCCTTCTTTCCTTCCTTCCTTCTTCCTTCCTTCCTTCCTTCCTTCTTCCTTCCTTCCTTCCTTCCTTCCTTCCTTCCTTCCTTCCTTCTTTTCTTCCTTTCTTCCCTTTCCTGTCTGTCTCCCTCTTCTTCCTTCTGCCCATTAAATTACACTATTTCTCTTAAGAAAATAGATTTAAATATCATTTATGTTATCATTGGTGTGACTGAGGTGCTCTCCTCTAGTGCACAATGCTAAAAGTTTGTTTTGTTAACAATACTTATATGTTCTACTTCATGGTAACAGATAGTAAAATAAATAAATAAATCTATAGAAAAGCTTTTTTGTTTAAATTAGCTTCATAAAGCCATAGTGGAAAAAGATGACTTTCTTGGTATTAGTGAATCAAAGAATTTCTGAATTGGAAGGGACCTCCAGAGCTATCTAATTCAACTAATTACCCCGCCCCCCAAGGAATTCCCCCTACAACATTTCTGACAATTTAATACAGCATCTGCTTGAACAACTCCTGGAAGGAGGGACCCATGATTTCTGAAAGAAGCCAGTTCTATTTCTACAGAAATCTAGAGGCTAGGATGTCTTTCCTGACAGCAAGCCTAAATGTGTTTCATCTATTGATCAGTTCTTAAATTTTCCAAGGTCCTTAAGGACCTGTGGGACTGAGAAGTAGGGAATCTAATAATCTTAAGGGATGGTCACTCTTCCTTCTCCAGGATAGATATCCACTTAGATGAAACAAGGGTGTTTACACACAAGCCATTCCCTCTTAAATTGGCTTCATCACTCCTTACTGTTCTTTTGTTTTCCTCTTGCGTTCAAAACATACCCATTTGAAAACTTTTCAGTGACTCAGTAACCCCTTCTGGAATATTACTATTCTTTCTGTCCGGTCCATTCCAATAAATTTTACATTTTTGCTTTGGAAGAACAATTACACTGCACGTTAAATGTTGAAGTATTTACTGATTACACAAAAAGATAATAAAATTAATGGAACCCAATTCTGCCAAAGGCAATTAAAGTATTTTGTGGAGCCAGTGGATTAGTGTGTCTAGAAAAACACAAGACTGATCTTCCTCTGGATTAGTATCCAACAAGATTGAACGTAGGGACAGTGCTTCCTCTCTGCTGGCCATTCCAAATCGGTTAACCAATATGTGAGCATAGGGCAAGAATAGCAATTAAGTAGTTTCTTATTTTTAAAATTCTATCATTAGTGATAGAAAGGCTTTAGGGTCCTGGAAGCTTTCAGACTTCCATAGTCCATCATTAAAATATAATTAATCCTAATTGTTAATATTTTCATTCAGTTAGTTCCTATGGTTGAAGCCTGGTCATATTACCAATAGCTCCCTAAATGTTTTATGCCATGTTAACATAAGGCAAAATGATTCTTCAAGTTCACTGGCCAACACCTTATTGAATCTGTGCCTGCACATACTAAACTCAAAACTTGGGCCAAACAATATGTATCTGTGTTCATGTTCCTGTCTGAAGAATCTTGTAATGGAGGAAGGGGATGATGGGAAGATAAAGGGGACTCTCCCTGCTTGCCAAAGTCAGTCCTATGTGCTTTTCAGCTTTGGATTCTGTCAGATGGGGATGGGGAATGGAAGAATGGAGTGTGTTCCCTCCACAACACCAGCCACCAACCTTGCTGTTTGCCCCAATGAATTCCATATGTTTTTTTTATTTCATGAATAAAGTGCCCAACACACACGATTTCATCTCTGTGGACACTACCCTGATGCAACATATAACACACACACACACACACACACACACACACACACACACACAAATATATACATGGGCTTTCACAGATGGTCTTCATGAATTTAGGGAGTCAAAAAAGAATGTATCATTTGCTAATCAACCTCCTGGTGATGAAGCTCTGCATACCTTGTGAGTCAGGTTGTCAGACAACGGCTACAGTTACCATTACCACTGGTGTAGCGGGCACTTTACCTGTTTGGTAGAATCCATCAGCACAGAGGCTCTGCTGCTCTGAACTGCAAGACCCTGGTCCCTTCTTTGATATCACAATAGGGCATCCAAGGAGAAGATTAGTAGAAAGCTGAAAAAGTAAAAGCCATCATTTAACCCTAAATTCTCTCCTTGGGGCTTCTCTGAATTATTTATTAGAATTGTCCAATGGCAGTTAGGTAGTAAAGTAGATAGAGGAAGCACTGGGCCAGGAGTCATAAGGAACTGAGTTCAAATCCAACCTTGGACTCTTGCCAACTATGGGATCCTGGGCAAATCACAACCTCCCTAAGTCTCAGTTTCCTCAACTATAAAATGAGGATAAGAATAGCATTTACCTCACAGGGTCAATGTAAAGATCAAATGAAATAATAATTGTAAAATGCTCAGCACAATACCTCGCCACAGTAAGTGCTATATAAATAAAAGTTCATTCTTCTTTTGCCAAAATCTCTATTCAGTTGTATTTTTCAGACTTTGACTGGTTCTTCTCAATTTCATCTTTTCAGACTGATTTATTATGTTTAAAAGTCCTTTCTCCATCTTGAAGGACCTTGATTCAGGTATAGTATGTTTGAAAGTGTAGAATTTGGACTCAGAAGACCATGTTCAAATCCCAAACTTGACACTTATTGACATATATGATAGAGCATTTTTATAAAGCTTTAAGATGTACAAAGATATTTTATAAATCTCTAATTTTATCTTTACAATAACCATAAGAACCAGGTGCTATTATTATTTCCATTTTATAAATAAGGAAACTGCCTGAGAAAGCCCTTAATTCCTTAAGCCTCTCTAGATTTCCATTTCCTCATCTCTAAAATGAGAGACTTGGACTATATGGCCTGTGAAAATTAACCTACAACTTACATGACCAGATGATCTTGAAAATCCCCCTCACTTTAAATTTTAGCCTCCTCATTGTCCTTCTCTAGTCCTGCCCCAGCTCCATCATTACCTCTTTCAGAAGGTACAGAGACTGAAGTTCCACATGGTACCCCACTGTCTTGAGCCCTTGTACAAGATGACAGTCACACTCAATCTCACCATACATATTTCTCTTTTTTGTTTTGTTTTTGAGTATTTCCATGCTGCTATTATTTCCCATAGCGTATAGAGTCTCCAGGTAAAGATGTAACTCTTAATCCCTAAACCAAATCCCTCAAATTGCATGGTATTTCAAAGGTATTATTTTTTGCTTTTCAGTAGTTCTTGAAATAAAAACTTGAGAAAATTCTTTTTGAAATTCTAAATGAAGTATGTGTATTGATGCCCCTTTGTCCACATGTTTACCTACTCTCTCAAAAACCCTCTCTCAGGTCAGTGAGGCATGGTTTCCCCTTATAAAAAACATTTTCCTTTCCTTTTTTTCTCCAACAGGTTAGCTTTGTTTATATGTTCACTGATCCTATACTTTATTATATATTCCACTTGCTTGCCAAGGAGAGAATAGAAACTTACTTGTCTATAGCTCCCAGAACCGCCTCCTTATAGATGGAGATTGCGATGGCAATCTGTCAATCCTCTGGCATAGTGGCCTTTGTGGTGACATCCTCCACTTTTTGGCCAGCAGTTCCACAATTTCACCTTTGAGCTCCTTCAAAACTCCTGGGCGTGTGGCATCTGGATCCAGTGATTTATTTATGATCAGTGTGTCAATTTGGCCTAGATCAACCCTCCTGCCTATCACTACTTCAGCTCATACCAGAAGTCTATTCATCTATATGTGGAGTGTTCCCCTAAAGTATTCTCAGGAAAAAAAATAAGAGGGGATAGAGACCAACAAAGAAAAATGTGGGGAAAGAGGAAAAGATGATGAAACTATGAGATGAGAGAAAGAAAGAGAGGAGAGAGACAGAGAGAGAGAGACAGAGACAGAGAGTCAGAGAGAGACAGAGAGAGAGGAAGAAGAGAAATAAGAAGAAATAGGAGAGATGACTAAAGAGAAAAGGAATATGAGAAGAGGAAAAAAGGAGACAGAGACAGAGAAAGACTAAAAAAGAGAGGCAGAGGGAAAGAGAAATTAAAAGTGAGACAGACAGACAGATTAAGAAAAATAAAGACAGAGAAAAACAGAGACAGAGACTGAGAGAAAGAGACAGAGACAGAATAAAAGAGAGACAGAGAGAGACCCACGAAAGACATGAAAAGAGAGGTAGTAAGACAGAGAGAGGGGGGACAGAGAGGATGGGGCGAGAAAGAGGAGAGAGACATAGACAGAGAGACAGAGAGATACAAAGAGAGCCAGAGAAACACACAGAGACAGAATAAGAGGGAGGGAGGGGGGGAGGGAAGAGAGAGAGAGAGAGAGAGAGACAGAAAGACAGAGACAGCAAACGAGAGAGAGAGAGAGAGAAAGAGACACATAGAGACAGAGAGCAAGACAGAAACAGAATGAAAGAGAGAGAAAGAGAAAATGAAGAGAGATGCAGTGAGACAGAGAGGGAGAAAGATAAAGATAGAGACAGAGACAGAGAGAAAAAGTTGGAGTGAGATACAGTGAGACAGACAGAGAGACAGAGACAGAGATGGAGAGACACAGAGAGAGGAAAAACAGAAGTGAAATTAGAAGAGAAAACAAGGAGAAAGGAGAAGGAAAAGAATAGAGGAAGGTGAGAGGAGAAAAAGAGAGGCGGCAAAAATAGAGAAGGAAAGAGAGCAAAAGGAAGAGTGAAGAGAGTGGGCAAAAAAAGAGGAATGAGATTCCATTGCTCTTGTGAGCCCAGTCCCCAGATCCCCAGCATCGATCACCAGGTGGATGATGAAGGAACTTGGTCCCCTCACCTATGACCGGCGGCTATGTTTTTTCAATGATTCCACAGGAGTCAAAAACCCAACAAAGCACATCGCGGGCGCTGTAAAGAGAGCATGCTGCTCATGTCTGTGACCACTGTATGCAAAGCCTGGCATTAGTCACAGCCAGGCCGGCTGTGACAGGCCTGAAGTGAGGGAGATTAATGTGAGGCAGGGGCACTTTATTATTGTCATTCTGTTCTTTCAGACTCTGCCTCTGACTTTCAATTTTGCTCCAGAATTAATTGTCTGCTCCCTGCAGTATGACTGATGTAGAAGGATACAAGTAACACCGGCACCTGGTTCTGGCCTTGACAATCTGACTCACTGTGGCAGGATGTATTGTGTGCGGTCAGGCCCAGGGACAGACGGGCATCTCTCAAAGAAATCAACCGATGTTTCTTTTGACTTCAATCAGATTCGACTGTAGATTATCCTTTTCTAAGAACAATTTTTCCTTGTAGAGATGCTAACAAAATGCCAGAGCCATTATTAAGTACCACTCCGCCATCCTAGAGCTTGGTTTTGTACAGTCTCATCTGAGGCCTTTCATTTCTCAGCTTTTCTGCCTTTCTTTTTTCTTTTTCTTGTTTTTTTTTTCCTTCTTTTTTTGCTGTTCTGTTTGCTAGTAGTAAATTAGTAATGTGGCTCTGTTAAATCCCTTCCCTCTCAGATTTAAGCATTGTTGTGAGAACATTATATATGGCAACTCTGACAATAAAAAACACACAGTTCTATGCCAGCACCATTGACTATTTGTAGCATTTATAGTAGCCAAGCAAATTACTCCATCTCACTGCTCCTCCTTTCAATGCTCACCCACAAAGGGAAGACAAATATTTAAAGATTTCCCTCTCTGAAGTGAAACATCTTCCTATAGAGATGATACGGGAAAGACTTCAAATAAAAGACCAAAGTAACTCTTCCTTAAGAAACCAAGAATTAGTTGTTCTTCTAAGAAAAATTAACCTTAGAGATGAAAGATGGGAAGAAACACAGATACCTTCATGTCCATTCATTCACCACTTATGCCATGGAGGCACAATTCAGGGAGACACAATTGTGAATACAAAGAGGGGAAGCAGAAGAAAGTATCACCTACCTTTGTGCACAAACCAAAAGTAATTCAGGTCATTTCTTCACAAAAACTCAACCAGGGTCCAGTATCTTACTGAATACTTACTTACCACAAACCTACCTGGTGTCTGGTGCCTTTTTATGAAACAGATGTGCTCCATAAAAAGTGGGCATAAGCAAAATTTTTTTAAAAGTTAATTTCTACATTAAAGGCACTGGAGATCCTTCTTATCATTTAAAGGAGACCTACCCCAGAGCTTTTGGAATTACTATTTTGTGTAGCAAATCTTCTTAAAGTGAAATACACCTGTATAGTTAGAATAGACATAGAAAATGCATTAACTAGACATACTCAACATCCTAAAGGACTCTCCTTAAAGCATCAGTTAGTGTTTTGGGGGACGCTGCTATTACCAGAGTTGGCACCTGACACAAGGGGAATTCGGAGGGACATCATAAAGGGTGCACATTGATGGTCTCTGAGCCAATCCGTACTCCCTGTATTATCCCACTTAAAGCCTGATTTTCTGTGAGACTTTCAGGAATTCCCTCCAAATATGCTGCCTGAATGTAACCTGTAATAAATTATTGCAGCTTTAACTCATCTAGTACTTCAATACGATTACGGTATTATGTTAAAGGGTACAGAAATATATAATATGCTCAGCTGTCTCTATAGTTGATACCAGAGGGAAAATTACCACCACTCAGTGAAGAAGATCCAACCTCATTACATTAATGATTTATCACGATGGGAAAAATGTGAAAAGTAACTAGTTGCTTTTATGAAAAGAGGCAGCCTTTCCCACTTGTGACTCCAGTAGACTCGCTCTAAAGGAGGATTTAGAAGGGGTTCTCCACCTTCCCAACCCCCCCTCCCCAGAAATCTCTCCTCTGCCACTTTAAGAAGAAGGTGTGCAAGCAAATGTTGTAATATCCTTCAAACCTGACATTAAGTATTCAAATGTTACTTAAGCAAAGTGTGAGCAATTAAATTAATCAATCTTCCCAGCCATGTACTGAACAGATGTTCAATAAATCCTCTTCGCTTACAGGGAGGGGGAGAGAAGTCCACTTTTAGCTGTCCTTCAGAGATGACATCGCTCAGCCCGTCCTCCTTCTAGGCCTCATGGGCCACTGTCAGGCAGTTCTGCTGCGTTGTTTCTTTATTATAAATAACAACAGGCCACCTGGACTACCTGTACTACCTGGGAGCCTGAGGTTTAATGATCCTTCCCACTCCAGGCTCAGCTCTCTCCTGATCCCTGATAATGGGACTGATGGGAATGGCACTGGAGTGACGGATGGCAGTGACGGATGACTCCAGACAAACGTGTGCTGACAAGCAGTGAATATAGGGCAGTGTTGCAGAAAGGTCAAGATAAAAGTACTTGCTTGACTTCCAAAGTTTCTTCAGGAAAAAAAAATACCCAGAATTCCAATAATAAGGCCATGTACTCTAACTTTGTTCAAGGAAAACTAGGTTAACTCGTGTGTCCCAATCCTCCCCTCCTTCTGGAAACATGGAGCAAGATAATTCTTAAAGTTAAATCAAAATAGCAAATTTACAAAATGCCACCCAACTCCACCTCCTTCCCTCGAACTCTGCCCTTACCACTGCCTATCTTCAGATATTCAGTTCTTGTGACTATCCTTTCCTCCCGAAAGTCAGGAGATTTTTTTCAGAGATTCTCTCTAGAGATTCCCCCCATCCCCAAGCTCAGCTCATCTTTCCTATATAGACATTTATAATATAAAGCTTCTATGTTCTCTTAACATATCATCCTATTATCCCTCTTTCTCCTTTCTTTCTTTCCTAAAGGAAATCAGCACCTAAATACTTAATTTTAAAAATCTATGAATTTCATTTATTTTTGTGATATGGTGGGAAAAGAACTAGAATTGGCAGACCTGAGTGTGAATGTTGGTCTGGTCTTGTACTAGCTGTGTAACCCTGGAAAAGTCATCTCTTATCAGATTCCTCATCTGTAGAGGATAACCTGCAATATTCCTTCCCACTATAAAATTTTGATCTTATGATTCCCAGGACACTCTGGGGATAGTAGATTTTACTTTTTCCCACCCAACCCATTCCCCTGAAGAGGAAGTTGAAAGAAACCAAAGGGTCACAGGAAGCCACAACACTGCTGAACCAAAAGGATGTATAGCAATATTAGGGATCTTCCATGTGTTCTGTGCTCTACATGTCACCTCTGAATCCCTGCTCTACTCCAAAAAGACCACTGACATTCAGAAATCATGGTAAAAATGTTTGCACCACAGATATACAACTTCAACCTTTTGAGTGCTGCCATCCCATATATGGACTTTATCCACATTTTAATGAGGCTTTAAAATCTCCAAGATTAAGCTGGTATTTTATGTAGAACTGCCTGCTTTTTATGATATCCTGACATGTTGTACAACATTTGTGACTATATTGATCCTTATAAATTCAACATCTATATATATTCATGAAAAGTATCTCTTTTCCCCATTCAGGACCAGGATGATCCAGACATACATATCCTGAGAAAAGACAATAAGCCCACAGTAATCATGGAGTCAAATGGCCCTGTGACGTTCAGTATTTTCATATGAAACTCTTTTTTATCATCTGCTTAAAAACTCCACAGTAAGGGAATGTCGGTGTCCTTCCAGGTATCTGATCGGCTAAGTGTCCCTGGGTCTCCTTCAGGTAAACCTGTTATAAATCCTGTGGGGGCCAAATGCTCTTCCTCCCACTTGGGACATTATACATCTTCATGCCCTCATGCCTGCCCGACTACAGAGACCAACCTGCCTATGTTTCTTCGTGCCGTTTCATGCTTTTAATCTGAAACAAATGATTGCAGGGGGGAAAAAAAGCATTATCACCTTGGCGAAGCATCAGGAGTGTAAAAAAAAGAGAGAGAGAGAGAGAAGAAAGGGACCATGGGCAAATTCATCTTCGGCTGCTACAATCAATCTCTCACCTAAAGAAATACACAATAACTAGGCGGGAAAGAGCCAAGATTTATGGCCTAGAAACATCTACACTGACCAGCATACACCTAGTCTTCTTGGCTCCCTCCCTTTCAGAATGGCTCTCTCTAACAGTTACAATGATAAACTGTCTCTCCCTACTGTTTTACAAGTGCATTAGCTTTATTTAATGAGATCTCGGAGTAATTTAACAGATGTATATAGGACATAAGACTAGGAAAACTCTTGCTACTTGGATACTTTTGCCAAGGTATTCTAGGGCAAGCTAATCTACAGCACAGCTTTATATTCTTTGAAATAGGATTATTGGAATTTGGGAAGGCTTTTAAAAATGATTTTAATGGAAATATTATATTATAATCAACGAGGAAAGTGCCACTCTCACTTTGACTTGCGTTCAGCCCATCGGAGCCAGGATAAATGGGCTTTCTTGAAATCCTAGTTACTCACTCACTTATTGAAATGCCAGAGAAATTCTTACTACTAAAAATTAATCCATTTGCCTCTCCTTCCCCCCAAAATTTTCTATACCCCTTCATGTTTCAGAAGGGATATAAAGAGGCTGGGACAGCAGCAAAAGGAAAGGGAGCTAATATAATAGATCACGCCATGGCTCCCCTTCCTAAAAAAAAAATATATATATATATATATATGAAGAATCCATTATTTATCCTACTGGGTATGGCCATGAATTCCATTGCTATAGCCCCAAGGCAAAGATCACCACGTACCTGTCAATGAGTAGGACTGTATTCTCTAGACAGAATACAGAGTGTAACATGGCTGCTGCTCTCTCTCTACACTGGCTTTCTGGGATGCTCTATTTCCTGGGAGATATTATAGGGAAATGACAGTGGTATTAACTTTTTAAAAATAGCTTTAATAAACCACCAATTAATAATGGTGAGGAAGAAGCAATGGGAAATTACCTGGTTGTGCTTAATATAAAACTAAAAGTGGGGGAGGAGGGAGAGGAATTTTTTTCTCCTCTCTTGAAAAGAAACAAGGCAAAACCTCTCAAACTGGGTTGTCTATCTGAGAAGCAAAGCTTTCTATATTCTGTGTTACCACTTCTTCACATATTATACATTTGCCTTTATTTAAAAAGAATATTGACCCAGGCTCAGGAAATTACTGCAATGAAGTCCATTAAAAAGGAAACAACAACAAAAACACTGATTTCCAGCAACTCTAATTCTATCCAGTAGCAAGCAAGATGGGTATTAATTATGGTTGGAGTGATTTTTTTCTTTCTTTCTTTTCTTTTCTTTTTTTTGAAAATAATAATCTAAGGTTTCAACTGGAGAATGTTGTGGGTTATGCTTTTTGTTGTTGTTTAAGCATACATTTTGGCTGAAACAGTATTGGGTTGATATTTACTATTCTGGTTAAGTGTTCTGTGTCCTTCTCCTTTGCAGGGTATTATAGTAACCTTGGATTCTTCCATAAAGCACATTTATACATCCTTACCCGTGAAAGTTCAGGACATTTACGACATATATGTGACAACCAACAGACACAGATTCAAGAACCCAATGTACATGTGTATCTGATCAAGGTAAACAAACTTAACAGCCTTCCACAGAATATATAATATTTTATCTAGTGTTAATGGCTACTTATGAATAATTTAGGCAATCCAATGCAATCTTTTAAAAAATATAATATACAGGGTGAATGTAAAAACTCTGTTGAATGAAAGGTTATGAAATTATCAGTGATCATATATAGAATTGCAACTAGAAAAGAAAGCAACAGATCACTTTGGAGTTAAGATTGCAAGGGTGGAAAGAGAGGGACAGATAGAGGAGGGGAATAAAGGGAGTGAAATCTTACAATGATCTGGAGAGAAAAAATTCATTGCATAAAATTTCATTTCTTGAGAGCTATACATCAAATTGTATTTGTTTAATGAGGTTGACACAAGAAAGATGTATAGAACATGTCAGACACCCAGTACCAATGCGTTCTGGGAAGAAGATAACATCTCAGAGTCTGACCACTCACTTAGTCTTCCAGCCGACTTCGGTATCTGTTGGTTCTTTGGGGGATTATAAATGAGAGGGCAGAAGGAACAAGGAGCCAAATAATGAAAAACACACAAAAAAAGAAAAATTATAACATTGTAGAGCAAAGTAAAGCCAGATTTATTGACCTCACAACTACATAATCAGGAGAAAGTTATCACAGAAAAACTTTTACTAAGCAGAATGATCTTAAATAACAAGGGAGTCCTATGAAATTTACAGCACTTTTAAGATATGCAAATTGAATGCAAGGTATAGACATAAGGGTAATTAATTGTAAATCTAAGAATAATGTTTCTTTGTCAGGGCTGTCTCCATGTTGTGGAATACATTCTAATGTGCCTTAACTCAGAATATTTTTTAAAGGCTGGTCTAATTATAAGATGTTCAGAATTTCAAAATACTAGTTATTCTTATCATTTAATTTAGCAGCTGAAAAGTTTCATAACAGAATTTACTGATTGCATAAAAATATTTTAATCTTTCAAGGTGGAAGCACTTGTTCCCAGGTCCAGGCAGTCATAGCTTGTCTGTTAGAAGGTCTTACAGCAAGGAACCACTTTCTAAAAGACTTGGCTTGGAGAAAGGGTACAGGGGAGGGTTGGAATCTTAAAACAGCCATCTTTACTGACAGCTGTCACCCTTCTCTATGTTCAGCCAATGTTTGGGGGTGTTGTAATGGTTACTTTATACTTTATGCAAGCACCCTATCAGCAAAAACAAATCTATGCATTTACGATCTTTACCTGGCTTTGCCATACATATAATACAAGCTGTTCACGTTTCTGTAATTAAAGTAGTGGCAGCATTTCTTATGAAAGAGAAAACTTGAGAGATTTCTGGTCAAAGGGAAAACCACATTGCATTCATCCACAAGAATCATCAAAATCTGAATATGCTGAGGACATATAGAATGTGAGGGGGAGAGGAATATCTTATATTTCACAATATAAGGTTTGCAAGGTATTTCACAATAAATACTTTCATATCTTTTCTCTCTTTCTCAGTTGAACTTGAGATAGCTGTTAACACAGCATAGATGCCTTTACTTTCTCTGCTCTCATTCTTTTAAAGCTTCTGAAATCTGATTTCCCTCGTCATTAAACTCAAACTAGTTTGCCAATAAATTCATAATTGTCAAATCTAATGGTCTTTTCTCATTATTCATTCTTCCTCACTTCTCTACTGTATTTGACATTGTTATTTTCCCTCTCCTTTTGGATTTTTTCACCTCTTTAGGTTTTCTGGACACCCTTCTCTATACTCCTGCCTATCTAATGACTCATTCTCAGTAGCCTTTGCTGATTTTTCAGCCATGTCATACCGATTAACCATGGCTATAGCCAAAGGATTTGTCCTGAATTCTCTTCTCTTTTCTCTCCAGTCAATCTCATTTGCTAATTTCATTAGTTTCCATGACTTCAACTACTCTCTCTATGGAGCTGTTTCCCAAATCTATACATCTAGCCCTAATCTCTATCTTGATATACAATTGTATCACCTACTATCTTTTAATCATTTAAAATCAAATATCCTATAGGCATCATAAATACAACATCTATAAAACTAAACTAATTGTTTTTCCTCTCAAATCCTGTCTTCATCATAATTTTGCTATTACTATTAAGGATGCCACCAAATTCCCAGGTACTAATACTTGCAACTTCAATGTCTTTGACATTGTTCCCCAATCTTACTCATTCCACATATCCAATACATTGTCAAATCTATCATTTCAGCCTTCACAACACACTCTATACTCAGTCATCACACTAGAATTGACTTCATTGCCTTTCCCTGGACCTTTGCAATAGCTCTCAATTGCAATATTGGTCTTCTTGCCTTAAGTCTTTTCAAATCCAATCCATCTTCTATTCAGCCACCAAAGTGATTATACTAAAGCATATATCTGACCATGTCACTCTCCCCGTCACATCCACACCCAATAAACTTCCATTGTTCCTGGTTACCTCCACATCAAATAGAAAATCTTTCATTTGGCATTTACTTTACCCCATCTCATACACTGTGATCCAGCCATGCTATTCTACTCATACATCTGTTTCCCCATCTTCTAACTTCTTGCCTTTGCAATGTCTGCCCTCCAAAGTCAGAAGTGTTTCACTTTCTCACCTCTACCTCTTTCTCTGGCTTCCTTCATACCTCAACTTAAATCCTGATTTTAATCCTAAATTTGAATGCTGAATGTTGCAGGAGGACTTTCTTAGTATCTTCCAGTTGTCTTCCCCTCTAAGATTACCTCCTACCTATTCTTCATTCAAATTCTTAGTGCAGTTTTAAGCTATCTTAAAAATTCTACATATTGTGTGTGTGTGTGTGTGTGTGTGTGTGTGTGTGTGTGTGTGTATATATATATATATATATATATATATATAGAGAGAGAGAGAGAGAGAGAGAGAGAGAAATCAAACTGATTTTTTTCCCTTTCTTTGTATCTTCAGGGTTTATCCCTGTGCCTGGCAGACAGTAATTAGCTGCTTCAGAACTGATTGACTAACTCTGTTTAATAACTATTCTTAACATATAGTTAACAACTATGTGCAAGGACTATTATTTTCATTTTATAGATGAGTTAAGAGATTAAGTGACTTTAACAAGATTATTTAGTCAGTAAATAGAAACATAAGATTTGAATTCAAATTTCAGATTTCAATCCCAAAACTATTTTCTTCATTTCACCATAATGAGAATTAGCAAAGAAAATAGAGGAAATGAGGAAGAAAGAAGTTAATCCATTGATCCACCTAGAAGACTAGGGCTCAGTAAAGCAATGAATAAACTGGGAACATAAAACCTACTAATAATATCTCTTGCTTGTTGCTGAGGTCATTCTGGAGATGACAAAAGAAGTCTAAAAGATGAGAATTGGGAAGAAGGTAGGTGAATGGAATCATTTTCATATATGACATTGCCTAAAGATCTGGGTAAAGGACATAGGGAAAACTCAGGTCCTTATTATTCCCAGAGAAACACAGGAAGTATATCTCTCTATTTCTTTTTAGCCCAAAATTCAAGTTGGTGAACCAGGCTTACCTTAGGGAGCCATTCCCCCTTCCCTTCAGAGCCTTCTGTGTCCATTGTCATGATAAAATCATTGACCATTGGCTAATTTAGTAGCAAAACCAACATGCTTTGAATCTTTGACTCGGGAAATAGAAATTTAAAAGATAATACCCAAAGGAAACAGAGATCCTCAGCCCCTGATCAGGGTTATGTAGGTACCTTCCCCTTTACCCCCAAAAGAGAGAGATCAGTCATAAACTTGATGACAGGAAACCCATATATGTGAACAAAAGAAGGAAACAATACAAAGAATAGGTATGAGAGAACAGTAAAGACATGAGCAAGATTATTGACATTAAACCACTGACTAGCACTATGGACAGAGCAAGGAGAATTTATATCTCCCCTATATGAGATCCCAGGACTAATGAGGATCTAGTCTACAGGGTATAGAGTTTTGAGGTTCCAGCAATTAGTCCTGGGGAGCTGTAGGGACAGAGAGTTAGTCCAGTTCATTATATTTAGGTGAAAAAAAAAAGAATTGGGGAAATAAAAAAAGTTCTGTTAATTGAATACTTTATTTTGAGCCTGCTTTGACATGTTGACTACAAAATGATATTAAACTCATAAGGGGAAGAAATGAGAGGACATGAGAGAGTCGGGTTAAGTCCAAATTAAACTTTTCATCCTTAAGCTTTCCCCAAGCTTTTCCAACAGCTTGCTGAGCATAATTTGGACTTGGTTATTTAAAGCTCTACAGGATAATACAGTATGAAAACGGGCCTGCACAGTAACTCATACAATTTATCACATGGAGAAGAGCTACTAATCTTTTTAGGAAACAAGGTATTCAAAGTTATTTAATGCTAATATTTATGCATCACCAAACATTGTTAGCACAACCCAATTTCTCCTCCATACACAAATGGGGATCTGAGGTCTTTAGCAACAAGTCCTATATTTTAAGTCCCTTCTGGAACAAACACAGTAACTTCAACCAAGGCTTATTATTAATAGCACCTTCAAGTTAGACCTATATTGTATCTACTACTCACAAAAGGGCAGATTTTTAGAGTCTAGATACTAAACCATTTGTGTCTTCCTATAATTTCTTATGGGTCAACGTGGGAATCATTAGGCAAAAAGGGATCAGTTACTAAAACCCATAGCTTAGGATGTAGATGGTTAGGGTCTTTGTGAACACCCAGGATGAGTTAATTTCAAAAGTTCTCTTTTCAGTAGACAATTTTTGTGGCTGCTGACAACAGTAATGGAGGAAATGATTTCTTGCCTTTCTTATGTATAATTTTACACAGACACAGAGCATGAATGTTAGAGTTTCCCCTGTTTATTGAGGCTAGTAAAAGAGGAAACAGTTTCCTGAAGGTGAAGGTTGTTAACACGCATAATAAGTTACAAAGGGAGTTGCCCTCTCGCCTTTAAAAATGATTGGTTTTCTGAGTCCACACTGTTCATCCTTTTTCTTTTGCCACTTGTTTCCTGTACTAACCATTGGTTCTTATCACACTTTGCCTTATGTTGTTATCTTTTTGGTTTTATAAGTCTTATCTTCCCCACAGTGATAGTAAATTCACATACTAATTCAGTCCATTATAGTGTCTTGATTATAGAACCACAAAATCTCAGAAGTGGAAGGAATATCAGATATCATAACTTCAACCTCATTCTTAGCTTGAAAACCTCTCAGGTTAGGAAACCTACTATTTTCAAGAAAGCCTATTCAACTTTTGTATAACAAATTATTACAAAGGTTTTTTGATATAGAGCTGAAATCCCCCTTCCAATATTTTTTCATCCATTGCTTCTTGTTTAGTCCACCGGAAATAAGATCAATTCTAATCCTCTTTTCCCATAACCACCCTTCTGTTACATGGTAGTTTTTTTAGGTTCTCTGGGGAAAATATGTAGGAAAAGGAAAAAGGATATGAGCTGAATAAAAGAAATGAAATTGTGTAGTGACTTGGAGGAATTTTGACTTTTGAAGAGGGCCAGAGATTGAATTTGGGGAAAATAAGATTAGAGGCATTTCATCAAAATTAAAGAAAAAATTGAAGAGGAACTAACTTCAGATCTAGTTTCTACTTCTGTTTGCTATGAGGCAAAGTTGAAGTAGAAGAAGAAAGATTAGGAAGTACAGAGAAGGTGGGACCTGAGATGGACATAAGAAAAAAAAAAAAGAATAAAACAGTTGGCAAGTCAAGGTAAGAGAAGGCGAATGGAAAAAAAAATAATATGGATGGGGAAAATTTGTGAATTAGAAAGGATATTGATTCAACGGCAAGAGTATATTGGGTGTGGTTTTGGAGTTGGTAAGACCTGGAAAAGGATATTGGACTGAGATATTAAGATATTAATAGTAGATAATAAACTTTAATGGTTTTATTGAGACATGTAGAGTTAGGAATAGATACTATTTTTTTAAAAAAAATAAGCTAAATATTTCTATCCATATGAAAAATGGGATAAATTTCATAGTACCTTGAACTAAACATCAAATGTAAGTATTTCTGCCTCAGCCAAGTGACAATTACCCATGTTCCAAGTGCATAAATTGAATTCTCCCCTAGAAGAGAAGAAAAAGAGTTTTCCAGATATTTCTTCACACTCCAGGTCATCTGGAACAATAAAATGTTCCTTTAAAAAATGAAAACTAAGTTTCAATGGCAGGAAATGAAGTTCTGAAATTATACTGGGAAGATGACCTTTGCCAGGAATTTGGAGGATAGAAGAATGTCATATAAGAAAATTGAAAAAAAAAAAAAACCAGCAACTGGACAACTGGAATGAAGAAAAAAAAAAAAAACACTCTGAATTTCAGGCCTTTCTGAAGAGGAAGATGAATACTCTAAGGAGAAAGTAGTTGCTTGTCTTCCAAGGAATGATATAGTAGATGTGCAAAAGCTATCAGTAAATGACCAGCTAATAAAGATCAGAAGAATAAAGGAGATTGGTGGTTAATGATTCCTTTTCCAGGGTTATTGAGGCAAAATATTGACATGATAACAATAATGCAGAGGTCTTCTGCCTTCCTGGGGTATGTGTCAAGATGGGGCAAAGAGCCACTCATGACTTCTCAAAATGGATGATTACTAGGTACCTATGGGGATTCACAGGGGCAGAAATTTGACTATAATCAAAGACTATGATGTTTGGAATGAGAAAATAAAGACTATTGGGGCACAGGTGGTGTTTTTATCACAGCTACACATGAAAGGCGATGAATAAAGAAAAGAAAATTCATGATTAAGAAGATGATGCAAAACATTTGTCTGGTGACTTTCAAATTTTATCAAAAGGGATTTAATTAAAAGAAATTTGTGGCTAGGAGGGAGAAAATTTCCAGTGTATATCAAAGCTAAATATGATAAAGGAAAAGAAAGAACTAAAGAAATAGAAGCAATGTCATATAATGGAGTATGAACATAAGATTGTGGTATGGTCTTTTAAAAATAGTGTTAGGAGTGTTAAAGCCAGAATGAGCTGAGGCTAGTGAAGGAAGTTAAGGACAACTAAAAAAGGTTTCTTAGTTATAATGGGGAATGAATCAGATCAAGGAAAGGACTGCTCTCTGGTATGTCTCCCAGGGAGACATATCATGTTGACAAGGATAATTGACAAGATAGAGAAAAAAGAGAAACTTTTCTCTTATTTTGTTTCCATTTTTTTCTGCAAAGGAGAATAACCTTTGCATTGGAAATGACAAATCAAAAAAAGGCCTAAAAGAAGGTAACTTCCAAAATAAGAAAGGAGATATTGTATAACAAGATGGAGGATTAGACATTTTCTTTAATCTTTACAGACTCTGAAAAATTCCCCCAAAAAGTAATTGGGTGCTATGTATATATATTAAGACATAAATAAACCTAGCAAAGTAACAGTCTTATGAATTAATGACATGGAAACTTGATTCCTAATTCCTGATGCCTACTTATGCTCTCCCATTCTGACAGGACATACAACCCAATCCATCAGCTTGTGTCTAGGATTCAGTCAGCAATTTCCTTGTTACCATAGTCCCAACTAATACACACTGACCCTGCTCTAATGCCATCCTTCTGTAGAATAAGCAACGGGCATTGACTCTCCAGAGTAAGGAGAGGTAGAAGGTAGAGTGTGCTCAGTCTGTGGCTGTCACACTCCCAGAGGGAACTGGAGCAAGGAGCACACATTTGTGTGGAACTGAACCAGGTTTGAAGGAGAAAATGTACTGACATGTAGCTAAGGTCAATAATGAATATTCCCTTAGAAGTCACAGGGGGCAGGTACTGAAAATGTGGTTAAAGTGAACTCCCCAATGGTGGGAGGAGGATAACAACTGTGAGTTCTCAGAAACTCTGCCTCCTCCAGGAGAATTATTTGTTTTTTGTGGGATTAGAAGATTGAGGAAAATGTATGATGTGCCTCAATCTAATAGTGAACAATTACCCCCATAGACTCTCAAAAAGAAGAGAGTTTGTGGGACGATGGATAAGATGGCAAAGGGAAGGAAATCAAAAGAAGGGTGGAATCTCGATTCAAATAGTAGGGATGAGTAACACTGAACAACACTTCCATAGGAGAAAAGAGATACTCTGTAATAGTAGATAAGAACTTAAAGATGAATTTGATCTTTTTAAATGTATTTATTAAAGCTTTTTAATTTTCTAAACATATGCATGGATAATTTTTCAACATTAGCCCTTGAAAAATCTTATGTTTCAATTTTTCCTCCTTCCCCCACTCCCTAACCTAGATAGCAAGTAAAAAAGTATATATTAAACATGGTAAAATATATGTTAAAACCAATATATTTATTATATTTATATTATTATATATTCCATGCATATTTATATAATTATAATGGGTTTAATCCATAAGGCATCTATGTTTAGTAATACATCTTTCTTTTGAGAGAGTATTGGGTCTCCACTAGAGAGTCTATTGCGTCAGGAGATGGAGAATGAGAGTACCTGGATGCAACTAGTATATGAAAATTTTGGCAATCATAAATCCAGAAAGAATAATCCATGGCAAATGAGAAAGAAAATGATTATGATGAGAGCAGAGATTAGGAATGGGCCACATAGTTGGTGACAGAGGGAAATTTCTATCAGATGACCCTTCTATCCTTTCTATAGTTGGCAGGAAATATACTTCTAAGAATGGGGAATACTTTAAAAAAGGCAAAGGGGAAGGATATACAAGTTAATAACAGAATTTGTTTAGAAGTAGGAACCTAAGTTGGTACTCTAGAAACTTTAATTTTATGAGGACAGAAACTAAGGAAGGAATAACAAACAAACACCATGAATCAAAGAATAGATGCTTAGAAAAGAAGAAGAGAATTAATAAAAAGAATGACAAAGAATTTTTTTTTAGAAAATAGCAATTTACCAAACCACCCAAAAGATTGGTATAGAATCAGTTAAAAAATGTTCTTTAAAAAGATACAAAATAACTTAAATAGATGGAGGAATACTCAGTGCTCCTGGCTGGGTCATGCCAATATAACAAAAATGAAAATAATACCAAAACTAATATTCACAGATTTTATGCTAGGCCAATTAAAGGCATATTTTGCATTGTATCAATTAAAGATATGTCTTACAGAGTTCAATAAATTAAGTACAAAATCCATTTAGAGAAACAAAAACGCAATCTAATATATCAAGGGAAATAAAGAAAAAACTAGAGGTCAAGAATGAAAAGCTGTATCAGACCTCAAACTATATTATAAAGCAACAGTCATCAAATCATTTGATATTGGTTAAAAAAGAGAGAAGTAGATCAATACAATAGACTTGACAAGGAAGAATCAAAAAAAAAATAACCTAATAACCCAGTATACAATAAACCAGAAAACATAAATTATTCAAGAAAGAACTCCTTATTGGATAAAAAAAAAATGCTAGAGAAACTTGAAAACAGTCTGACCAAATTGAGGCTTAGAACAATCCCTTATACCACATTCTATAACACATTCTATATGACTATGTGATTTTGGTATTAAAGATTAAACTATAAAAATTTAGAAGAGAAGCGGATTACATACTTCTCACAGATATAGGTAAATATATTCTTAACTAAATAAATGATAGGAAGAATTACAAAACACAAAATAGATTTTGATTATATAACTGCTTAAACCAATACTATCAAAATTAATATACATAAAATTAAAGTTGCTAGAATAACTATTTTAAGCTCCTTCTTCTAAACAAATGCTCTTATTTACTTCTAGATCCTTCCCCTCTTCCTTTTTTAAATACTCCTCTCTCTTAGAAGTATAGTTCCTGCAAACTATAGAGAGTATAGAAGTATCATCTGATTGTAGAAATTTCCTCATGTCCCCAAAATTACAAAAAGAAAGTAGTTGAATGAACAAGAAAAGATCTTTGTATCAAATTTTTCTGACAAGGGTTTGGTATTTAAATACACATACACACACACACACACACACACTTAACAATTATGTGTGTATATATGTATATATACATACCCACATATATGTGTGTGTGTGTGATATAAATGTATATCTGTATGTACATATTAATTTATATATATACACATTTATATATGCAGGCAGATAACCAAAAGCCATTGCTCATAGATAAATGGTCAAAGAATATGAATAAACAGTTGTGAAAAGATGAATTGCAAATTACTGACAGTTATATGAAAAAAGTGTTCCAAATGATAAATGTAGGCGAAATACAAATTGAAACAAATCTGAGGCTTCACCTCATCTTAAGCAAATTGACAAAGATGACAATAAATGGGAATATTCAATGCCAAACAAGTTGTGAGAATATTGATAGACTAATGTACTGTTGGTGGAGTTGTAAATCAGTACATTTTGGAAAGAAATTTGAAATTATGCAAGTAAAGTTTCTAAAAGGCCCATATCCTTTGACCCAGGAACTCTACTACTACATTCTACTACTATATCTCTCTCAAGATCATATAAAAGGAAAATCCTCACATAACACAAAATGTCAATAGCAGTACCTTTTTTTAACATCGTAGAATAAAAATGGAAATAAAGTAGATGCCCATGAACTGAGGAATGGTTAAATAAGTTATGGTATATAAATGTAGTGCATTATAACCATAATATAAGACAGGATATATATTTTAAAATATTGTTGCATGAGATGGCTCAGAGAGAGAGACTGACAGAGAAAAGCATAATGAGAAAGATTCTGTTTATACAAAAGTAAAAAATATCAATAAAATTTGATATTCAAAAAATAATTTTTGGAATGCTAAATAAGATCAAATGATAGTGATGAAGAAAGGTTTGTCATCTATAAAGATAAATAAAAATCCACAAAAGAAGAATAGGAAAGATAGTCATGAAATTCTCTGAGTAACTGGAATATTTCAATAAATTAGTGCTGTCTGAAAAAAAATCTGGTTCAATAGATAACAAAAATGAGAGTATTTTAAGGTATGTAGGAAATTAGAAAAACTAATACAATGTTGGTGAAACTGACTTGTTCCAAATATTCTGGACATCAAAGTGAAATCAAACATGAAAAGCCCCTAAACTTTGCATGTCCCTTATCCTAACTCATTATGGGACACATGGTCCAAAGAAAATTAAATACAGAAAGTTTCAATTTACACAAAAAATACTCATATCAATATTCTTTGTTATAGTGAATAAATAGAAACAAAGTAGGTACTCATATATTACAGAATGATTGAAAATATAAAGTATATGAATAGAACATTATTTTTGGTAACAAATTTAAAATATGAGGATTTGAGATACATATGGAAAAATTTTAATGCATTGATGAAGAATAAAAGTAGTAGAACTTTTTATAGTAGAATCTATAAAAAGGAATGTCATGGTTAGTACCAGAAAGACCTGGATAACAGAGAGAGCAATGACCCTAGTGAACAGATATGACTAAGTTAAGATCTATTAAAAACGTCAAATAAAGAACAGCACAAAAAGTAATGGGTACAGAGAGTGGATGGGAAAGATGGGGGACAGGAAGAGAAAGGGAGGTGAGGAGAGAGATGTAGTGGCAAGGAGAGAGAGACCAAGAAAGCAATATACGTTGACTATAATAATATAAATGAAAAGGTCCTCAGAGAAAGTCAGACTGAGTAATTGATAAACCAATGAACACCCATAATAAGGTAAAGAAAAAAGCCTCTCTCTCCTTAATAAAAAGGTAGGGGATGAATAGGACAGAATATTGTTTGCATGATAAGTCTTGGTTACTGTATTAGAAGTTTTTACTTAGGTGTTATTGGTAGGGGATTGATTAAATGACTGATATAAAGACAAAAATTATCAGAAGAAATGAATTTTAAAATAGACTTCCTCAGATGAAATATAAAAATACAGAAATAACTGAACAAATAAAAATCCAAAAACTTTTAAAGTGGCATAATTTAAACAAGATCTTAGAGCCCTAAAAGAAGAAACAATAAAGCTAAACTAAACAGTTCAGCCCAAGAATTGACCTCTTTTAAAAGTGTGAAAACAAAGAGTCTGAATGCAATTTTTCAGGAAATTATACAAAAAAAGTTTCCAGGATTTCTTGAAAATAGAGGGCAAAATTCAAATCAATATAATCCATAGGTCATTGTTATAGGGGACTCCAAAATTTAACTGATTCAGAAATGAGTCATCATATTATGGTATTTCATAGAAACTTACATACAGCTGGGAAGATGTGAACTATTTATCAAAAACACACACACACATGAAACCCATCAATTTAAATCATGCAGGACTTTTCATCAAGATCAAAAATGAAAGGAGGAAATATGGCTTACTGAAAGCAAAGGAAATCAGGCTTCACTCAAAATTGCCTACTCAGAAAATCTGATCATATTCCTTTATGAGAAGTGATGGGTTTTGAATGTAATCAAAAATTCTAAGTGAGGCTTTTGACATACATACTGACCACTATGAGGTACAGCCACTAATATATCTGTGTTTGGGGAATGGAGTAGATGTAAGATTATTCTCGATTTACATTTCTATCAAAAACTAAGGAAAGGGTGGAAAAAATTTAGAAAAGGTTATATTAGTCAAAGTGGACTCCCAGGATTGATATTTGGTTTGTGCAAGGAATAAAGGTGTGAGGAAGTATGGAGAGAAGTGAATGACTTATACATGTAGAGTATATATACATATAGAGTAATTTTGTTTAGTTTATGTTGTAATAGACTTGGGGTCAAGAAGATCAGAGGTGTCAACAAAAAACCAGGGGGAAATAGACCAAAAAATAATTGGAAACTAAATAATCTCATACTAAAGAATGATTGGGTGAAACAGAAAATCATAGACATAATTAATAACTTCACCCAAGAAAACGATAATAATGAGACATCATACCAAAATGTATGGGATGCAGCCAAAGCGGTAATAAGGGGAAATTTCATATCTCTAGAGGCCTATTTGTATAAAATAGAGAAAGAGAAGGTCAATGAATTGGGTTTGCAACTAAAAATGCTAGAAAAGGAACAAATTAAAAACCCCCAGTCAAACACTAAACTTGAAATTCTAAAAATAAAAGGAGAGATCAATAAAATTGCAAGTAAAAAAACTATTGAATTAATTAATAAAACTAAGAGTTGGTTCTATGAAAAAAACAACAAAATAGACAAACCCTTAGTAAATCTGATTTAAAAAAGGAAAGAGGAAAATCAAATTGTTAGTCTTAAAAATGAAAAGGGAGAACTCGCCACTAACGAAGAGGAAATTAGAGCAATAATTAGGAGTTACTTTGCCCAACTTTATGCCAATAAATTCGACAACTTAAATGAAATAGAAAAATACCTCCAAAAATATAGCTTGCCCAAACTAACAGAGGAAGAAGTAAATATCCTAAACAGTCCCATCTCAGAAAAAGAAATAGAACAAACTATCAATCAACTCCCTAAGAAAAAATCCCCAGGACCAGATGGATTTACATGTGAATTCTACCAAACATTTAAAGAACAATTAACTCCAATGCTAAATAAACTATTTGAAAAAATAGGGATTGAAGGAGTCCTACCAAACTCCTTTTATGACACAGACATGGTACTGATACCTAAACCAGGTAGGCTGAAAACAGAGAAAGAAAATTATAGACCAATCTCCCTAATGAATATTGATGCTAAAATCTTAAATAAATATTAGCAAAAAGATTACAGAAAATCGTCACCAGGATAATACACTATGACCAAGTAGGATTTATACCAGGAATGCAGGGCTGGTTGAACCAGAATATTGAATATTAGGAAAACTATTAGCATAATAGACTATATCAATAACCAAACAAACAAAAACCATATGATCATCTCAATAGATGCAGAAAAAGCATTTGATAAAATCCAACATCCATTCCTAATAAAAACACTTGAGAGCATAGGAATAAATGGACTTTTCCTTAAAATAGTCAGGAGCATATATTTAAAACCATCAGTAAGCATCATATGCAATGGGGAAAAACTGGAACCTTTCCCAGTAAGATCTGGAGTGAAGCAAGGTTGCCCACTATCACCATTATTATTTAATATCGTATTAGAAACACTAGCCTCAGCAATAAGAGTCGAGAAAGATATTAAAGGAATTAGAGTAGGCAATGAGGAAACCAAACTATCACTCTTTGCAGATGATATGATGGTATACCTAGAGAACCCCAGAGATTCTACTAAAAAGCTATTAGAAATAATTCATAATTTTAGGAAAGTAGCTGGCTACAAAATAAATCCCCATAAATCCTCAGCATTTTTATACATCACCAACAAAACCCAACAGCAAGAGATACAAAGAGAAATTCCATTCAGAATAACTGTTGATACCATAAAATATTTGGGAATCTATCTACCAAAGGAAAGTCAGGAATTATATGAGCAAAATTATAAAAAAGTCTCCACACAAATAAAGTCAGACTTAAATAATTGGAAAAATATTAAGTGCTCTTGGATCAGCCAAGCGAACATAATAAAGATGACAATACTCCCTAAACTAATCTATTTATTTAGTGCTATACCAATCAGACTTCCAAGAAAATATTTTAATGATCTAGAAAAAATAACAACAAAATTCATATGGAACAATAAAAAGTCGAGAATCTCAAGGGAATTAATGAAAAAAAAAATCAAATGAAGGTGGCCTAGCTGTACCTGATCTAAAATTATATTATAAAGCAGCAGTCACCAAAACCATTTGGTATTGGCTAAGAAATAGATTAGTGGATCAGTGGAAAAGGTTAGGTTCACAAGACAGAATAGTCAACTATAGCAATCTAGTGTTTGACAAACCCAAAGCCCCTAACTTCTGGGAAAAGAATTCATTATTTGATAAAAACTGCTGGGATAATTGGAAATTAGTATGGCAGAAATTAGGTATGGACCCACACTTAACACCATATACCAAGATAAGATCAAAATGGGTCCATGACCTAGGCATAAAGAACGAGATTATAAATAAATTAGAGGAACATAGGATAGTTTATCTCTCAGACTTGTGGAGGAGAAAGAAATTTGTGACCAAAGATGAACTAGAGACCATTACTGATCACAAAATAGAAAATTTCGATTACATCAAATTAAAAAGCCTTTGTACAAACAAAACTAATGCAAACAAGATTAGAAGGGAAGCAACAAACTGGGAAAACATCTTCACAGTTAAAGGTTCTGATAAAGGCCTCATTTCCAAAATATATAGAGAACTGACTCAAATTTATAAGAAATCAAGCCATTCTCCAATTGATAAATGGTCAAAGGATATGAACAGACAATTTTCAGAGGATGAAATTGAAACTATTACATATTATTATGAAAGAGTGTTCCAAATCATTATTGATCAGAGAAATGCAAATTAAGACAACTCTGAGATACCACTACACACCTGTCAGATTGGCTAAGATGACAGGAAAAAATAATGATGAATGTTGGAGAGGATGCGGGAAAACTGGGACACTAATGCATTGTTGGTGGAGTTGTGAACGAATCCAACCATTCTGGAGAGCAATCTGGAATTATGCCCCCAAAATTATCAAATTGTGCATACCCTTTGATCCAGCAGTGTTTCTATTGGGCTTATATCCCAAAGAAATACTAAAGAAGGGAAAGGGACCTCTATGTGCCAAAATGTTTGTAGCAGCCCTATTTGTAGTGGCTAGAAACTGGAAAATGAATGGATGCCCATCAATTGGAGAATGGCTGGGTAAATTGTGGTATATGAATGTTATGGAATATTATTGTTCTGTAAGAAATGACCAGCAGGATGAATACAGAGAGGACTGGCGAGACTTACATGAACTGATGCTAAGTGAAATGAGCAGAACCAGGAGATCATTATACACTTCGACAACGATATTGTATGAGGACATATTTTGATGGAAGTGGATTTCTTTGACAAAGAGACCTAACTGAGTTTCAATTGATAAATGACGGACAAAAGCAGCTACACCCAAAGAAAAAACAATGGGAAATGAATGTGAACTATCTGCATTTTTGTTTTTCTTCCCGGGTTATTTATACCTTCTGAATCCAATTCTCCCTATGCAACAAGAGAACTGTTCAGTTCTGCACACATATATTGTATCTAGGATATACTGCAACATATCCAACATATAAAGGACTGCTTGCCATCTAGGGGAGGGGGTGGAGGGAAGGAGGGGAAAAAATTGGAACAGAAACGAGTGTAAAGGATAATGTTGTAAAAAAAAAATTACCCTGGCATGGATTCTGTCAATATAAAGTAATTATTAAATAAAAATTAAAAAGAAAAGAAAAGAAATTTTTCCAAGAAAAAAAAAAAAAGATCAGAGGTGAAATCCAGGAATCAAAATCACTTTTAGGTGGCAGCATAATATGATGTAAGGATACCTGCTAAAAATATTTCAGTTCAAATGTCACCCCTGACACTACCTATTTGACCTTGAATTAGATACTTGACTTTCTGGGACCTTGGTTTCTTCATATCTAAAATGAGAAGAATAGAATAGATGGACTTGGAGTTTCTTTCTTGTTCTAGATCTATAATTCTTTCAATGGATGACCATGGACAAGTCTTAATTTATTTTTTTAACTGTGAAATGGAGGTAAAAAGTATATATTTTACATGATATTGTGACAATCAGATGAGAATATACATAAAGTATATTACAACATAGAATAAATATGAATAATGATCATAGTATAGAGAGAAAGTGAATTTAGGATTTGATTGTTAAAAGCAAAACAAACTCAAAATGACAAAAATAATGTATGAGTAATTAATGAAAAGAAAACCAAACTTAATAAGTGTAACTCTAAATGTAAAGGAATTGAACTCATCTATAAAAAGGAAAAGAATTACAAAAAAGTTTAGAAAATATGTCCCCCAAGTTGTTTATAGCCTTCATAAGACTAAGAGACATATAAAAATTTCAAATGAGGCACTAAAATTAGATTTTACATATTAGATATACTTATTATATTATTATATACATTTATATATGTATTATATAATTCAGAAAAATAAAAGAAGAAATACAATCATAGTATTGGATAATGCAGAATTGAAATAGAAATTGAGAAAGACATATAGGAGAACTATGTTGTGCATAAATGCACCATAGACAATAAAATATTAACATTCTACATATTAAATTATTTTGCTTTGAATTAGAATATACATACACGTGTATATGTTTGTACATAGACACACACACACTCCAAATGTTAAAGCAACTAGTTTAAATAATGACAAATCCAACAGAAAAATGAAAGAAATTACAAGTAAACTAAATGTTGGACAAAATACTTGAAAAATATATGGGGAAAATGAATTCTAATCAAAGATTTTTTAAATCTTTTATTTTTTAAATTTTTTAAAATTCATTTTTTAAAACATGCATAGGACTTTTACAAAAATTGATAAAACTTTCAGATGCAAAAAGTAACACTAATGTACAGAATTCTTCAATTTTTAATATCCTTTATAAGATATAATATAATTGACATAGCAATCAGCAAAGGATTTATGAATAAAAGATATAGACAAAAATAATCAATAATTTTATAATAATCATATCCTATTATACTATATGATATAAATTTTACAATAATTTTATTTATAAATAATAGATCAGATTTCAAATCTAGAAATACTTTTTTCATATATGTTAAAAAGACTGACAATAATCATACAACATATTCAAAGCTCTGGGAAAGAGTAATAACAGGCAGTAAAAAACAATATATATCTTTGAATATATATCAATAAAAAAGAAGAGTACCAATGAACTAAGAATATCATTTTTACAAATCAAATAACCAAAAAATTAAAAATCCCAGGAACAACAAGAAAAGAAAATTTGAAACTTGAAGATGAAATTAATAGAATTAAACATAAAACAATTTAATATTAAATTAAAAAGTGGTTCTAAAAGACTATTGAGATTTATGAACTATTAGTTCATTTAATTCAAAGGGAAAGAAAAAACCCATATAACAAAGACAAAAAAAAAAGAGGAAATAAAAATTAATTGAACAGAAACAAATTGACTAGAAACTATCACATTTCACATACCAACAAACCTAAAATTTTATAAAAATTTAACTGAAATAGATGAATAATTTAAAAAAGGAAAATAACCAACTTAACAAAACATAAAATAGATAATATAAGCAAATGTAATCTAAGGAAGAGAAATTGAACTACCTTCAAATGACCTGTCTTAGAAAAAAAAATACCTTAGTGCCAAACAAATTCAGTTATGAATTCTTTCAGACACTAAAACAATAAGTTATTCCTAGGCTACATAAACTAATTATAAAAATAAAAAATGTTTTCTACTAAAATTCTTACATAACACAAAGATGTTTCTAATACTTTAAACAAATTAAAATGCACATACACAGGAAAATCCTTAACCCTTGTTAACAAAATTATAAGAAAACTGAACAATTTTATACATAAAACAAAAGCATTTAGAAGTGTTATACTTAGTGAAATAAGGTAAGTTTAGCCAAAAAAAAAGAGGATATTTAAAAAGATATCTTGGAAAAATGAGGAGGCTCATAAAAGGAATAGAACTGTTTTCTTGGGTGGTTGGGACAATGATCATTGAAATAGAAAGGAGGCAGAGTTGGTTCTTATTTGGCTTCTGCCTTTTTTGTCAAGGAAAATTACTTTGCACTGGAAATAACAGAACAACAACAACAACAACAACAAAAAACTGCAAGGAGTTGTTACCCAAAATAAGAAACGTAATAACATAAGTGTAGTTGTAATGATATGTGAATTAACTGGAAAAAATGAAAATTATATAATTATTGAATTACATGATAACCTTTGAAACTTTTTAGATATTTTATTATTCAGTTTTTTCCCCTTTGGTATAGTCACTTGTTTTATATGATTTACTATTGAATTCATAAGATTTTGACATATATTGTTTAATTATTCACCATGAAACTTGACATTATATTAGATATGAAGCTAACTTAGCTAGATTTTAGTAAAACATATGATAAAATATTCATACTATTCTTTTTGGAAAATGGAAATTTTTTAGATTAGATGATAGTGCAATTCCATGGATTAAAAATTGGTTGAATGAACAGATTCAAAGAGAGTCATTAATAGTTTGATATTGATTTCATTCTCTAGCAGAATGCTCCAGGAATTTGTTCTTGGTCACATAGGGTTTAACACTTTTATTCATCAATGGAATAAATGCATCAGTGGAACATTGCTTAAAGTTGCAAATGGCACAAATCTGGAAGGGATGGCCAAATACATTGGCTAACAGAAATTACTTCCCCAAAGCTCTATTACACAAGTAAAAGTACTGGGCTGAGTATAAAGGGGACTGAAATACAAAAAAGATAAGTGAAAATCTTATATCTATGTTTCAAAGATCAGCATTAAAAATACAGAATAAGGGAGACACAGTAAAATAATTGTTGCTGGCAAAATATCCTTAATGGAATATAGTGGAATATAAGTGCAATATGAGACAACAATATGATATCAAATGTTCAAAAATAAAACTTTAAACTTTAAATAAAAATTAAATAAAAAATAAAAAATTAAATAAATCCAAATAAATAAATAATAAATTTAAATGAGTAATAAATCAAAATGTTTAATTAATTATTAATAAAAATTAAATAAATTAATTCATAAATAAAATAATTTAAAAAACAATAATTGTTAAGAGAGTTATAATTTACAAGAATAAGTAGGTGATAGTGGGACAGCAAAGTGATACACTTTGCATCAAATCTGGAATCTATGGGGAGGAATCTACAGGAATCTACAGCAGTGTTGGCCACTTTGCCCTAGTTGCAAGCCAGTAGATCAGCAGAGAAGTTATAAAATATCCAAAACAAACACAAAAGCTCAATAGTGAACCCCAAAACACCAGAATCTCACGGGATCTGGCCATGCCCACCCAGCACTGGGACTGAATCAGAATTGACTTAATGCAGAATGCAGCTGCGGAGACTTGGAAAAATCTCCTCTACCCTAAAGGCAGACCTTAACATTAAAAAAAAATGAGTAAAAAAAGTAAAGAAGACTGCAACCATAGACAGCTTTTATGGTGAAAGAGAAGAACAGATTTCAAATCCTGTGGAGACTAGAGGCAGATTGTTTCCAGATGAAACCCCAAAAGGCAATATAACCTGGTTCCCATCACACAAGACTCTCCAAGAAGAAATTAAAAAGGATCTTAAAAGAGAGGTAGAAGAAAAATGGGGAAAGAAAATGAAAAATTTGCAAGAGGATTTGGAAAGGGCAACACAGAAACTATCTGAAGAAAATTCACGTAGGACTTCCGGGGTGGGAGCCAAGATGGCAGAGCAGGCACACATGACTCTCTAAGCTCCTCTCATTCCCCTCATAACCAACTATTTAATGCAGCTCAAAAATAACTCTTCACTACTTAAATTCATGAAGACTAGAAGCATTACAACTTACCAGCGAATCTGGAAGCTTGCCAGGAAAGATTTGTCCTGAGGGGCCAGGAACAGACTAGCACAGGCAGCGAGAGGCTAGCGTCCTGAGCAGACCAGGGGCAGAGGTGATCTCTGTGGCTAGAGAAATTATAGAGATGACTCTGCTATAGGCTAACTACTCTGCCTTGATTACAAAGCAGTAAACTGACAGAGAAATTAAAGCCTAAAACAGAGGGTCCTCTAAAAAAACGCCAGAACCTAACGAGATCTGGCTGTAACCCCTCAAACCCGGAAGTGACTCAGGCAGACTTTACCGCAGCTCTGCAGCCACATCGGGCAGTTCGGGGCTTTTGCGGGGGCAGTTACTAATCTGCACGGCAGGGGGGCACAGCCTGGGCAGGTCTGATCAGCAGAGTGGGGGGCTCAGCCTGGGGCAATAGAACCTCCCCAGCTGACTGCTCTTCTCAGACAGACAATTCCCCTCCCTGCAAATCCATTCACTGCTCAACTGCTAACACCCACAGCCCCAGGGCAGGATTTGGCTTGGGAAGTAAAACTCTCACTGCTCAGTGTCTAGCCCCAGGGCAGTCGTTATCTCACACAGCCTGGGTTCTTTGAAGGGCACTTTCCCAGCCTGGCCCTGCAGGCCTGAGTTACTTTCGGGTGGGGAACTCTTTCCCAGAGCACTCCAGTACCTCGCTGCTTTTTGTAGCCAGTTGGCAGGACAGTTACCCGTCCATATACCTTTCACTGCTCTGCAGAGGAAGCTGGTAACCTCTTGGCTCTGAAGGCAGACCTTACAGGCTTTAACAAAATGAGTAAAAAAATCAAAAGAACGATTGATAGTTTCTACACAGAAAGAGAACAGCTTTTCAACCCTGAAGAGACTAATAGCAGACAGTCTCGAGACAATTGTTGATCTCCAATACAAAAGGCTCTCCTAGAAGAGACTATTAAAAACCTTAAAAGAGAGCTAGAAGAGAAATGGGGAAAGGCACATAACTCACTAAAAGAAAAATTTGATAAAGTGGGAAAAGAAAACAACTTCCTAAAATGTGAATTGGAAAAGGTAAAAAACTCCCAAGAAGTGCAGGAAAACAGAGTTTGTGAACTGGAAAAAGAAAATAACTCACTAAAAAAAAAAAAAAAAAAAAAAAAAAAAAAAAAATTAGTGAAATGGAAAAAAATTCCATAGAGCAAAACAATTCAATTGGACATATACAAAAAGAAGTAAAAAAAGCTAATGAAGAAAATAACTCACTAAAAATCAGAACTGAACAAATAGAAATGACTGATTCATTGAGACATCAAGAATCAGTCAAGCAAAACCAAAAAAATGAAAGACTGGGAAAAAATGTTAAATATTTACTTGGAAAAACAACAGACCTGGAAAATAGATGTAGGAAAGATAACGTGAGGATCATCAGACTACCAGAAAATTATGATGAAACAAAGAGCCTAGATACTATTTTACAGGAAATCATCAAAGAGAACTGCCCAGAAGTAATAGAACTGGAAGGAGAAATAGGCGTTGAAAGAATTCATCGAACACCTTCTGAAAAAGACCCTAAAATAAAGACTCCGAGGAATATTGTGGCCAAACTTCAGAATTTTCAGACTAAAGAAAAAGTTTTACAAGCAGCCAGGAAAAAACAGTTCAAATACCGAGATGCCACAATAAGGGTCACGCAAGATCTGGCTGCCTCAACATTAAAGGATCGAAGGGTCTGGAATCAGATATTCCGAAAGGCAAAAGAACTTGGAATTCAGCCAAGAATAAACTACCCAGCTAAGCTGGGTATTTTTTTTCCACAGAAGAAGATGGACATTTAATGAAATAGAGGAATTCCATCTGTTTCTAAGGAAAAAACCAGACTTAAACAAAAAATTTGATCTCCAACAACAGGAATCAAGAGAAGTAGAAAAAGGTAAAAGGAACTCTTGAGAACTGTATTTCTGTTGTGGATATACATAAAAACCATATGTATAATTTGATTTTACCGAAATAACATAAAAAAGGGAAGTAGAAATGGAAAAGGGATAGTGTCAGAAAAAGGGAAGAGGGGAGATAAAAAGAGGGAAACTGCATGTGACAGTGAAGCAAAGGAAACCTATCATATATGAGGGAACTTAGAGAGGGGAAGGAACATTGTGTGAATCCTACTCTCATCAGAGTTGGCTCAAAGAGGAAACAATTTACATTTTGTTTTACAGAGATTCTTCACTCACTTCATTAAAAAGAGAGAGAGGAAAAGGGAGAAAGAAAAAGAGTAATAAGGGAAGGGTACAAGAAAGGGGAAGGGATTCAAAGGGAGGAGGGAGGGATACTAAAGAGGGAGAGCTGCGCGACATTGGTGAGACCAATAAGTTTAATACTAGGGAAGAAGGGAAGGAGGGCAAGAAAAAGAAAAGTATAATCTGGGGATATTAGGATGGCAGGAAATACAGAATTGGTTATTTTAACCATAAATGTGAATGGGATGAACTCTCCCATAAAGAGGAGGCAGATAGCAGACTGGATCAAAAGTCAGAACCCCACAATCTGTTGTTTACAGGAAACACATTTAAAACAGGGAGATACATACAAAGTAAAGGTAAAAGGCTGGAGTAGAATCTATTATGCCTCAGGTGAAGTCAAAAAAGTAGGGGTAGCCATCCTTATCTCAGATCAAGCAAAAGCAAAGATTGATCTAATTAAAAGAGATAAAGAAGGAAATTATATCTTGCTTAAGGGTACTATAGACAATGAAGCAATATCAGTATTAAACATATATGCACCAAGTGGTATAGCATCTAACTTCCTTAAAGAGAAGTTAAAAGAGTTGCGAGAAGAAATAGACAGCAAAACTATAATAGTGGGAGATCTCAACCTTGCATTCTCAGATTTAGATAAATCAAATCACAAAACAAATAAGAAAGAAATTAAAGAGGTAAATAGAATATTAGAAAAATTAGGTATGATAGATCTCTAGAGAAAACTGAATGGTGACAGAAAGGAGTATACTTTCTTCTCAGCAGTTCATGGAACCTACACAAAAATTGACCATATATTAGGACATAAAGACCTCAAAATTAAATGCAGGAAGGCAGAAATAGTAAATGCTTTCTTTTCAGATCACAATGCAATAAAAACTACATTCAACAAAAAAGTTAGGTGTAAATAGACCAAAAAATAATTGGAAACTAAATAATCTCGTTTTAAAGAATGATTGGGTGAAACAGCAAATTATAGACACAATTAATAATTTCACTCAAGATAATGACAACGGTGAGACATCATATCAAAATTTATGGGATGCAGCCAAAGCAGTAATAAGGGGAAATTTTATATCTTTAGAGGCTTAATTGAATAAAATAGAAAAAGAGAAGATCAATGAATTGGGCCTGCAACTTAAAAAGTTAGAAAAAGGCCAAATTAAAAACCCCCAATCAATTACTAAACTTGAAATTCTAAAATTAAAAGGAGAAATTAATAATATAGAAAGTAAAAATACTATTGAACTAATATATAAAACTAAGAGTTGATTTTATGAAAAAACTAATAAAATCGATAAACCTTTGGTAAATCTGATTAGAAAAAGGAGAGAGGGAAATCAAATTAGCAGTCTTAAAAATGAAAAAGGAAAACTTTCCACTGATGAAGAGGAAATTAAAGAAATAATAAGGGGTTACTTTGTCCAACTTTATGCCAATAAATTTGATAACCTAAGCAAAATGGATGACTACCTCCAAAAATATAAGCTTCCCAGATTATCAGAGGAGGAAGTAAATTGCTTAAATAGTCCCATTTCAGAAAAAGAAATAGAACAAGCTATTAATCAACTCCCTAAAATAAAATCCCCTGGACCAGATGGATTTACATGTGAATTCTACCAAACATTCAAAGAACAATTAGCCCCAATACTTTATAAATTATTTGAAAAAATAGGGAATGAAGGAGTCCTACCAAATTCCTTTTATGACACAGACATGGCACTGATACCTAAACCAGGTAGGTTGAAAACAGAGAAAGAAAATTATAGACCAATCTCCCTAATGAATATTGATGCTAAAATCTTAAATAAGATATTAGCAAAAAGACTACAGAAAATCATCCCCAGGATAATATACCATAATCAAGTAGGATTTATACCAGGAATGCAGGGCTGGTTCAATATTAGGAAAACTATTAGCATAATTGACTATATCAATAACCAAACAAACAAAAACCATATGATCATCTCAATAGATGCAGAAAAAGCATTTGATAAAATCCAACATCCATTCCTATTAAAAAACTTTTGAGAGTATAGGAATAAACGGACTTTTCCTTAAAATAATCAGTAGCATCTATTTAAAACCAACAGTAAACATCATATGAAATGGGGACAAACTACAACCATTCCCAATAAGATCAGGAGTGAAACAAGGTTGCCCACTATCACCATTACTATTTAATATTGTATTAGAAATGCTAGCTTTGGCAATAAGAGTTGAGAAAGAGATTAAAGTAATAAGAATAGGCAATGAGGAAACCAAATTATCACTCTTTGCTGATGATATGATGGTATACTTCCTTAGAGAACCCCAGAGACTCTACTAAAAAGTTATTAGAAACAATCCACACCTTCAGCAAAATTGCAGGGTATAAAATAAACCCACATAAGTAAATATCATTCTTATATATCACTAACAAAACCCAACAGTTAGAGTTACAAAAAGAAATTCCATTTAAAGTAACTACTGATTGTATAAAATATTTAGGACTCTATCTGCCAAGGGAAAATCAGAAACTTTATGAGCAAAACTACAAAACACTTTCCACACAAATTAAGTCTGATCTAATCAACTGGAAAAATATTAAATGCTCTTGGATTGGGCGAGCAAATATAAAAATATAATAAATAAATTAATCTATTTATTTAGCGCTATACCAATCAGACTCCCAAAAAACTACTTTGATGAACTAGAAAAAATAACAACAAAGTTCATATGGAAAAACAAAAGGTCAAGAATTTCAAGGGAATTAATGGAAAAAAATCAAATAAAGGTAGCCTAGATGTACCAGATCTAAAATTATATTATAAAGCAGCAGTTACTAAAACCATCTGGTATTGGCTAAGAAATAGACTAGTTGATCAATGGAATAGGTTAGGTTCAAAGGACAAAACAGCCAATAACTTTAATAATATAGTATTGGATAAACCCAAAGACCCCAGTTTCTGGGATAAGAATGCACTATTTGACAAAAATTGCTGGGAAAATTGGAAATTAGTATGGCAGAAACTAGGCATTGACCCACACTTAACACCGTATACCAAGATAAGGTCAAAATGGGTTCATGACCTAGGCATAAAGAATGAGATTATAAATAAATTGGAAGAGCATAGGATAGTTTACCTCTCAGACCTGTGGAAGATGAAGGAATTTATGACCAAAGAAGAACTAGAGATCATTATTGACCACAAAATAGAAAATTTTGATTATATCAAATTGAAAAGTTTTTTGTACAAACAAAACAAATGCAGACAGGATTAGAAGGGAAACAATAAACTGGGAAAACATTTTTACAATCAAAGGTTCTGATAAAGGTCTCATTTCCAAAATATATAGAGAATTGACTCTAATTTATACGAAATCAAACCATTCTCCAATTGATAAATGGTCAAAGGATATGAACAGACAATTCTCAGACGAAGAAATTGAAACTATTTATAGACATATGAAAATATGCTCCAAATCATTATTAATCAATGAAATGCAAATTAAGACAACTCTGAGAAACCACTACACACCTGTCAGATTGGCTAGAATGACAGGGAAAGATGAGGTGGAATTGGAGGGGATGTGGGAAAACAGGGACACTGATACATTGTTGGTAGAAATGTGAACACATCCAGCCATTCTGGAGAGCAATTTGGAACTATGCTCAAAAAGTTATCAAACTGTGCAGACCCTTTGATCCAGCAGTGTTTCTACTGGGCTTATACCCCAAAGAGATACTAAAGAAGGGAAAGGGACCTGTATGTGCCAAAATGTTTGTGGCAGACCTGTTTGTAGTGGCTAGAAGCTGTAAAATTAATGGCTGTCCATCAATTGGAGAATGGTTGAGTCAATTGTGGCATATGAACGTTATGGAATATTATTGTTCTGTAAGGAATGACCAGCAGGATGAATACAGAGAGGACTGGCAAGACTTACATGAACTGATGCTAAGTGAAATGAGCAAAACCAGGAGATCATTATATACCTCAGCAATGATACTATTTGAGGATGTATTCTGATGGAAGTGGATCTCTTCGATAAAGAGAGCTAATTCAGTTTCAATTGATCAAAGATGGGCAGAAGCAGCTACACCCAAAGAAAGAACACTGGGAGATGAATATAAACTGCTTGCATTTTTGTTTTTCTTCCCAGCTTATTTATACCTTCTGAATTCAATTCTCCTAGTGCAACAAGAAAACGGTTCGGTTCTGCACACGTATATTGTATCTAGGATATACTGTAACCTATTCAACATGTAAAGGATTGCTTGCCATCTGGGGGAGGGGGTGGAGGGAGGGAGGGGAAAAATCGGAACAGAAGTGAATGCAAGGGATAATGTTGTAAAAAATTACCCTGGCATGAGTTCTATCAATAAAAAGTTATTAAAAAATAAAAAATAAAAAATAAAAAATAAAAAATAAAAAATAAAAAATAAAAAATAAAAAATAAAAAATAAAAAATAAAAAATAAAAAATAAAAAATAAAAAATAAAAAATTAAATGAAGAAAACAATTCACTAAAATTCAAAACTGAACAAATAGAAATGAATGATTCCATAAGACAACAAGAATCAGTCAAGGAAAACAAACAAACAACAACAAAAAAAAAAAAAGAAAGCAACTCCCAGAAAAACAGAATTTGTGAAACAAACAAAAAAAATATAATAACTCCTTAAAAAACAGAATTTGTGAAATGGAAAAAAATTCTATAGAACAAAACAATTCATTTAAAAATTAAATTGGTCAAATACAAAAAGTAGTAAAAAATAAAAAATTAAATGAAGAAAACAATTCACTAAAATTCAAAACTGAACAAATAGAAATGAATGATTCCATAAGACAACAAGAATCAGTCAAGGAAAACAAACAAACAAACAAACAAACAAACAAACAAACAAACAAACAAACAAACAAACAAACAAACAACAACAAAAAAAAAAAAAGAATAAAAAAAAATGTAAAATACTAAATTGGGAAAACAACCGACCTGGAAAATAGATCTAGAAAAGACAATCTAAGGATTATTGGACTCCCTGAAATACATGATGAAAAAAAGGAACCTAAATACTATCTTTCAAGAAATCATCAAAGAGAACTGCTCAGATATCATAGAAACAGAAGGTAAAATGACTATTGAAAGAATTCACCAAACACCTCCTGAAAGAGATCCCAAAATTAAAACCCTAAGAAATATTGTGGCTAAATTTGAGAACTATCGAATCAAAGGAAAAATATTACAAGCAAACAGAAAGAAACAATTCAAATAGCAAGGAACCACATTAAGGATTACTCAGGACTTAGCAGCTTCCACTTTAAAGGATCAAAGGGCCAAATAAATTATTTAGCAATTCTGCTAAATTGAACATTTTCTTTGAGGGAAGAATATGGACTTTCAATAAAACTGGTGAATTCCATTTATTTTTTATGAAAAGACAAGTACTAAACAAAACATTTGACATCTAAATATAGAACTCAAGAGAAGCATAAAAAGGTAAAAAGAAAAAAAAATTCTCTTGCAAACTGTATTTCTGTTATGGCTATACATAGAGTACACATATAATCTGATTTTATTGTTATAATATAAAAAAGAAACAGCAATGGAAAGGAGATTGTCAAGAATTTCAAAGGAATTAAAGAAGGGAAAAGCAAATGAAGATGGCTTAGCTATACCAGACCTAAAACTGTATTATAAAGCAGTGGTCATCAAAACCATTTGGTACTGGCTAAGAAATAGAGAAGTTGATCAGTGGAATAGATTAGGTTCACAGAACAAAATAGCCAATGACTATAACAATGTAGTATTTGACAAACCCAAAGGCCCCAGCTTTTGGTATAAGAATTCACTACTTGATAAAAACTGTTGGGAAAACTGGAAACTAATAAGGCAGAAAATAGGCATACACCCACACCTAACACCGTATATCAAGATCAGGTTGAAATGAGTTCATCATCTAGATGTAAAGAATGATATTATAAACAAATTAGAAGAACATAGCATAGTTTATCTCTCATACTTGTGGTGGAGGAAGAAATTTGTGACCAAAGAAAACTAGAGATCATTATTGATCACAAAATAGATAATTTTGATTATATTAAGTTCAAAAGTTTTTGTACAAACAAAAATAATGCAGACAAGATTAGAAGGGAAGCAATAAGTTGGGAAAACATTTTTACATCCAAAGGATCTGATAAAGGCCTAATTTCTAAAATATATAGAGAATTGACTCAAATTTGTTATAGTTCAAGCCATTCTCCAAATGATAAATAGTCAAAGGATATGAGCAGAAATTTTCAAATGAAGAAATTGTAACTATTTGTAGTCACATGAAAAGGTGCTCCAAATCACTAGTTATAAGAGAAATGCAAATTAAAACAATTCTGAGATAACACTACACACCTGTCAGATTAGCTAAGATGATAGAAAAGATAATGACCAATGTTAGAGGAGATGTGGGAAAACTGGGACACTGATATATACATTGTGGGTAAACCTGTGAACAAATTGAGCCTTTCTGGAGAGCAGTTTGGAACTATGCTCAAAAAGTTATCAAACTGTGCATACCATTTGATCCAGCAGTGTTTCTACTGGCCTTATATCCCAAAGAGAATTTTTTTTTTGTTTTACTAAAGGTGCTTAATTTTTTACTGTCCATAAACTTTTTTTTTTGAAAAAAAATTTCTTTACAACATTATCCCTTGCACACACTTCTGTTCCGACTTTTTCCCTCCCTCCCTCCATCCCCTCCCTCAGATGGCAAGCAGTCCTATACACGTTAAATATATCACAGTATATCCTAGATACAATATATGTGTGGAGAACTGTTCAGTTGCACAGGAAGAATTGGATTCAGAAGGTAAGAAAAACAAAAATGCAAACACTTTACATTCATTTCCCAGTGTTTTTTCTTTGAGTGTAGCTGCTTCTGTCCATCACTGATCAATTGAAACTGAGTTAGATCTTCTCTTTGTCGAAGAAATCCACTTCCATCAGAATACATCCTTATACATTATCATTGTTGAAGTATATAATGATCTCTTGGTTCTGCTCATTTCACTTAGCATCAGTTCATGTAAGGCTTGGAGCCTCTCTGTATTCATACTGCTGGTCATTTTTTATAGAACAATAATATTCCATATTATTCATATACCACAATTTACCCAACCATTCTCCAATTGATGGGCATCCATTACAAATAGGGCCACTACAAACATCCAAAGAGATCTTAAAGGAGGAAAAGGGACCCACATGTACAAAAATGTTTGTAGCAGCCCTCTTTGTAGTGGCAAGAAACTGGAAACTGAGTGGATACACATCAATTGGAGAATGGCTGAACAAATTATGGTATATGAATGCTGTGGGATATATTTGTTCTGTAAGAAATGACCAGCAGGATGATTTCAGAGAGGCTTGGAGAGACCTATATGAATGGATGCTAAATGAAATGAGCAGAACCAGGAGATCATTGTACATGGCAACAACAAGATTGTACAATGGTCACTTCTGATGGATGTGGCTCTCTTCATCAATGAAATGATTCAAACCAATTCCACTTGTTCAGTGATGAAGAGAGACATCTATACCCAGAAAGATAACCATGGGAACAGAATGGAACACAACATAGCAGTTTTACTATCTGTTATTTGCTTGCATTTTGTTTTCTTTCTCAGTTTTTCTTTTTTTCCTTCTTGATCTGATTTTTCTTGTGCAGCAAGGTAACTGTATAAATATGTATACATATATTGTATTTAACACACATTTTAACATATTTAACATGTATTGGACTACCTGCCAGCTAGGAGAGGGGTGGAGGAAGGAGGGGAAAATTTGGAACAAAAGATTTTGCAAGGGTCAATATTGGAAAAATTATCCATGCATATGTTTTGTAAATAAAAAGCTTTAATAAAAAAAAAAGAAATAAGAGATATGGGAAGATAATCTCAACTTAGTCTTTCATGGAGGTAGGAAATCAATAGCTATTGCACACTTTACATGTTCTTGGACTTTTTAACATATTGATCAGTTGTGATTTTTCCTCTTCTTTTTTTCATTTAAAATATTATTTGTTATATAAAATGGTCTCTGGGAAAGGAAAATAGAGGAATACTGGGGGAAATTAGGAAGATGTAAAAAACAGAAAACATCAATAAAAACTTACCTAAAATGAAAATATGGGTTTTTTTGGAGTCAGTATAAAAGTAAGAATTAGGTGGAAGATATTGAAAAGTCAAGAGAGATTGAGGATGATTGAGGACAGAATCTGCTATAGAAGATAGGAAGGAATGGCAGGTAGTATAAATACAAAGAAAAAAATGTTATTCCTATTCTCAAGAAATTTATATTCTATTAGTAGCTGGGTATATATACATATAATGTATATAATAAATGTATGTATCTATCATATACACATGTATATGTATATCTACATATATATGTAAACACATGTATACACAGAAATATATAAATAGAAAGTGTATCCCCTAAAATATAATAATTTGGGGTGAGAATGGGAAAAAACCATCAATGAATGGAATAAAAAAAGCCTCATGAAGGAATAGAGGGATTCCATGAGGTTCAGAGAAGAAAAGAATAATTAAGCCATAGGAGACAGAGTACAAAGGTACAGAGATGGAAAGTGGCACATCACATATAAAGAAGAGCAAGTAGATCTATTTGGCTTAAACACAAAATGTGTAAGGAGAAGTAATGGGATATAATTCTGGAAAAATAGTCTGCAGTCAGATTATGAAAGGCTTTAAATGTCAGGCAAAAAAGTTTTAATGTTATTCTAGAAGCAACAGGAAGCCTAGTTTAAACTGGGGTGGGGAGGGGGGAATCCTCTGATTTTTCTGCCCTGTTCTCTCTGAAAAGTTATCTTAAAAGTCTCTCTTAAAAAGAACTTCCCTCTCCTCTGGTTTGTTTCTTCCATATTTTGAATCACCTCTTTTAAGCTAGAAAAGCTTATTTTTCTAATGATTTCTGCATCAGAGATAGGAAAGAAATCAGAAACTTGAAAAGACCCCTTTCCTTCTCATATGTTCCATGAGAAGCTCTGATCCTGGTTGCCCTAATCAGGTCCTAGCTAAGTAATCTGCCCTAACTGTGGAGCAGTGTTGAACTACACAAAACTTAGATCCAGTAGTACTAGACCAACATTAATTTTTATCCTCTTTCATGGCTAATCATATCCAACATTACTTGATGACATTTCTGATTGTGTCCTTTCTGTGTATTTATTGATAAATAAGAATTATCTAATTCAGACAATGAGTTGGACCCAGAATTCAACAGGAAGAAGAGAGCTGACCAGATCAGCTTTGGAAATTGAAAAGTTTCTTTAGTCACACAAAACATCTTCTAGAATCAGAACCTCATTTTTTTAAGATCAATATTTTACATGCGATATTTGGAGACTAAAAGTCATGGAACACAATAGTGTCATGAATTAAAAACTGCAATCTCAAAGGGCTGTGAACAAAACATATAATGATCATGAACTTATAACCCATCTTCAAATAAGTAGAGTAGAAGATGTCACCAAAGCAATGTACAGAAAAAAAAATAAAGATGACTTGGTCATTTAACAAGAGTGAATGAGATTAATTAGACAGTCTAAGTATTCTGCTGGTGTCCTCATGAAATAGAAAGGAAGGGAAAGGCCCTCAATACATTGAGTGTATCTCTTGAGGTAAATTTAAGGGAGAATACAGATAACAATCTTGTAGGATAAGTAATTGTGAATGGGATGGGTTCTACATAATTGGAACAAACATTAAGTATGATAAGATTACAGTCATTAGATTATTTGAATATTTCTTTTCACATTGACTGATTTATTTAATTCTTCTAGGAAGCACTTTGGGTTCCAGAAATCAATTCTTATTGACCACCATAACTTTGTCTTTAAAGAAGATCATTACTTTGGTGCTGTACAGAGCATAGATTCCAGAAAAAAAGGATATAAAAAGCAGGGAAACCAATTAGAATGCTATAAAATAGACCAGAGAAAAGATGTTAACATCTTAAAGTTGTGTCTATGCAAGTGGAGAAAAGGAATGAACAGTGCTATGGAGATAGAATCAAAAAGATTTGACAACTGATTAGATGTGGTTGGTGTAGGGAAGAATGAAGAGACCAGGATTACTTTAAGATTGGAAACCTGGATTTTTCTGCATGGTGGTACCACTGACAAAATTAGGGAATTAGGAGGAGGAATAGATGTAGGAGAAAAGAGACTAAGTTCTATATCATATATGTGGAGTTCATTCATATGGAGAGATCTAATATGTTTTGATGATGTAGAAGTGGAGGTTAGCAGAAAGAGAAGGCCCAGTTACATATGTCTGAATGTTATTGGTTTAGCAACAATAAGTGAACCTATGAGAGCAAGCAATATAGGGAAAGAAAAGAAGTACAAAGCAGAAACTCGAGGGATATTAATAATTTGGAGATGGGTTATAGTTAATGATCTCACCAAAAAAAAAAAATTGAAGAGAAGTCAGATAGGTAAAAGAACTAGGAAAGATCATTCTCATGAAAACCAGGAAATGACAGAATGTTTCAGAAGGTAGAGAGAGAAGGGAAAATGACATTAAATACTTCATGGAGGTTGGGATTTATAAAGATTTAATAAAGATCTTTGGATTTAGCAACAAAGGGATTTGTAATAAATTTTCAGAAAGCAATTTCAGCTGATTCATATTTTAAAGAGCTGAGAAGTGAGTGAAAGTTGAGGAAGTAGAATGTCTATAAAACAGGAAAAAAAATAAAGGATCATCTGAGGGGTAATAGTATTGATAGGCATCCTCTGAATCTCCAATTCTTAGCCACTAAAAAAAAAGCTGCTACAAATATTTCAGTGTCATTCTTGATTCCATAATCTTGCTTGTCCTACATATATTTGTAAACCTTGTCATGTCTAGCTCTAACATCTCTCAAAATATCCCTTTCACTACATTTAGACAGTTATCACTGTAATTCAGTACCTTATCAATTCTTACCTAGACTATGGCAATTGCCTACTAAGTTATCTTTCTCAAGTTCTTTCCCATTCCTATCCATTTTCCACCACACATCTGATCATGTCGCTCCATTCAATAAATTCTAGTGATTTTCTAACAATTCTAGGACAAAAGAGTAGCTACAACTGGCACTGAAATTTCTTAACCTGGAGATATCCACACACACACACACACACACACACACACACATACACACACACACACACACACACACACACACACACTGTTGTAGAAACACATTAAAATTCTTAAGGCAACAGGGACCAGGGAAAGGGAAAAGGAGGAGAGTAAAGGATGGTAGTAAAAATGTAATATGACTAAAGGATTAGTTATAAGCTAAATATTCTCTAAGAATAAAGGGAGTTTAGGAAGAGTGTTTTAAAAGGAAAGTTGAAAAAGAAAAAAGCTGTGATTAGGTTCTTTTTGAAGCAAAGAAAAGAGGGTCAGTGAAACAGAAACTAATTGCATCAACATAACCATTTGTGCTAAGCACATTCTTATCACATGACTTGTTTCTTCTTTGTAAAGAAGGAAGAAGGAGTAAAGAAAGTAAAAGTATAAGATGATTGAGTGGAAGAAAATACAAAATTAATAATCATAAATGTGAATGGGATAAACTTACCCATCAAATAGAAGAGAGAACTTATTAGCTAGTAGAATTTAATAATATATTTTTATAAAACAAATTACACTTGAAACAAAGATCCACAGAGAGTTAAAATAGAGGGTTAGTACAAAATCTAGAATCATTAATCAACAGCAAAATGACATTTATTTTTAAAAATAGCAAGAAAACTGGGAAGATTTCTATGAAGTAAGCAGAATCACAATTACAACTTATGCTTTATTTTTATTTTTTTATTAAAGCTTTTTATTTACAAAGCACATGCATGAGTAACTTTTCCAACAATGACTTTTGCATAACATTTTGTTCCATATTTTCCCCTCCTTCTTCCACCCCTATCCCTAGCTGGCAGGTAGTCCAATACATGTTAAATATGTTGAAATACATGTTAGATCCAATATATTTATACATATTTATACAGTTGTCTTGTTACACAAGAAAAATCATTCTTTATGTCCAGATCATGACCATTTCAACCTTATCTTGGTATATGATGTTAGGTATGAGTCTATGCCTACTTTCTGCCATACTAGTTTCCACTTTTCCAAGCAGTTTTTGTCAAACAGTGAATTCTTATCCCAAAAGCTGGGGCCTTTGGGTTTGTCAAATACTACATTGTTATAGTCATTGGCTATTTTGTTCTGGGAACCTAACCTATTCCAATGATCAACTTCTCTATTTCTTAACCAGTACCAAATGTTTTTGATGACCGCTACTTTATAAAATAGTTTTAGATCTTCATTTGCTTTTTTTCTTCTTTAATTCCTTTGAAATTCTTGACTCTTTATTCTTCCAGATGAATTTTGTTGTTATTTTTTCTAGGTCACTAAAATAGTATCTTGGGAGTTTGATTAGTATAGCACTAAATAAATAGATTAGTTTAGGTAATATTGTCATCCTTATTGTATTCGCCCAACCTATCCAAGAGCACTTAATATTTTTTCCAGTTGCTTATATGTGACTTTATTTGTAGAAAGTGTCTTAAGGTTTTGCTTATATAGTTCCTGACTTATCCTTGGCAGATAGATTCCCAAAAATGTATTCTATCAACAGTTATTTTAAATGGAATTTCTCTTTGTATCTCTTTCTGTTGGATTTTGTTAGTGATATATAAGAATGCTGATGATTTATGTAGATTTATTTTGTATCCTGCAATTTTGCTAAAGTTGTGGATTGCTTCTAATAGCTTTTTAGTTAATTCTCTGGGGTTCTCTAAGTATACCATCATATCATCTGCAAAGAGTGATAATTTGGTTTCCTCATAACCTACTCTAATTTCTTTAATCTCTTTTTCTTCTCTTCTTGCCAAGGTTAGCATATCTAATACAATATTGAATAGTAATGGTGATAGTGGACAACCTGGTTTCACCCCTGATCTTACTGGGAATGGTTCAGTTTATCCCATTACTTGCTTGTTTTAAGTAGATGCTACTGACTCTTTTAAGGGAGAGTCCATTTATTCCTATACTCTCTAGTGTGTTTAATAGGAATGGATGTTAGATTTTATCAAATGCTTTTTCTGCACCTATTGAGATAATTATATGGTTTTTGTTAATTTGATTCTTGATATAGTCAATTATGCTAATAGTTTTTCTAATATTGAACCAGCCCTGTATTCCTAGTATAACTCCTACTTGGTCATGATATTGTATCCTGGGGATGATTTTTTGTAATCTCTTTGCTAATATTTTATTTAAGATTTTTGTATCAATATTCATTAGGAAAATTGGTCTATAATTTTCTTTCTTTGTTTTTGTCCTACCTGGTTTATGTATCAGTACTATGTCTGTGTCATAAAAGGAATCTGATAGGAGTCCTTCATTCCCTATTTTTTTCCAAATAGTTTATATATTTTTGGAGTTAATTGTTCTTTAAATGCTTGGTTGAATTCACATGTAAATCCATCTGGTCCTGGGGATTTTTTCTTAGGGAGTTGATTAACACCTTGTTCTATTTCTAAAATAGGACTATTTAAGTAATTTATTTCTTCTGTTAACCTGGGCAATCTATATTTTTGTAGGTATTCCTCCATTTCATTTAGGTTGTCAAATTTATTGGCATAAAGTTGGGCAAAATAACTCCTGATAATTGCCCTAGTTTCCTCTTCATTGGTGGATAGTTCTCCCTTTTCATTTGTGAGACTAACAATTTGATTTTTCTCTTTCCTTTTTCTAATCAAATTAACTAAAGGTTTATTTTGTTGGTTTTTCACAAAACAAACTCTTAGTTTTATTTATTAATTCAATAGTTTTTTAGTTTCAATTTTAATGATCTCACCTTTTATTTTTAGAATTTCGTGTTTGTTATTTGATTGGGTCTTTTTAATTTCTTCTTTTTCTAGATTTTTTAATTGCAAGCCTAATTTATTGATCTTTTCTTTCTCTATATTATGCAAGTAAGCCTATAGAGATATAAAATTTTCCCTTATTACCACCTTGGCAGCATCCCACAAATTTTGGTATGTTGTCTCGTTATTGTCATTCTCTTGGATGAAATTATTGATTGTGCCTATGATTTGCTGTTTCTTCCACTCATTCTTTAGGATAATATTATTTAGTTTCCAATTACTTTTTGGTCTATTTTCCCCTGGCTCTTTATTGAATGTAATTTTTATTGCATCGTGATCTGAAAAAATGCATTTACTATTTCTGCCTTTCTGCCTTTGATTTTGAGGTCTTTATGTCCTAATACATGATCAATTTTTGTATAGGTTCCATGAATTGCTGAGAAGAAAGTGTACTCCTTTCTGTCTCCGTTCATTTTTCTCCAAAGATCTATCATATCTACTTTTTCTAGTATTCTATTTACCTCTTTAGCTTCTTTCTTATTTATTTTGTGGTTTTATTTATCTAGTTCTGCGAGAGCAAGGTTGAGATCTCCCACTATTATAGTTTTGCTGTCTATTTCTTTTTACAACTCTCTTAATTTCTCCTTTCAGAATTTAGATTCTACACCACTTGGTGCATATATGTTTAATATTGATATTGCTTCATTATCTATAGTACTCTTTAGCAAGATATAGTTTCCTTCATTATCTCTTTTTAATTAGATCAATTTTTGCCTTTGCTTGATCTGAGATGAGGATGGCTACCCCTGCTTTTTTTTATTTCACCTAAAGCTAATAGATTCTACTCTAGCCTTTTAGCTTTACTCTGTATGTATCACTCATCTTTAAATGTGTTTCTTGTAAACAACATATTGTAGGATTTTAGCTTTTAATCCAGTCTGCTATCTTCTTACACTTTATGGGAGAGTTCATCCCATTCATATTTACAGTTAAAATTACTAATGATGTATTTCCTGCCAGCTTATTAACCCAAAATTATACTTTTCTCTTTCCTTTTCCCCTTTTTGTTCTCCCCAGTATTTTACTTATGAGCACTACTTGCAGTCCTCCTCCTTTAGAAACACTTTCCCTTTCTTATATCTTTCCCCTACTATTTCTCTTTTCCCTTCTACTTAGCCTACCCTACCCTTTTCTCCTTTCCCCTCCCAGTTTTCTATAAGATGAGAGATGTTTCTCTGTGAAATCAAATATATCTAATACTCTTTCTTCAGGCCAAATCTGATGAGAATAAAATTCACACAATATTCATCACCCTCCCTTCTTTCCTTCAATTATAATATGTTTTCTTTGCCTCTTCCTGAAATGTAATTTTTATCATTTAACCTCCATCCCCCCCCTTTTTTGTTATAATCCCTTTTCCATCTCTATTTTATTTTTTATAACATAACAGTAAAATCAGATTATACATGTACTCTTAGTGTATACCCATAACAGAAATACAATTCTCAAGAGGTTTTTTTTTTCTTTTTACCTTTTTATGTTCTCTTGAATTATATATTTGGAGGTCAATTTTTTTGTTTAGTACTTATCTTCTCATCAAAAATAAATAGAATTTCCAAGTTCCATTGAATTTCCATCTTCTTCCCTGAAAGAAAATGCTCAGTTTAGCAGGGCAATTTATTCTTGACTGCATTCCAAGTTCTTTTGCTTTTTGGAATATCAGATTCCAGGCCCTTCAATATTTTAAAGTGGAAGTAGCTAGGTCCTGAGTAATTCTTATTGTGGCTTCTCGCTATTTGAATTTTTTTCTGGCTGCTTGTAATATTTTTTCTTTGTTCGATAGTTCTCAAATTTAGCCATGGTATTCCTTGGGTTTTAATTTTGGGGTCTCTTTCAGATGGTGTTTGGTGAATTCTTTCAATGATCATTTTATCTTCTGATTTTATGACATCCGGGCAGTTCTCTTTGATGATGTTCTGAAAATTAATGTCTAGGCATTTTTTTTTATCATGGTTTTCAAGGAGTCCAATAATCCTTAGACTATCTCTCTTAGATCTATTTTCCAGGTTGGTTGTTTTCCCAGTTAGGTATTTTACATTTTTTTTTATTTTTTGATTTTGCTTGACTGATTCTTGTCTCATTGAGTCATTCAATTTCATTTGTTCAGTTCTGAATTTTAGTGAATTATTTTCTTCATTTACTTTTTTTTACTTTTTTTTGTATTTGTCCAATTGAATTTTTAAATTAGTTCTTTTGTTCTATAGAATTTTTCCATTTCACAAATTCTGTTCTTTAAGGAGTTATTTTCTTTTTGTCTTTCACAAATTCTGTTTTTTAAGGAGTAATTTCCTTTTTGTTTCACAAATTCTGTTTTTCTAGGAGTTGCTTTCTTTTTCCATTTTGTCAAATCTATCCTATATGACTTTTCAAAACCCTCTTGCAAAGTTTTCATTTCCTTTCCCCATTTTTCTTCTTGCTCTCTTTTAAGGTCCTTTTTAATTTCTTCTAGAAGAGGCTTGTGTGATGGGGATCAGGTTATATCATCTTTTGAGGCTTCATCTGGAGACATCTGCCTTTACTTTCCTCAGGGTTTGAAATATGTTCTTCTCTTTCACCATAAAACTGTCTATTGTTAGAGTTCTCTTTATTTTTTTTTTTAATTAAGGTCTGCTTTTAGGGCAGGGGAGGTTTTCCAAGCTTCGTCTACAAACAGTAGCTTCCTCTATAAGAGGCATGGTTATGTTGGGTCAGTGCTAATTCATGCCTGGTGCTGGGTGGGCATGGCCAGATCCTGTGAGATTCTGGCATTTCAAGATTCACTATTTACCTTTTCTGTTTGTGTTGAATGGTTTATAATTTTTCTGCTAATCTACTGGCTTACAACCAGGGCAGAGTGGCTAACACTGCTGTAGATTCCTGTAGATTCCTCCCTGTAGAATTTTCTACCATGTGAAGTCTGCACTGTCCCAGGACTCTATGCTATCTGTGCTGGCATCTGTACTCAGCTACTTGTGTTTGGCTGCCTCCCTTCCATTTCTATTCGAAACAGACCTTTTCTGGAAATCTTCAAAATTATCTTCTGTTGGTCATTTGTTGCATTCACAATATTTGTGGATTCTACAGGTACAGAGCTAATTCAGAGGCTGGGGGTTGTAGGAGAGGGTCAGTAACATGTGTCCTCTCCACCATCTGGGCTCCCCTCATAAATCTTATTTCTAGTCATACTTAATCTTTGTAGTTTTGCTACATTCATTTTTGATTTGTGTGTGCACATTGTTTTCTCATTACGTATATTGTTTTCTTCACTCATCTGACTTCTTATGCCTTGGTTCATGCAGATCTTTCCATGCTTCTCTACATTTATCACAATCATCTTATCTTATAGTGTAGTAATATTACATTATATTCACATACCACAATTTTTTGCTTCCACCATTCTTTAATTTTTTCCCTAGTCACTACCACTCCTTCAAGATATTGCTTCTTATTTGTCTATTCTTTCCTCATACTCTCTTATAAAAACATCTTCACTTGTTGACTCTATTTCCTATCCTCTTACTCTCCAATTCACAAATCAAGAAATCTATCTCTGAAGTCATCACTTAACTGCAAATGCTTTCTCCATAGTTAACAATAAACACATAATTGCCAAATCTAGTGATTTTTCTCAGTCCCCATCCTTCTCATCCTATTTCCTGCATTTGACACTTTTGTCTATTCTGCTCTCCTAGATATTTTTTCTCTCCAGATTTTCACAACACAACTGTCTTCTGATTCTCCTTTTGATCACTTCTTCATATTGATATCTTCTCATTCTTTGATGGTTCATCATTCAGATCATGACTTTACCTAGGTGTACCCTATGATTCTTATCTTACAGATCCTCTTTTGTTCTCCTACATTTTCTCTTCCAATAAATGCCCATATTTCTATAAAAGGCACAGTCTCCCAAGTTTGTAATCTCAGCTTTGTATTTCACTATTCAATTTCCCTTACCCCACACATGTAAGAAGTTTTCCGATCTTGCCATTTGGAGTTCCACAACATCTCTTGAATCCTACTTCTTTCCAATCATAGAGCTACCACCTTAATTCTAGCTCTTATCTCTTATCTACATTATTGCAGAAGTCTCAAAATTAGTATCTTTGTCTCAGGTTTTTGAGTTTCAGTCCATTGAACATACCAATGCCAAAATAATTTCTCTTAAGGAAAGGTCTGACCATGTCACTCCCCTACTTGATCAACTTCAATTCTTATTGCCTTTAGAATAAAATATAAATTCCTCCATTTAGCTTTTAAAATTCTTTATCACCTGTCCTCAACCTATCTTTCCATGCTACTCTTCTTCCTTCTTTCTACAATCTAAGCAAATTGACCTTTTCTCTGTTCCTCAGACATGACATTATATCATCTAACTCCTATCTTTGGCTGGAATAGTCCCACATGCTTGAATGTACTTTCTCTTTGTTTCTGCATTAGGAAATCCCTCTCTTCTTTTAAGATGTAGTTTAGATAATATCTTCTGCATGAAGCCTTTCCTGATCCCCTAATTGCTAGAGCCCTTTCTTTGTAACTACTGGGGGACCTACATATAGAATAGGACTTACATGTAGGGTGAGTCTACTGCCTTTGTGTGACTGAAGAGGAGCCAGAAAAGACAGTTCTAACCTCCTCTCCCCCATCCTTCTTCAAGGAGAATTTGTATTCCTATCAGAAAGGAAAGCAGGAGATTGGAGTCAGAAGTCACCACTTTGCTCTCCTCAAAGAGAAGGCGTACTGTGCTAGATATCTATCTTCTCTCTTCAATATTTTTTATGTAAGGAATATGTAGGGAACTAACTTTTAATCACTTTATCATTTCAGGGGAAAGAGGGACCTTGGTTCTATCTAATCCATCTAATACCAATTCCACAATGAAAATTAAACTATTGCCTCTTATTGATTCCATCCTAGCTCTGCCCAAATATAGGTCGGAGCCTTCATCTCCATCATTAAAGGAATACTAATGGGTTTGGGACAGGTATTTCAACTTCTATTTAGTTTTTTTCATATATTTTTATTTATTCATTTCATGTTTATTTATGTATGTGCTTTTGATCTCCCTCATTATAATATAAGCCTAAGAATAGGGATTGTTTCATTCTTCTTTGTTTTCCCAGTGCCTAGCATGATGCCTTGCATTTAGCAGGTGTTTAATAAATGCTTGTTGAATGACTAATTGATTGATGGTGGTATCTGAGACTTAGAACGCTAGGTACTTAATAAGCGTATTTGGTAAATTGAACTGAATTGAATTCTTAATGGAGGAGGGTAACAATGTTGCTGTCTCAGTGTAAATTCAAGCTAAATATAAGATTTTGTAAATCATTCCAAGTAATTATTTTAGCACAATATAAAAAATACCTCTTTCTGTCTTACCCTCCCCAAGTCAGTTTAGGTTCAAGGCAGTATGATTCTTTTTTTAACCATTTCTTGAGTAGTTCAGGACAGCAACATAGAAAATGTAGCAAGATAGCTGGGTACCATAGAAAGAAGGTTCTATCAATCACATTTTCATGCATTTAATAACTAAGCAATCCTTAGAAACCTCCTAACCCTACCATTATATTATATACATACATATATCCCAGAGAACTGAAGTAAAAAGAGGAAAAGCTCATATAATGATGGACCTAGACCAATCCAAAATGACAAAAATATCTAAAAGGAATTGAGAAAGAAGAAATCATTTCCCCATTTATAATTCATCTAAGGTATCTGTGAGACAAAGACCAAAAAAATCCATAAAAAAATCCTACCCTCAATGAGCTTCCTGCAATTCTAGTTCCTGAAGAATTATATCCATTCTCAAGCCTTATATACAAAGGTTTCACAATGGTTATTATATAGAAAGTATTTGTAATACCAGTTTATGGAATGTTTGAGTTACTTATGAGTTAAGTGAAAAGTAATTTTAAAAAAAATAATTCAATTATGAATGTGATTTTATTGCCCTGTATAAATGTCTTCTGATTGAAAATGCCTTAAAACACATGAAGTATCATACAAAATATATGTATGTTCAACAATATGATTAACCTTCAGTGTGGTTGGCAAAATGAAAATGATTGTAGGGTAAATTATTGGGAAAATGTTGGATTTGAAATCAGAGGTTCTAAATTCTAATCCTGACTCTGTCACCTGTGTGAGCTAAAACAAGCTACTTTACTAGTCTGAGTTTCCATTTCCTTATCTGTACAATAAGAAGATTGAATCAGATGACATGAGACAATAATAAAGAGTGATCATTTTGGAGTCACAGCACCTGTGTTCATATCCTGGCTCTGATACTTACTACATGTGTGGCCAAGTCACTTAGACTTTCTGAGTCTTTGTTTCCTCATCTGTGAAATGGGGTTATACCAGACAGTCCTTGAGATTCCTTACAATTCGAACTCTATGAACTTTTGACTAAGTCCATTTCTGTTCAGTACTTAAAGTTCCGTCAAATAATGTACACTTGTCCTGATATAGGCAAACTAACTTTTAAGACAGGAATGCATTTGAATACTTAAAAATACATTGTGGGATGTTCTCCATAAAATCTTTAGAAAATGATTGTTCATGACAATGTGCTGGGGTGCAAATAGAAAATGACAGATAGATTCCTCCTTTCTTCCACAGATTTAGAACACAACACAGAGAAGCAATTTGGATTACGGATCAAGGACACAAAATGAAAATAGATCATTCTATTTTGAAAAGGAAAGCATTGTTTTATACCCTAGTGGATATGGTGCTTGTGAGAACTGTCAATACTTTTGGCTTTGATATCTAGACTCACCAAGGTCAGAACCAGCAATGAACAGCTTCCCCAAAAAGAGCCCTGCCTTCCTGAAGCCAGGCTTTCAAGCAGCTGGCCCATCTCCATGATGAATGAGAATTACAACAGTTTTCAAGAGACCAACAGAAGGCTGCCAGGGTCCTAATCAGCTATAACAACAGTAGTAAAGATCTAAAGAGACCAGAGTATTTCCAAAACCACAAAGTTCCCTGGGACTTAGTTTCAATAATTATGACTAGAACAGCTGGACAGTCTAGGAACATGACTTGAATAGGTTAGAGGTTGTGACATATGGTACCTGCCCCTAGCAATTTCTCCATCTGAGCAAGAAGATAAAACCAACCAACCTCTTTTCCCTCCCTGAATTTTCTGCTTTCCTTCAACATTCCCAAATCTGCTTCACTGGGGAAAGAAAAAATTCAACAAAGAGTAGTTAATAGGCATCTAATGCTTCCAAATCCTTGTTCAGAGGGAAAGCAAGCTGGATTGGCAATTACAAATAAGAACAGTGGTGATCGAAGGTATGAAAAACTCAAGTCAAGTTAACTGGCATTTATTAAGTGCTTACTATGTGCCAATCATTGTGCTAAGCCCTGGGGATACAAGGAAGACAAAAATTGTCTATAGGCTCAAAGAACCTGTAATCTAATATGGGAGAAGACATGCAAACAAATTATGGATAAATGAGATATAAACAAGATAAATTTGAGGTAATTGAAGAGGGAAGGCATTAGCTTTAAGGAGCCCAGGAAAGACTTCTTACAGAAAGGAGGATTTGAATTGATGCTTTATGGAAGTCAGGAAGCCAGGAGGCAGAGAAGAGGAAGTTGAGGAAATTCCAGATATGAGGAACAAACAAATAAAATGTACAGGGGACGTATGAAGGCTGTAAAAAAATACTATAAAAGTAGGAAAGCAACAGGTTATAAAGGGCTTTAAGAGCCAAACAATGGGTGGGCTTTATATTTGATCCTGGAGGTAATAGAGAGCTACCAATGTCTATTGAATGGAGGAAAGGAGGGTTTACTTCCTTAGAAAAAATCACTTGAATATCTGAGTGGAGGAAGAACTAGAATAAAAAGGGATTTGAGATGGGGAGAGTGATCTATTAATTAATTCACTTATATTTATTAAGTGTGTGCCAGACACTGACCAATCAGAGTTCAATTACAAAAGGGAAGAGGTGATGGGAGATTCCAGTATGGCAGTAGAAGTGGTTTAAATGAGATATATTGAAAAAGCAGAGAAATACCAGCCCCTAAAAGAAAAGCTGAATGTGTCTTGCCTGACTTCCCTCCCAGAGATATATAGCTTCAGCACAAACCATAAATAGAGGAAAATTTGATGGATTCCACAGGCAAATGATCATACTGTTTTATTCATCAAGAGAACATTCACCCTTTTTTTTTACACACTCACCCTTTAGTTGCAAACTCCCTTGGAGATTAAAGGTGGGCTTTGTCTTTCTCATAACAGCTGAGCTCACAGAAAGGAGTATGGCCTGTGCAACACTTTATATATAGGGATTTTCAAGTGGCCACAATGGAAGGGAAGTCTGGCCTGGCTGGCAGCAGTGCATGGTTCTCATGAAGTGGGGGTTCTCCAGGTGCTGCTAAACCTTCTGGAAAACTTATCTGTGTCACTGTTTTGATGCACTTAAATTCAATAAACATTTATGAATGACCTATTACATGCCAAGCATTGTTAGGTAATTGGGATTTAAAGGAAAAAAAATAATTCATTCCTACTCTTAAGCAGATTACATTCTACTGGAAAGATAAGGTCATGAAAATCATTATCATCACCTAATGTTTTACTAAAGCATCATGAATGGTCTCCCTGGTTCAAGTGTCTATTCACTAATTCAGCCTTCACCAAAATATACAATAAATACAAAATATAGTGGAATGACACTAAAAATTCAGGAAAAATCTCTTTAAAAGAGGTGGCAATTAAGTGAAGTCCAGTATCACATCAAAACTTAGAACTGGATAGATGATATTACAATACTGAATAATGATTGTATTGATTCATGGTTAAGATAATGGCATAAAAAAGGAACAATAGCCAGACTATATCTGAAAAGAACCCAAAAGGCAAATGATAAAGCAAAGCAAAACAAAATACATAGCAATATTTGCCCTCATCTAGTCCAGAAACCCAAAAAGATTAGTGTGGAGCTGCACAAGGGAAGCCAATGAGAGTGCAGACAAATGTGGAAGTCTAAGGAGGTAGAAAGAGCCAAGCCAAGAAAGCCTGTGTGAATTCCTACATATGGATCTATAGCCAGCCAGTTCTTTGCACAAGGCAGCCAGCACAAATTCCATTTATCAGGGACTTGAAGCCAGATCTTGACTCTATCCTATCAGAACAGAAGAAGGATATATAACCAGTTCCTATGGGTCATTGCATAGGGAGATAAATCCTAGCTGTGCATTCCTCCAAGAATTGGGAGTCATAGTGCCCAACTCAGTACCTAGATACAAGCAAATGAGCTGATAGGAGATGGTACAAGAGTCCTAGGAACAAAGTGATCTCCTATTATGGTTCATTAAGACCACATGAAAGATAAAAACAACTCTCAGTTGGGGATAATTTAAGGCAAAGACAAACAGACAAGATTAGAGTACACAGGGGAATACTAAGAGAGTAAGACAAAGATTGAAGCAAAAGATAGGGTCTCATATCAGCCAACCTATTCAAATCAGCAGTCATTGACATCAAAATTACAGAGAAGACAATAAAACAAAAACATACAAAGATACAGAATTTGAATTTAAAATCTATCATCCTCCTGAGGCCTGTTCCAATGATTTTGTGATGAAAAGAGCCTTCTACACCCAGAGAGAGGACTGTGAAACGGAAAGTGGATCACAATACAGCATTGTCATGCTTTTTGTTGTTGTTTGCTTGCATTTTTTCTCATTTGTTTTCCTTTTTTATCTTACTTTTCTTGTGCACCTATATAATTGTATAAATATGTATATACAGATTGCATTTAATATATATTTTACCATGTTTAACATATATTGGATTACTTGCCTTCTGGGGAGAGGTAAGGGTAAGGGGCAGAAATTGCAACACAAGGTTTTGCAAGGGTCAATGTTGAAAAATTATGCACATGTATGTTTTGAAAATAAAAGGCTTTGTTAAAAAAAAGAAAGAGGTAAGACAAAAAAAATCAAGCTCAAAAATGAAACAAGGGTAGGACAAGGAAATAGGGGGAAGGAGAAGAGAGAGAGAGAGAGAATGTTGAAAAGAAATAGTCATGAGGAAACTTCAGTTTTGGAGAGTTGATCATAGAAGATGGATCTAAAGAGATAAACTGTAAGATTGACAGATAGAGGTCTGGACTTAATCAAGAAAGTAAAGATAGAATAGGACCATACCCATTCAATTCAATTCTTTCATTTTTCTCTTTCTCTACCTTCTTGTTTTTTGTAAAGAAAACAAATATGAATATATTATAATGGAGGGAAATACATAATTGACCATCTTATAATGGTCATACATATGAACATGCATAAGATGAATTCACCTAAAAATGAAAGAGGGGAGCAAAATGGATTAGAAAGAAGAATCCAACAATTTGAAATGTTAAGATTCATATAGTGTTAAGCTGAGGAGCTAGAGAAACCATACTTATGGTGAATTTTTTTTAAAGTAGTTCCTCTAGTTTTGGACAGAAAACAGCAAAATTAGATATGATTAAAAAGATAAGAAGAGAAACTACATTATGCTTAAAGATTCTACAGATAAAAAATATAAATATTGTATCATATAGAATTAAAACAAAAATAAACACTAACTTCAGGAAAGTAGTTGATGTAAAATAATTCTTAAAAATCAGTAGCTTTTCTGTATGATATATTAAAAAGCTAGAGAAAGATATAGAAAAAAGAATTCTATTAAAAATAACTACAGACAGGGTCAGATCCAGGATGGCAGAAAATAGATAGGACTTTGAGCTCTTCTTGACTTCCCTCAGAATTAACACTAGATGAAGCCACTGAATGGATTTGTAATAGAACCCACAAATATTTGAAGTGTAAAAAATTTCCAGCAAAAATATCTTGAAAGGACTTCAGGAAAGATCTGTCTCAATAGGACAAGGGTGGATGCAGCATACCATGAGAAGGCCCAGAGTGGAGAGGCCCTACCTGGGAAATATAGTAAGAAGCTCTTAGCCAAAATCAGCAGCATTGGCTACTCTGTTTTGCTTCAGAAGGCCAATGGATCAGCATACCAGCTGTGAGATCTTCAGTGCAACTGCAGAGGGCAAACAGTGAGCTCCTGAACCCCAGCATTACAAGTGATTTGAAGCCAGGGGCCCACCCAGTGCTGGGGAAGGCCTGCAGCACCACTAGCCCCAGGACAGTGAGAAGCCTTTGTTGCCCTATCGAGGAAGCTCAGGATAATCTCCCCTGTACCCTAGGAGTAGACCTCAATCTTTAAAAATAAGCAAAAAAGCAAAAAGACAATAGGTAATTATTATGGATTCAGGGAAGAACAGAACCCAAATCCTGAGGACACTAAAGGCAAACTACCTCCAGATGAACCCTCTAAGGAAGGTATGGCTGGATTACAATTCAAAAGGTTCTTCTAGAAGAATTCAAAAAAGATCTTAAAAGAGTTAGAAAAAAAATAGGGAAAGGAAATGAGAGCTCTACAAGAGAATTTGGAAAAGAAAACACAGAAATTGACTGAAGAATACAATTGCTTTAAAAAAATACATTTGGTGAAATGGAAATGTGTGTGTGTGTGTGTTGTGTGTGTGTGTGTGTGTGTGTGGGTGTGTAAAAGAAAACAAATTTTAGAAAAATAGATTTGGCAAAATGGAAAAAAGAAAACAATGCTTTGAAAATTAGAATTGGTGAAATGGAAAAAGAGAGCAACTCCTTAAAAAATAGAATTGGGAAAATGGGGAAAAAAATCCAATGAACAAAAGAATTCTGTTAAAAGTACAATCAGCCAAATACAAAAGGAGGTTTTAAAAGCTAATTAACAAAAATAACTCACTAAAAATTAGAATTAGACAAATGGAAGTGAATGACTCCATAAGACATCAAGAGTCAGTCAAACAAAACCAAAAAGTGGGAAAAAAGAAGAAAATGTAAAATATCTCATTGGAAAAACATCTGAACTGGAATATAGATCCAGGAGAGACAATCTAAGAAATTTTGGACTACATGAAAACCATGATGAAAAAAAAATTAGCTTGGACAATATCTTTGAAGAAATCATCAAAGAAAACTGATCTGTTATCTTAGAACAAGAGGATAAAATAGCCATTTTAAGAATCCACCAATCACCCCCTAAAAGAGACCCCAAAATGAAAACTTCAAGGAATATTGAAGATAAATTCCAGAATTATCAGATTAAGGAGAAAATATTTCGAGCAGTCAGAAGGAAATAATTCAAATGTCAAGGAGCCACAATCGGAATTACCCAGGATGTAGTAACTTCCATTTTAAAGGATCAAAAGACCTGGAACATCATATTCTGGAGGGCAAAAGAGCTTGGACTGCAATTAATAATTAACTACCCAGTAAAACTAAGTATTATCTTTCAAGGTGAAAGATGGACATTCAATAAAATAGGAGATTTTCAATTATTTTTGATGAAAAGAGCAGTGTTGAACAGAAAAGTTGATCTTTAAATACAGAACTCAAGAGAAGCATAAGAAGGTAAAAAGGGAAAGAAAAAAACTATTTTTAAAGGTTAAAATATTTACATCCTTACATGGGAAAATGATACATGTAATTTCTAAAAACTGTATGTTTGTTAGGAGTATAGTTAGAAAGTGAAGGTATAAATTGACTTTAATGTGATGATATAAGAAAGAAACTAGGAGTGAAAAGGAGATTGTATTGGAAGAAAAGGAAAGGTGAGGTAAAATGGGGTAAATTACAACAACAACACATAAAGAGGCAAAAAAAAAAAAAAGACCTATTATAGATGAGGGAAAGAAGGGAGGGGGGTGAGCATTGTTTGAACCTTAATTTCATCAGATTTAGCTTAAAGAGGGAATATTGTACTTAGTTTGATATAGAAACTCAACTCACCCTATGAGGAAGTAAAAGGAGAAAGATAAAAGAAAAGGGGAAGGCTTATAGAAGGGGAGCAGAAGTAAAAGGGGAAAAAGCTAAGAGGGGAAGGGCTGAAGGAAGAGAGGGCATATTGAGGGAAGTTGTAGTCAGAAGCAAAACACTGTGAGGCAGCAAAGAGGGAAAGGAGAGAGAAAAGTATAACTTGAGAAAACAGGATGGTAGGAAATATATAGTTACTCATTTTAAATGTGAATATAAATGGGATGAACTCTCCCATAAAATAGAAGCAAATAGCAAACTGGATTAAAAGACAGAATCCTACAATATGTTGTTTATAAGAAACACATTTGAAGCAGAGATACATGAAAAGTAAAGGTAAAAGTCTGGAGAAGAATCTTTTAGGCTTCAGCTGAAGTAAAAAAAAAAAAAAAGTAGGGGTAGTGATCCTTATCTCAGATTAACCAAAAACAAAAATAGATCAAATTAAAAGAGAGATGGAGGGGTACTATATCTTGCTAAAGAGTGTCAAGGTAATAAAGTAATATCATTACTAAACATGTATGCACCAAGTAGTATAGCATCCACATTTCAGAGAAGTTAAGAGAGTTGCAAGAAGAAATAAATAGCAAGATTATACTAGCAGGATATTTCAACCTTCCTCTATCAGAACTAGATAAATGGAACCACAAAATAAATAACAAAGAAGTTTGGGAGGTAAATAGAATTTTAGAAAAGTTAGAGATGATAGACTTTTGGCAAAAAATTGAATGTGAACAGAAAGGAATATACTTTTCTCTCAATAGTACATAGAACCTACACAAAAATTGACCATGTATTAATGCATTAAAACCTCACAATTAAATGTAGAAAGGCAGAAATAGTCAATGTATCCTTTTCAGATCATGATGCAATAAAAATTACATGTATTAAAGGGCTATGGGAAAATAGATAAAAATTAATTGGAAACTAAAGAATCTAATCCTAAAGAATGAGTAGGTAAAACAACAAATCATAGAAATAATAGATAACTTCATTCCAGAGAATGACAATAATGAGATAACATACCAAAATTTATGGGATGCATCCAAAGCAGTTCTTAGAGGAAATTGTATATCTCTATGAGTTTACCTGAATAAAATAGAGAAAGAAAAGATTAATGAATAGAGAGTGCAACAAAATAACTACAGATGCAATATTCGGGAGTTCAAATACCAAGATATTGAGGATTTGTATGAATAGAAGTACACAACATTTTTGCAAAAATAAAGACAAAATTAAATAATTAGATTATTTAAATTAATTGTTCATGGTTGAACCATGCTAATATAATAAATATCACAATACTATATAAATTAATTTTAAAATTCAGTCCTATACCAAATTGTCCAAGTAATAACAAAATTCATCTGGAGGAACAAAATGTAATTAATTTCAAGGTAAATAATGGGAAAAGTGAGAAGGTCATGGGACTAGTAACACCAGATCTCAAACCATTTTTACAAAATAATAATCATCAAAAACAATTTGGCCCAATTTTAAAATATTAAATTAATCAGTGAAAAAATAACTAGAACCAAACACAATGACATTGTTTACCCTAAGAAATGACTACTTGAAAACCACAAAACCTTCTGGGAAAATTGAAAAGTAAGGTGATATAAATTAGATCATCTTCTTATATCATGTACCTACAGAGCAAACTCCAAAAGGCTGACCCAACTATAAAATATCACATCATAAACAAATTCAAGGAGCAGAAAGGAACATAACTTTCATTAGAATAAATAAAAGGCATTCTTGAACATTCAAAAAATAGAAAGGATCAAGAAAATTAAATAGATATTTTTATTACATAAAATTGAAATATTTCTATGCATATAAAACAAATGCTATTAAAATAGAAGGAAAACAATTAACTTGAAAAAATCATAAGAAATTTCTTTGATAAAGGTATAAGAATAATTACTTAATTAACAAATGTTAAAAGTATATAAACAGATAGTAAGCAAAAGAAGAATGGTAAGCTATTAATGAGAGTATGAAAAAACATGTCATATTTCTAATAATTAGAAACATGTAAGTTAAAACAACTGTTAGAGGCTCATCTGACATTCATCAAATGGGAAAAGATGACCAAGATGGAAAATGGTATTCATTATGGGGCCTCTGGGATTACAAGGACATTGATGCATTCTTTGTGAAACTATGAAGAGGTCCAATCATTTTAGAAAGCAATTTGTCATTAGACCTAAAATCATTGAACCATGCATACTTTTCTATGCAACAATATCATTACTATACACATATTCCAAAAAAAGCAAAATAGAAGAAAAGGACTTATACATGTAAAAAAAAAAACTTTATGGCAACATTTTTCTTGTAGTAAAGAAAGGAAACAAAGTAGGTATTCATCCAAATACAGAATGGCTGAACAAATTGGAGTATATGGATGTAATAGATTATAAGAAAAGGGTGAAAAGGATGAATTCAGAAAAGTCTGGGAAGATTTGTATGAAACAATTCAGATTGAAGAGAACAGAACCAGAAAAACAATTTTTGTGAGTATAATATTCTAAAGCAGGAACTGACAAACTACAGCCTACAGTTGCTCGTCACTTGATTTTGTATGGCACAAGGGCTACAATTTTCCAATCCCTGTTAATAAAAGAAAATAACTGAGAGACTTAAGTACTATGATCAATGTAATATCACCCCAGGACATTTGTGATGAAGCATATCTCCTGCTTCTTGGTGAAGAGTTGATGGACTAGAAAATATAAAGAATGAGTACATTTCCAGACATAGGCAAAGTATGGATTTGTTTTGCATGATTATAGCTATTTGTTATATGAAAAAGCTTTTTTTTTTTTTTTGAGGCTGTGAGAGCTTGGGTCAACTGGAAGAATAATGATAGTAATGCTAAAAGGTAATTAAATCTTCAAAAAGGTGATGAAAGAAAGAAGTATCAATGACTTATCTTAAATTCTTAAATATATAGGATCAGAAAACAGTTCAAAAAGGAACACCAGAAAATTGGGGTAGCATTGGAAATTTCATTTAAAATTTAAATTATAAAAGAAATATCCTTAGCAGTAAATAGTAGAAATTCCCTTTTTTCTGATATTTATATAATGAAATGTGAGTCTTTCATAGTTATAGAGTTCATAATAATCAAAAGGGGAAAAAACAACATTATATGTGTATTCCTACTAGAGACAGAAATATTCGAATTATATAAAGACAATTTTTTTTTGGTCAGCCTTTTTCAAAACTAGCTAATAGTTGAGGTCAACAGAAGTCCCTCTTAAACTGATGGGACTAGTTGGTAGGGACTTGAAATTCCCAATTAGAATTTTTTTACAGCTTTCTTCCTTCCCCTAGCTCTTCTTTCTTTTCCTGTTGTCCTCCTATTGGGCAAATCCCCCTGCCTTCTTTTGTTCTAAATAGAATTCAGGAAATGGTCTTCAGACCTTTGAGCCACTGTGGAATAGGTAATGACAAATCTAAATCATTGAACAGAGATGTTTTGTACTTCCATTCAACTTGTAGCATAATCTCACTTTTCTAAATTCCTTTTCCATTTAGTAGTCCCAGTATTTTCTTGGCCAATGTTGCTATGATCCTAGTAGCATATACTGACAATCAACAAATCTGAAGATATGAAGTGGGTTTTTACCCTTTCCCCATGCTGTATACTTTCCCCCCATGAAATGATAGGCTTATTAAAGTTAAATAAAGGGCCAAGATCCATGGAGAACATCTATTCTAAACTCACTGACTATCTCCTTTACTTTATAGTTGAGTAAACTAAGATCTATAGAGAAGAATTGACTACTTCTTCATATTCATACTATTGGGGAGTGATAGAATCAGGCCTAGAAACAAAAGTCTCGGACTCTAAGAGCAGATATCTTTACACTTTGCTATGTTTCTTCAAGAATACTTATATTGAAAAATTAAAAATATTGATATTTGCTTTGTCTGGGTTTAAGACCCCTTTAGTGTGTGACATTGAATAAATAATTTCACTCTCTCTGGGCTATACTATACTCATGTTAAAAAATAATGAAATTGGATCCGAAAATCTGCAGGATGTCTCCCAGCACTAAATTGTGGGAACCTGCTTTTATATTTTAATAATTTTACTTATTCCAGTTTTAATTTTTTTTCAATTAACAAAAATCAATTTTTCTTCATCCTATCTTCTCGCCTTTGGAAAACAAAAACAAATAAGCACAGTAAACCAAAATAAATTCTCAGATTTAATTATCCAAATTTTTTTTTCAATCTACACTTTGGTTATTCCTCTTCTTGATCAGGAGGTGGATAGCATGTTTCAGTAACAGTTCTTTGAAATAGCAATTGATCATTGCTTTGATCAGGTTTTATAAGTCTTTATATTTCTTTAATTGTCTTTAAAATGTTATTACTTAATAAACTGTTCTTCTACTTGTCTAACTGAATCAGTTCATTTCTTCTCATGTTTTTCTAAAGTAAATCCCTTCATCATATCTTATAGCATAATAGTGCTTTAGTAACTCATATATCATAATTTGAGTTGATATATAGGAAAGGGATGTTTTGAACTAGGAAGTCACAGGAATGGTAACTGGAGGCATTGGACAACTGACTTTCCAAAAATGATAACACTGATATGATCACTGAGCAACAGTGTATTCATTATGGATTGAGTTTTATTATTATTATTAACCTTAGTTTTATTAGTGGAATATTGCATGATTCCTACTACTGCTGCATTACGAGGACATTGGAAGTCCTGAGGAGCAGTAGCAGGCAATGGCCAGAAAATGGCACAATGGTGCCATGGTGATTAGAGATGAACTAAAAGGCATTAGTGCTGAGAAATCCAAATTCTCAATACCTCAGCTCTCACTCAGGTGAAAGTTCTAATGAAATGTGCATCAAAGAGAAATGAGAAGTCTCTGGCAGACCCTGATTACTTTTCTATTTTAAGCATATTTATATTCTATGTGTGTTTGTTATATAAACATCCTACACTTGAGCCCTTCTTCAGTGCTTCATCACAGCATAGTATTGACCTTGATTACTTCAAGGCTTGACCAGTGGAAGACAAGTACAGAACAGCTAAAAAGATCTTAAGTTTATTGGCCTCCAGACCTAAAACTAGAAGGAACATCAGAAACATCTAGTTCAATTATCTCATTTTATAGATGAGAAAACTGAAGACAGACCACTTAAGTGACTTGTCAAAGGTCACTTAAGTACAAGTGGAAGAAGTAGTATTCAACCTCACAGTCTGGAAAGTGATAAACTGTGTTATAATATAATATAAATTAAATATAAATAATGTAATATAAATATAAAGTATTCTTCAATTTCCTGTCAGAATTCATCAGTTTTCAGAAATTGAATGGATGCCCATCAATTGGAGAATGGCTGGGTAAATTGTGGTATATGAATGTTATGGAATATTATTGTTCTGTAAGAAATGACCAGCAGGATGAATACAGAGAGGCTTGGCGAGCCTTACATGAACTGATGCTAAATGAAATGAGCAGAACCAGGAGATCATTATACACTTCGACAACGATATTGTATGAGGATGTATTCTGATGGAAGTGGATTTCTTTGACAAAGAGACCTGAGTTTCAATTGATAAATGATGGACAGAAGCAGCTACACCTAAAGAAAGAACACTGGGAAACAAATGTGAACTATCTGCATTTTTTATTTTCTTCCCGGGTTATTTTTACCTTCTGAATCCAATTCTCCCTGTGCAACAAGAGAACTGTTCAGTTCTGCAAACATATATTGTATCTAGGATATACTGCAACATATCTAACATATATAGGACTGCTTGCCATCTAGGGGCGGGGGTGGAGCGAGGGAGGGGAAAAATCGGAACAGAAATGAGTGCAAGGGATAATGTTGTAAAAAAATTACTCTGGCATGGAGTCTGTCAATACAAAGTTATTATTAAATAAAATAATATATATATAAAAAATTCATCAGTTTTCTTCCAAAAAGTAGGTAACATTTTTCACCATGAGTCCTTCAGAATTGTCTGGGATTGTTATTTGATAAAAGTAGCTATGTCTTTCACAGTGAATTATTATTACAATCATGCCATTATCCATAAAATTTTCTCCTGGTTCTGCTTACTTCATTTTGCTTCAGTTCATATAAGTCTTCCCAGGTTTTTCTGAAATCATTCTTCTCATCATTTTTATAGCACAATAGTTTCCATTACAATTATATACTAAAACTTCTTCTACCATCCCCTGATTAATGAAAATCCCCCCACCCCAGTTTCTAATCCTTTGCCACCAGAAAAAATGAGTTGCTATGAATATATGTGTATATAAAAACATATCTATGTATATATTTATATATAGATCCTTTATCTTTTTTTTCATCTCTTTGGGGTATAGACCCATTAGTGATGTTGTTAGGTTGAAGAACATGCATAATTTTATAGCCTTTTGGGCATAGTTCCAAATTGTTCTCCAGAATGATTGGACAACACCAATAGTGAATTAATGTCGCTATTTTCCCACATCTACTCCAGTATTTTTCATTTTCCTTTTGTGTTCAATCTGATAGGCCTGAGTTGTTTTAATTTGTATTTCTGTAACCTATAATGATTTTAGAGCATTTTTTGTGTATATGTCATACATATATATATATATGATCAAATGGTCACTTAGCAAAAAAAGACTTCAAAGAAGACTTTAAAAATCAAGTGTGTGTGTGTGTGTGTGTGTACACACACACACACACACACACACACACACACACACACACACACATATGTCTTCTTCCGAAAAAGGCCTATTTGCATCCTTAGGTCATTTGTCAGTTGAGAAAAGTTCTATATTTTCATAAATTTCCTTCTACTTTATATATATATTTAAGAAATGAGGCCTTTACAGAGGATTTTTATTACTAACCCTCCAGTTCCTTGTTTTTCTTCTAATTTTGGCTCTCCTGTCTTTATGCTAAAAAAAAATTTAATTTCAAGTAATCAAAATTATTCATTTTTGCTGTCTATGATCCCTGTCTGTTTTTTATTTGGTCACAAACTTTTGTCTTATCCATAAGTCTGATGAATAAAATTTTCTATGCTCCCCTAATTTACTTATGATATCACCCTTTATGTCTAAATCATATATCTGGGTCAGGCAGATGGCACAGTACATAAAGCATCATCCTGAAATAAGGAGGACTTCAGTTCAAATCCAGTCCTTCCTAGCTCTATGATCCTGGGCAAGTGTCACTTAACCCCAATTGTACCCCAAAAACAACAACAATAATAAAACCTAAATCATTTTCTTTGTTTACAATGTGAAAAATTGATCTTTGTCTAGTTTCTGCTAAACTGCTTTTCAAAGAGGATTCTTGGAAGATGGCAGAATAGGTCAGAAAATTCCAAGTTCTCAGATTTTCCCCATAAACAAGACAAAATTATACCTCAAAGTAAATATAGAGACATTAAAAACAAGTAAGACTTGGAGCAGAAGAGTTGTCCTTCAACAATAAGAGAAGATCCAAAGAAAGAAGATCCATGGGAGGTTTGGCCCATGAAAAGCATAAACACCCCCAAGCAGTTCCACTGAGACAACAAGCAGGGGAACTCTGCAACAAACAAGAATTTTCACCTCTCAGATAGACTGGAGGGATTTGGGCTTCTGAGATGAAGATTGAGGGAACCTTAGCTGATAAGGAATGCCAGGCCCAGGCATATTGCCTAGAAGTAGCCCCAGGAGAGAAGGAACATACACACACCTGTTAAGTGCAGAAGCAATCCAGGGATGTTGCTGGTTGTGGGCACTTCCAGGAGAATGGAGTTCTTGGTTTCAGGTTCTAGGCCAGAGGAGGGAACTGAAGGAGGACCTGAGGGCAGAGGTCCCATCACCCAGACTCCAGGACTAGAGGTGATTACACTAATAATCTGCAACAAAATGAGCCCACAAAGGAGAAAAAAACCCACCACAGAAAGTTACTATGGGAAGAGAGAAGATGAGGGTTCATCTTCAGAGGAGGATATTGAAATTTCAAAAATTCATCTCCCAAAGATGTAAGATCAAATGGTCACTTAGCCAAAAAAGAATTCAAAGAAGAAATCAAAAAAGACTTTAAAAATCAAGTGAGAGAAATTGAGGTAAAACTAAAAAACTAAAATAGGAACAATCCAAAAAAAAAAAAAAAAAACAAGAAGATAATGTAAAAAAAAAAGTCAGACAACTAGAACAGAATATTCAGAATCTTAAGGAAGAAAATTGCTCATTGAAAACTAGAATTGGTCAAGGGGAACTTAGTAACACTACAAGAGACCAAGAAATAATTAAACAAAATGTAAGGAATGAAAAAATAGAAGTGAATGTGAGACATAACAAAAACAACTTATCTGGAGAATAGATCAGAAAGGAAAAAAACTAAGAATAACTGGACTATCTGAAAACTATGACCACAAAAAATCTTGATATAATAATACACAAAATAATTAAAGAAATTTGATCCGAAGTGTTAGAACAAGTGAGGAAAGTAGAAATAGAAAAAAATCCACTGATCACCCCCTAAAATATATCCTACAAGAAAATGCTGTGAGAACAACATGATTAAATTCTGAAACCCCCAGATCAAGAAAATATTATGAGCAACAAGAAAAAAATCAAATAAAACTGAGCCACAATTAGATTCACACAAGAACTAGCTGCAACTACATTTAAGGGACCCAAGTCTTGGAACATTAAATATTGAAAAGCAAAAGAATTATAGTGGCAGATATATATCATGCCCAGCAAAGGTAAGCATAATCCTGAGTAGAAAAAAATGGACATTCAATAAATTGCCAGACTTTGAGGATTTTGTTTCAAAAAAGCCTGAACTTAATAGAAAATGTGATATACAAGGTCCAAGAGAAATATAAGGTAAACAGCAAATATTAATTTCAAGGGACTGAATAAGGACAAACTATTTTATGTTTCATATGTAGAAATCTAAACCATATATTTAAGATTGTCATTAATTACTAGATAGTTTAAAAGAAAGATTGGGATAGAGCTGAGCATAATGTGATTTTAAAAAGCAAAATCATGTACAAAAAAGTTAAAAGGGTAATTAGGCTATACAAATGAGATAGGAGAGCAAGAACTGACAGAAGATTAGATGGGGGAAGAGAGCTGGTAGTTCTGGAATCCTATTCACATTGGGAATGTATTAAAAAAAGAAAACTATATGTGTGTGTGTGTGTGTGTGTGTGTGTGTGTGTGTGTGTGTGTTTGTAGGCATAAAAATCTTCTAAATTTAATAAGAAATAAAAGGGTGAAGGAATACAACAGGGAGGTATAGAAAGATGTGTAGATTAATATGAATGAGATAAAGAGGGAGGAAAGGGTGAAGGGAAAGGATAAAGGAGGAATTCTGGAGAAGGATAGGTTAAGTAATAGCAAGTCAAGGTAGACCGTCAAAGTAAAACAAAGGAGTCAGCAGGGATAAGACAGAAATATACACAAATATAATAACAATGATTAGAAGTGAAATTTAATTAAAAAACCCACAAGTGTAGCGATCATTGATCTCAAAGTTAAAGCTAAAACAGACTTAGTCAAAAGAGAAAAATAGGAAAACACTACAAATCAGACATATTAATCAATATTGTTATAGACTATTTAAAATAGCTAGATAGTATAAGGTTGGAATATTGCTGTAGTGTAGAAAATGATAAGGTGGTGAATTTAGAAAAATGTGGAAAAACTTGGATTTAAAAAGAATGATATTATCCCCCAAATCAGAATGTATATGTGTATATATGTGTATGATTACAGATATCTATGTAAACATATGTACATATGTTTATATGTATGTATATACAAATATTTACATGCTTAATTGTAACATTCTTGGGCAAGAGGGAGGAAAGACAGGGAAAAAAGAATAAAGTAAAAAGTGCACAGCAGAGAACAAGGAAGTAAAGAAAAGATGGATAGTTGTGAATACAATGTGTTATATTTATTATATAAGCTGTCTTGAAATGGAAATTTATTGTCTCATATTTTGAATTCTCTATTATGTTCTGTTGTGCACATGAGAACTTTTTTCTTTTTTTGTTTTTTTTCTAATTTTTTTTCCTTTTTCTATTTGTTATCTAAGTTAAAAAAAATTTTTTTTTCAAATTGCTTTCCAGTTTTTCTAGCAAATTTTGACAATTCTTATAACCAAAAGCTTGGATTTATAAAACTCTAGATTAATTATGTACATTTATTACTGTAAATTTCCTACCTAATACATCCCACTGAGTACATTATTTAAAATTTTTACACTGTTACTCATTAAGTAAATTGGTTTATAGTTTTTTTCCCTTTGTTTTTGTTCTCCCTGATTTAGGTATCAAAACCATATTTGTGTCATAGAAGGAAATTTCATAGGATTCCTTCTTTGCTTATTTTTTCAAATATTTTATATAATATTGAGATTAATTGTCCCTTAAATGTTTGGTAAAATTCATTTTTAAATCATTTGATCCTTGGGATTTTTTTAAGGGAGCTCCTTTATGGCTTATTCAATTTCTTTTCCTCTGATAGGATTACTTCAGTATTCTATTTCCTCTTAATCTATATAAATTTATATAAAAATATAAATCTATATAAATGCACAAATTCATCATTTCACTTAGATTGTCAGTTTTATTGAGACACAACTAAACAAAATTATTTCTAATAATTGCTCTAATTTCATCTTTATTGGTAGTACATTCACTCATTTTATTTTTGCTACTGGTGATGTGGTTTTCTTTCTTTCTTTTTTAAATCAAATTAAGCAATAGTTGATCTGTTTTATTAGGTTTTGCCCTAAAACTAATTCTTAGTTTTACTAGTTCAATCAGTCTTTTTGCTTTCAATTTTATCAATCTCTCCTTTGATGTTCAGGATTTCTCATTTGGAGTTTAATTGGGGATTTTTAATTTGTTCTTTTTCAGGTTTTTTTTTAATATCCTACCCAATTTATTGATCTGCTATTTCTCTTCTTTATCAATTAAAAAAAAAAAACCATTTAGAGCCCTGGAATGGAAAACCAGGGATCAGGCTTCAACATATGACACTTAGGAGACTGCCCCTGTAACTCAATTTTAAAAGGATGAAATCATATTAAAAAAAAGTAAGAAACATAAAAGAGCTCTGATCATAGAAAGCTAGTATGACAACAGGGAAGATTAAAACACAAACTCAGAAGAGGACAACATTGTCAAAAATGCCTACATGTGAAGCCTCAAAAGTTCTCTTGGAAGAGTTCAAAAAAGAATTCAAAATCAAGTAAAAGAAGTAGAAGAAAAGTTGAGAAAAGAAATGAGAGTTATGCTGGAGAATTATTGTGGGGAAGGGGGGAGTCAACAGCTTGGAAAAAGAAGCACCAAAATTTACTGAAGAAAACAACTCCTTAAAAACTTAGAGCTGGCCAAATGGGAAAAAAATCCATTGAAGAAAATATCTTCTTTAGAAGTAAAATTGGTCAAATAGAAAAAGAAGTATAAAAGCTAGCTTAGGAAAATAATTCTTTAAAAATTAGGATTGGGCAAATAGATGAATAATTCTACAAGACATCATGAATCAGCCAAATGAAATTAAAAGAAGGGAAAAAAGGAGGAAAATGGGAAAAAGTAATAAATCTGAAAAAATAGATCCAGAAGAGATAATTTAAGAATTATTAGACTACTCGAAGGTCATGACAAAAAAAAAAAAAAAAAAAAGGATGTGGACAATGTCTTTCAAGAAACTATCAAAGAAAACTGCCCTGACATTCTAAAATGAAAGAGTAAAGTAGTCATTGGGAAAATCCACTAAACACCTCCTGAAAGAGATCCCAAAATGAAAACTCTAAGGAACATTGTAATCAAAATTCCAGAATTAATAGGTCAAAGAAAAATATAACAAGCTGTCAGAAAGAAGCAATTTAAATATCAAAGAGTCATGTCAGAATTATAAGGGACTTAGCAGTTTCTACCTTAAAATACTGGAGGACTTGGAATATGATTTCTGAAAGTAAAAGAAGCTTGGATTACCACCAAGAATCAACTATTCAACAAAACTAAACATAATCTTTCAGCAGAAAAATTAGAAAAAATTCAGTTCAATAAAATAGGGGTGTTCCAACTTTCCTGATGAAAAAACCAAAGCTGAACAGAAAATTTGATCTTCAAATACGAGAGCACATATAAAGCAATACTGATTTCAGACAAAGGAAAGACATTATATCTTGCTAAAAGGTACCATAGACAATGAAGTAATATCTATATTAAACATATATGTACCAAATTATATGTAACCAAATTCTAAGAGAAGTTAAGTGAGTTACAGGAAGCAATATTTCATCTCCTGTCTTATTTCCTTGCACTGGCTATGGCTCAGGATTGGAAAGCATTCTTTCCTTATCTTTGATTCATCATCATCATTTCCTCTTCCTTTAAGATGAAGTTCAAGCTCTATTTTCAGCAAGAAACCTTTCTTGGTTTTTTCTCCTTCCCCTTCCCATTCTAATGCTTTTCTCCCAACTTCTTGTTACATTTAACTATTCCGTATATATTTGTTCATTAACTTTATATTTATTTCATTTATTTATATGTGTACTTGCTTCTTAGTTAGAATGTAAGCTCCTTGGATGAAGGGAGTTTTCATTCTCTGTACTTGTATCCCCAACATCTTGTTTAGCACCTATTTGGTGCTTACTGCATACTTATTTATTGATCAGTTGATTAACTATCCTAGCTAATTTGGAGAGGCTCACCACCAGCTTGTTTTAAGGGCAATAGATTTTTTTCATCCATAGCAATTCTGGAGGACCAACTACTCAGTTATCAAGGGACTGCAGTTTGCATTGATAGAGATACATTAATATTATAGATTCCTTCAATATTAATGATGATATTAATAAAATGTAAAAAATTAAAAATTTTTAAAAAGATAAAAAAAATTAGAGACAAATTTCTCCCTAAGTACTACTTTGGCTATACCCCACAAAATGTTGTCTCATTGTTGCCATTATCTTTAATAAAATTATGATTGTTTCTATGATTTGTTCTTTGACCCACTCATTTTTTAAAATTAAATGATTATTTTCCAATTAGTTTTTAGTTTCTGTTTGCTAGACCTTTTATGGGATATATGTTTTATTGTATTGTGATCTGAAAATTATATATTTAATATTTATGTTTTTATTCATTTGGTTGTAAGGCTTTTTGCTCTAATATAGCATCAGTTTTTTTGACAGTGCCATCTACATTTAAGGAAAAAAGTATACTTCTTTTTATTTACCTAATTTTTTTCCAGAGGTCTATCATTTCATCTCATCTCATATCATATCATATCATTTCATATCTATTCATTTCTTTCTTATTTATTTTATGGTTGGATTTATCTAGTTCTGAGAGAGGAAAACTGAGGTTCCCCACTAGCACAGTTTTATTCTTTGTTCCTATAACTCATTTAACTTTTTCTTTATGAATTTTAATGTTTTGCCATTTGGTACATGTATGTTTAGTATTGATATTGTGTCATATAACTGAATGAGGGTGGATCATAAAATTATGGTTTTTATCAGTAAATGTTTAATTTATATATCTATATATCCAGAAATGAATAAAAAAGTTCTCAGGCAAAAAAAAAGATTACAATTAGAAAAAGCTGCTCTCTGGTACCTTTTTAGCAAAATATATTTTCCTTGTTTACATCTTTTAATTAGGTCTATTTTTGTTTTTCTTTGTCTGAGATCATAACTACCCCTACCTTTCTTACTTCAATTTAAGCATAAAAGATTTTATTTCAGCCCTTCTGCTTCAAGTTTCAAATTCTTATTAACAATATATGATTGGATTTTGGTTTCTAATCTATTCTGCTCTTCATCTCTGATTTATACAGGAGTATATATATATATATACACATATATATATATATATATATATATGATATATAAATAAATCTCTCTATATACATATATATACATACATATGTGTGTGTATTTTCCCTCTTTGAACAAAACCCAATGAGAATGAGCTTCAAATATTGCTCACTACATCTCCATTTCTCCCTCCACCATAAAAGCTCTTTATTGTGTATCTCTTTTATATAAGATAATTTTCCCCATTCTTTCTCTTCTTTCACCCTTTTTCAATTGCATCCTTCCTTCTCACTCCTTCACTGTTTCTAACTTTATATCAATATAATTAACTCATTCCTATGTCCTCTGTCTACAAAGAATCGTTCTAACTGCCCTAATAATGAAAAAGTTTTTTAGTTATTACATGTATTATCACACCATAAATTTATATAAACAATTTAACTTATTAAGTCTCTTATGATAACTTTTTGGTTTATCTTTTTAGGCTTCTCTTGATTCTTCTATCTGAATGTCAAGTTTTCTATTCAGTTCTAGTCTTTTTAGCAGGAATGACTAAAATTCCTCTACTTCATTAGAAATCCATTTTTCCCCTTGAAGGATTGTTCTCAGTATTATAAGGTAGGTTATTGTTAGTGATAATACCTACTTTTTTGCTTTTCATAATATCCTACTCCAAGCCCTCATTCCTCTAACATGGAAGTTGCTAAATCTTGTACAATTCTGACTGACTCCATGGTATTTGAGTTGCTTTTTTTCCCTCTGACTTTTTGTAATATCTTTTCCTTGATTTGGGATCTCTCAAATTTGGCTGTGATGTTCTTCTAAGTTTTTATGGTGGTATCTCTTCCAGAAAATGGTTTGTAGATTTTTTTTCAATGTCTATTTTATACCTTTGTTCTAAAATAATGGTTTAGTTTTTCTTTGTGATTTCTTGAAAGATGATATCTAGGCTCTTTTTTTTTAAATCATAGCTTCCAATAATTTTAAAATTATATCTCCTTAATCTATTTTCCAGGTCAGTTGTTTTTCTAGTGACATTTCATACTTTCTTCCATGTTTTTCTCTTTTGAGAGAAAACTCTTTTGAGTTTGTTTTATTGTTTCTTGAAGTCCCTTGGAGTCATTAGCTTTCACTGCTCCAGTTCTAATTGAAAGGTTTTGTACCTGTTTTTAGTTGTCCAGTTCTGTTCTTTTTAAAAATGTTACTCTCTTCAGTATTTTTGTGCCTTTTTTTTAAAAAAAGTTGTTAATTTTCATAATATTTTTTGCATAATTCTCATTTTTCTTTATCAATTTTTTCTCTCCCTTTCTTATCTTTTTCTTTAGCTCTTCTAGCAGTTCTCATTTGACTTGTAATTTGCATTTTTTTTCTTTTAGGCTTTGCTTTTGCTATTTTCACCTCATTTTCTTCTTTCAGGTTTGTGTCTTGATCTTACCTATCACCATAATAGATTTTTATGGTCATACTCTTTGTTGTGATTTGCACATTTTTCCAGCTTATTTCTTGACTTATATTAGAGTTTACCTTTGCTCATGTGGGTGGCACTGTCAAGTTTTAGGATTTTTCATGCTGTTCTTTTCAAAGCCAGTTCTGGGGTATCTGTCATTGCTTCCAGGATGGTGTGATCTGCAGAAAAGTGTGGTCATTGCTTTTTCTGCCCTTTGTTTTTTACTCCAAAAGGACCTCTGCTCCCCTGCTGATGCAAGTGTTGGTTCTCTCTGTTCTGGAATTTGGCTAATGTTCATGCCCTCTTGTAAATGCATTCCTCTCTGCCCTGGAATAGTGACCTAGAAAAACACATGGATAATGAATTTACTAAATAGCACATAATCCCTTGTCAGTTCAAGGTTCATAGTCATCTCTTTCTGACCTGTTGTCCAATCCTCTTAACGTCTCTAAACTTAGAACCCCATAAACTGCTGCTGTTGTAACTATGTCCACTGCTGTTTACTCTATGTATATTGTGGGTCAGCCTCCTGATATCACAGACTTCTCCTTTTAACAGCCTATGTTGTCTTGGGCTAAAAAAATCTCATTCCAAGCTTTTATTACTTACAGCACTCTGAAATTTGATTTGATACATTATTTTAAAGTTGTCTTGAGGGAAGTGTTAGGAAAATTTCTCTGGGTTGCTGCCTGTACTCTGCTTTCTTAGCTCCACTCCTTACTCAAGAAATTACTTCTTTCAAAACTAGAATAAATAAAACAGAAATCAATAACTATAAAATAGCAAGAAATATTAGAACAAAATGTTGAAAAGTAAAAGAAATATAAAATTGTCAGTCACATTCATATTTTTGAGATCATATAGATCATACTATCTATGAGGGTAAAGATATTGTAGTGGTTTGCCATTTCCTTCTCTAATGACTTAAGGCAAACAGAGATTGTGACCCACCCAGGATTACCTGGCTAATAAGTTTCTGACATAGAACTCAAATATTTCTTATCCTCTGAGCCATCTGGCAACTTGTAAAATGTCTGATATCTAAAATATCTGATGGGGCAGGTAGGGGTTGCATTGTATAAAACATGAGCATATGAGTTCAAATCTAGTCTCAGATATTTACTAGCTGTGTGACCCTAGGCAAGTCACTTTTTTTCCTCAGACAATTGGGGCTAAGTGACTTGCCCAGGGTCACATAGCCAAGAAGTGTTAAGTGTCTGAGGCCAGATTTGAATTTAGGTCCTCCTGACTTCAGGTCTGGTTCTTTATTCACTGCATTACCTAGCTGCCTGGACAAGTCACTCAATCCTGATTGCCTCCAGAAACAAAAACAGAAATCTAATATGGAAAATAAGTAAAGGAGAAACTATTTAATAATCACTGAAGTCCTTAAATACCATGACTGAAAAGAAGCCTATATTTTCAAAAATCATAGGTGAAAATTTCCCAGATCCATTAGAACCAGAGAACAAAATAAAGCTAGAAAGGGTCCACTGGTCACCTGCTGAAACACCTCAAAAAGGAAAAGTCCCAAGAATGTGGTAGACAAAATGCAGAACTCCCATACCAAAGAAGAAAAAATATTTCAAGCATCTAGAAAAAAATATGAACTACAGTCAGGATCACAAAAATATGAGAGTTTCTACCATAAACACTAGATTTTAAAATATGATATTCCAAAGGCAAAAGGTCCACGTTTACAGCAAAAAAAAAACTTTAGTATCCATATCTGAGTATAATTCAACAAGAAAAAATGGATCTTTAATGAAATATAGAACTATCAGGTATTTTTTATGACAAGATCAAAGCTGAAAAACTTTGAAATACACATACAAGATCCTATATAAATCTAGCATATTAAATTTATTTAAATAATTGGAATGAACTTTGTGATAAGGCAATGAAAACATTTTAATGGGAATAGAAGAAAGAAGTGTTTCTTTCAGAACTTTAATGTGCTCAAAGATTATTAAAGGTGATAAGAAAAACAGAAGACTTAAGTGTGAATTTATTGGGTTCTGAGGATTTGAAGAAGAGAAGAAAAAGAAAAGAAAGGATAAAAATGAATACACTAGTGTAAAAAAGAACGAAAGGTTAAAACTTAGTATTTGTCACTACTGGGGCACATAAAAAGATAAATTTATAAACATCGAAGGTGTAGAAGGAATGGACATTAAATGAATCTGACTGCTCTCTGAAATGGACAAAAGAGGATTGAACACATACACAAAGAACAAAGAAACAAAGCACTAAATTAATTATACTCACCCAGAGATTCTCTATCTAGTTTATTTCACAAGAAGATTAAAGACAGAATATGTGTGTTCATATATTTCCCTATACTTACCAAAATATATACTTCATATATGCCAAAATATTCATAACGGCATTCTGTGTCAGCAAAAATGTTCATTGATGGGGAATGACTGAATAAATTGTGGTATATAGGTGGCAAAGAATATCATTGCACCATAAGAAAAGATAAATATGAGAAATTCAGGGAAACATAAGAAAACTTGAGTGAATTGATTCAAGAAGTAACTAGAACCAAAATAACAACATACATAACATTATAATCAAACTAAAAAAACAAAAAAATAAATAAAACTGAACTCTGAATAATTAATTGTAGTGACAAATCTTAGTTCCAGTGAAGAAGTATTTTTCAGTGAAAAAATATTTTGATAGAGAGATGAAGGACTATGAATGCAAAATGCTTTCCACATTCTCAGATGGTTTCTGTCAAGTGGTTTTTATTGATTGTATAATAGAATGATTGAAGAAGGTTTCACAATCAACTGGATGAGCTTACTAGGAGGTAACCTTTTATTTGAATTTTATGATCCTGTGGAGAGTAAGTTTTTATTTTGGGACTTAATAGCATATTTTTATAAATTGAATGGACATGATCCTTAGCTCTTTGGTGAGAAAACAAAAGGCATTCTCATTAAGTCATCAGTGTAGAGGCTATGGCAAAGAAGAACAAGTTGTTTTGGTTCTGTCTCTTAGTACCTCCTGAAGAAGAGAATTCAGTGATGAGGTAGATTAATCTTGAGGCCATCACAAGCTTATTTGGGCAGGTTTGATTATTAGATACTCAGCTTCCACTGGAAGGAGCCACTTCCTGTGTAACTGGGTAACTTAAAAAGGGAATCTTCATTGAGAATTCTGGATCCTTTTGCAACATTTTCCCTTCTACTCTTCTTCTGGAGAGAAACAACAATTGGGACTGCAACCACCATCAGCTGCCATTAACAGTGGCTTTGGAGAGAAATATGGCAGAAATAGACATGTGTTTTCTCACATGATCTAAGAGGGAAGTCCATGGATGATGTTATTCTTGAAGCGTTGTGTCCTAATTAGAGCAAGGGCATATCCTAAACAGTGTGATCTCAGAATCTGGATTTTTAGGCAAAAGAAGGTGATTTTCTGATCAGTGCCAGCATTGTGGTTAATCTCAAGAGTAACACAAATTTTGGAATTCTTTCATTTTTTTTCTCTTAGTCAAATAAAATGATTTGCAAGCTGACATAATCTTAGAACATAGTCTTCTACACAAAGATTTCTTGGGTGACACCTGATTCAACTTACAAGAGATTGCTTTGATTCTATGCCCAAGTTCAAGAGTTCAGGAATCCAAACTTCTCTCCAGAAAAGGAAACTCTTCTGAGCAATGAATCTTCTAGAGGTAGAACAGGATCATGCATTTAGCTCCTAATTCTTGACAGAGCAGTGGTAAAGAATGAAGGCCATGATATAGAGGAAAGCAGTTGTTTGGATGATCTGGGTCCAAAGGGAAACTTCACAGGATAACAAACATAGCACTGGAAGAGACACTAATTGTAAAACCACAATGAGGAACCAAGACTCTACAAAGGAGTAGAGGAACATGGCTCAGTAGGGGCTTGGGGCCAAGAGAGATCCATTGGAGTACCCATTCTTTATGGGCTATGAAAAATCTCTCTATATTTTATTTATGGACAATTTCTGAGTTTTTACATCTTCTTCAGGCTTTGTGGAATGAAATAAAGGTTATTTTGGTCCTCCATGCCATTGTTACCTTGAACAGAAGATCTTGGAAATAAAGCAATCAATAAGCCTTTATTAAACTTCTACTATGAGCCTGGCACAGTATCTGCCCACATTGGCGGGGAACTAGATACAAACTTTAGTCTAAAATCTTCCAGAATGAATTCTGAGTGGAAGAAAAATGAACTAAAGAGAGAACAATTTTTGTGTATCACTCCCATAATTGACAGGATCCATCTGAGCCCAGAGCCTGGGGGAGGGGAGGTTACTATGAGCTGCATATATTTTCCTTTGTTAAAAAGGAGGGTTCATTGTGGGGAGAGAGACATGAACAGGATATAAAAGACAAAAAAAATCAAAGACATAAATAAAACTTGCTATAAATTAAAATTTACAAAGATAGGAGGATGCAGTAATGTATAATAGAAAGAAAACTCTAAGTGGAACCAAGACCTGGGTTCAAGCTCTATTTGAGTCATATATTTGTTATATGATTTGGGGACAGTCCCTAACCTTCTCCAGGTCTCAGTTTCCTTATCTATAAAAAAGATGGAATGGAATTATATTTTCTCCAAGGTATCCTTTAGCTCTGAACATTATGAACTCTACTCTAACCTCCTGATCATTAAAAGAAGAGATAGTATTTGAGGTATCTAGGAAGCATAGATATTTCTGAAAGAAAGAAGTGAGAAAATCATCTTAAAGGAGGACTGCAAAGGACTTCTTTTTGTTAAAAATTCCCCTGCTCCTGTCCACAAATGAGAATAGACATGGGTAAGCACAGGATCATGGACATAATAGGCACTTAATAAATGTTCTTTGAAATTGTATTTGTTGAGAGCACAGGGTGACAGTCAGAGCTTGGTGCTTTCTAGCTGATGTGCTCCCATAGTTTGAGGAGGGACGTGGCTGGTTTTAAGATTTGCAACAAACCAAACCAAAGGCCCAATTGAGTGATTAGTGGCATAAGTCAACATGAATGTTCTGTTCCTCGATTTTGAACATAAAGGGCGTTTAAAACTTTAATGAATCGAACTCCATGAGTAAAGAATGTTAATCATTTTAATTACCCAGCAGCTTGAAATCAGATTTAACAGTCCGATAATGTATCTTTAAAGGAATACAACCCTGCCCTATAAAAATCCCTCCCAAACCAATTCTAATAATTTCTATTTATCTTTTCTGACATTAACGGTTCTCCCAGCCGGCCGACAGACAGCCTTCCCCTCGCATCGGGCTTCGACGCAGCTCAGTCTAGTTTTTCATTATCATTACCGTCCTCCTGGTGGGCAGAGTGCAATGCGGTGCCAGTGGTCACACTTCACTGCTTTATCTCATATGACAAAGAGGGATGATGTGCTACGATCCAGGCCAGCCGATGATAGCCAAAGGTGGCCGTGGAAAACTCCCCCTGCTGCCTAGGAATAGCAGAAGGGCTGCACTGTGTGACTTGCTAACAGCATGAAGGGGCAGACAAATAGATTTTCCTCTATATTTATAACCAGCATCATTCTTCCTCTCAGGCCTTTCAGTGCAGGTAGCTGTTTTATATGAAATGAACAATCTTTATAGACGTACCAGAGCCATAACAAGGCTGATTTTCAGCGAAGCCGAGGTATATAACTCTTACCGAATTGTCAGGCCTCTTGCTCAACAAATCAAGCCTAACTTATGATGTTTGCAGTGTAATTTTTATTCCTGTTTGACTAGCCAACTACCCGGTGGTAATAGGATGTTAGAAAAGGGCAGTGGCAATGTTTGCGCATGCCATGATTGATAGGGCAACTCTGCATTTTTCATTTATATCTCCTGATTCCAAATCAGTTAAGTTTAGGAAAAATGAAACAAAAAAGCAAGAAAAATGCTCGCAGATTGTAGCCCCCACCCCGTGCTCTGTGCTCGTGCGGATCTGAGTTCAGCCCACATCTGCCGGGATTGTCTGGAAACATTAAGATATCTAAATGAAAATCAATACTCTATGTGCCAGCATTTACTACCAAGAACAAGTATCAAGAGACCTGAGCTAATCAGGCTTTCAACCTGTGCTTCAGCCATACACTGAACCCCAGGGGTGTCCTAATTGGGCCCAGACTAATCATAGAAGAGTTAAATTTATAACCGGGAAAGACATCTTGTTTTTCTTTTTCAGTCATCATTCTGAATGGGAAAGCTTCACCTGTGAGGTGCCAGATGTATGGTGATAGCCACCGTTCATGGGAGAGCTGCTTCTCACCTGTCAGAGGGAAGGGGAAGACTAATTTACTGTCTGCCATAAAAACCAGTCAGGCACATTTAAGCTTTGGGTAGGTAGAGAGTTCTATCAAGCCTCTCACACAAACTGCCTATTTCCTCACTTAAAAGCTCAACACTTAACCTTCTTGTACAGGAACATGAAAGGACGTGCCTTTAGATCCAAAAGCCCCTCTGTGAGCTTTGATCTCCAAAATGCTTTTTTTTTTTAATGGGAGGGGGGGTAGAGAAAAGGAAATACATTTCAAAAACCAATAGCATTGATGATGTTGGGACTTCACTTTGTTCTTTTCCGGCTGCACGCTAAGTTCTCCTCCAAAGGAACGGCTTGTCAAGGGGCTATCACGTGGCCACATGTACCTTCCTCATTCATTGTCCACACAAGTCATTAATATTATTGACACTCTACCAAATGAAGAATTCCCATGAGAGCTACTGGAATACACCATCCCTCACTGTTGAGAACCATAATGCATCAAGGGCCTGGATTCCTAATATTTGCATTCTAGATGCCAACTGTGAGCATATTTTGTACTATTTTCAACAAATTCAACCAAAATATGCAAAATGTTTATAAGGCTCCATCTTCTATTTTTGGCGTCAGCATATTTGCAACTTAATAATGCTCGTCTCCTTAGCAGACCCAGGGAAGTGGGAAGATGCAAAAGAGAAAAGAGAGAGGGAGAGAGAAAGGAAAAGAGACAGACAAACAGACAGCAGGGATGAGGGAATGAGAAGAATCCAGTGTTGCCTCCATGCAACAAGTGAAATTCTTCAAGTTTCTTCAAAGAGTAGAGCCAGCTATCCTCGGAGACCTTCTACAAGAAATTTAATTTGGATCCTCTGTGTCCTGACTTTCAGATGTATTTTTAATGTAATCATCTTTAAAAAAGCAGAACAACTATTGTCAAATACTCTCTTCTCCTCTCACCAGTATTAATGGCTTCCTAGACAGTGCTATCATGGAAATATCATACGTGTGGTGATCAATGAAAGCTCACGTCATGCATCCTGTGGCTTCTCACGGATTCTCATTCCTCACCAGGGCATGCTGTGAAGTTTTGTCAGTTCTCATCCTGGGAAGGCACAGTTTGGTCTCCATCATGTGGCTGATGTCTCATTCCCTTCCTGAACCCCTTCTTTTCTGCTTGTCTTGTCATGGTTTCCACTCATACGTGCAGGCTTTGGGCAGAATCATGGGGTGGGTTTGACCTGCTCTCTTTCATTCCCCATCCCTAATAACCCTGACTCCTGTCCCTATGAATAGCATAGAAACTGCAGATCTTTCAGAGACTTTAGCAAAGGAGCAAGAGGGTAGGAGTTGGGAAGGAGACAGCACTGGCCCCCAACTCAGTAATTGGTGCACATAATCAACCCTAATTTTTGTTCTTAGAAAGGGTGCTGTTCCATTCAAATGTTCAAATGAATCTCTATTCCTAGCAATGTCAAAGTTCTTTCTGATGGTAATTCATCCGTCACTGCCCATAAGTGTAGCCCTCACCTATATCTTCCCATAGATTCATCACAGGAGAGCCCTACAAAGTGCTGGGGGACTGCCTGTCTTATTATCTCTTGACATTGCTAGGATAACAATAGAACACATAGGTCACATGCCAATTATCCCTCACTTTCACGAAAGAACCAAACCCCCCTTCTTTTTCCATAAGGCATTTCTTTGACATATTTTGAACTCATTTATTAAATATCGTAGCCTGTTTGTGACCATCATGTGCCCCTCTGTCATCCCCCAAATGGTACTGAATTTTAATTCTTATCATCTGTAGTATTCTGTGGCTCATATTCTTACAACATATTATTCAACATAAGGGGATAATTGAGCATTTTCTTTCTAAAGTCCTTAAGCTAGAAACTGTGCCCAACTTCCTGCTTTTTTAGATAGAACAAAATTTCCTAACAAGCCTGAGACTTAGTTCTTGTTCAAGTCCATCTGCCCAAGACTAAAAGATTACCCAGGAAAAACAGTAACATAAACTCAAAGTTCTTTCTGATTCCCTACCTGATGAAGGTGGTACCAACTTGAATTTTTAGCACTTTGGATAGACATAAAGGGGTTCATCTTCCAAATTTAGCATTTTACTTACACAAAATATATATTCACTATTTGTTGAATTAATAAGCAAATGAATGAATGGCATCGTGGGTTCAATTAAATGTTTGACAAATGTTCAATTAAATATGAGTTAATGTCAATTATAAGCATCAAGTAAATGTTAAAAATGAATAAATGAATGAATAAATGAACCAGTAAAACTATCTACTTTTAAACTTCTGGCTCTGCTAAAAGCAAAAGTAAGGGATGAAGAATCTAGCCTTCAGGCCTGACAGAACCAAATAATCTTTCAGGAAGTTCCCCTTTCTAAAGGGGGAAGCCTGTGTCCTTGAGATGGCCAAATTCAATCTCTAAAACCCTAATATCTTACATCTCTGTGAAGATCAGGAGAGCAAATGTCTGCAGTTTTTCAAATTCTCCTAAGGAGAGCTCCAAAGTCAATCTCTCTTCATTCAGGATAGAGTCTAATAGGAAAAGGAAGATATTTTTCTTGATCTAAAAGAGAAATGAATCAAGGTGCTAAGGGGAAATATTTTCACAAACCAAAATTCTAGCTGCAAGGCTCTCCTCAAGTTTCAAGTCTTAGTCATAGTAGATGTTTTTCTCCTTAATCCAGGAAAGTTAAGAAGCAGCCTATAGTAAAGCATCTATTTACCCATTCATGGATTCAGCTATCCATGCATACATACACAAAATAAAAATTTAGCAAATGTCCATTATAAGTAAAAAATGATAATAGTTTCCACTTATATAGTACTTCTTAGACCTCTGAGGTAGGTGGTCCAAATGATATCATCCCAGTTCTAGAAAAGAAAAAATCAAATCAAGGACATAGAGTTAGTGAAGGTCAAACCTAACATTCAAATCCAGATCTCTCTTGACTCTGGGCACAGAAGTGGCTGATGGCACAATGGGTAGAGCACCTGCATGGACTTAGAAAGAGCTGAATTCAAATCTGACCTCAGATACTAGCTGTATGTCTTGGGTCAGGTCATTCAACTTTCATTGGTCTTAGTTTTCATAGTTGTAAAATGAAAAACACCTACCTCAAAGGGTTTTTGTGAGAATCAAATGAGAAAATATGTGTAAAAAAGATTTAGCACATTGCCTGGCACATCGAAGATGCTATAAATGTATATCCCCTTCCATTTCTTCTTAATATGAAAAAGTCCTTCACTACTCACTTCATCCTACTCAAGATTGCTCAGCTGGAAGCTACACCTATAATGCCAAACTTCATATTCCTTCTTCCTGCCCCCCATCTTTTCAATAAGCCATGAAGAACTTTCAGAACTATCTAAATGATTACATTTATGGGAAGGGATTTAAAGATGACTAGATTTATTCAAAAGAATATAGGAGGAAGGAGGAAAACTTTCCAGAGTATAAATATAACTTTGGAGGCAGCTAGGTGGTGCAGTGGATAGAGCACTGACCCTGAAGTTACAAGGACCCGAGTTCAAATGTGATCTCAGACACTTAGTACTTCCTAGCTGTGTAACCCTGGGCAAGTCACTTAACTCCAATTGCCTCAGCAAAAAAATAAATAAATAAATTATATATAAAATATACAAATTATATATATATATAAATGCTCAAGAACTCTCTTACTCATGGAAAATATGATTTAAAAAATGAAGACTAGCTGGTAAATGATGAACAATGGACTATCTTTTAAAAAAGAAACTGACACTTTTAAGTTTAGTCTGCTTTATTAATATTTTCTCCATCGCTTTCTTACATTTGGATAATCAACAAAATAATAAATCCAGGCCCAATCGATGTATTGAAGCATTTGTGGATTTCTAACATATAAACACTCAAATGGAAATTTAATAATTGGTTTTTGTAAGCTAGTTCAAGCAGGCCCCAGCACACTCCTGTTATAAAGGCTCAGGACATTTGAACTTAAAAATCAAGAATGTAAACATACTATGATTGTGGAACCCTAGATTTCTTTAGCTATGTCTGTGGTTTCAAATCTCTTTAGAAGGGAAATGAACTTGGTATTAGTACCTCCACTGAGCTGACCTGCACATACACACACATTTTGGTAAACCCATTTCCCAAAGGGTTTGGATTTTCTCAAAAAGGAAAACAGCTTATAATTTCTAGAAAGGTTGACATAGGTTGACATAGACTAGGAAATCTCTTCTTTATCCAAAAGACTAAGCCTTCAAGGAATTCAGGAATTTGCTCCTGAATAGGAAAAATCATCTCTTTTGTACTCGTTGAGGTTTAGGAATTCCTACTACTCAGCTCCATGATCTTTTTTATGACTTCCAATAGGAAAATTCTCCTCATTCTAGTAAGAGAAGAAAACTAAATGCCAAACATAGGCTCATTTTTCTTTCTTTTTTTTGAAGCAATTGGAATTAGGTGGCTTGTTCAGGGTCACACAGCTAGGAAGAGTTAAGTGTCTAAAGCTGAATTTGAACACAGGTCCCTCTGACTTGAAGGCCAGTGCTCTATCCACTGTGTCATCTAGCTGCCCCAGACTCAATTTTCTATAACCTCACTGATTAATCATGGATTTATCCTATGTACTGCTATATTACAGCAATCCTTTTTTCAAATAAGAGAATTAAGACTCAAGAGATATAAAAGGAGGAATGGGTGAAAGCTGCCTTAGGGAGGATGAAAAATAGAATAAGAAAACCTCCTCTTAAGTTGCAATTGTTCTCTCCAGACTTAATAAGAATCTATTAAACACTAGCTCCAAAAGTCTTTACCTTTGTGGACCACTCAGTAATTTATGATAACGTCAAATACTTGGATACCCTCTTTTCCCTGGGTATTTATGACACTCAATTATCGTTGTTCTTCTCTTGTTGGGTTGACCACAACTTAATCTCCTTTGCTTGATCATCATCCATGCCTTGTTCCCTTTTTATAGTATTTCCAAAAGTTCTGTGCTGGGTCCTCTTCCCTCACTTTACCAGAAATTGGTTTTGAGAGTATGGTATGTAAATCTTTCTTTAAAAGTATTTTGATAACTATTTTGGTACAACTTTTTTCCTCTATAATATTTTATATTTCATTTTGTGAATTTTATTTTTTTTATTTTATATATTTTTATTTATATTTTATTTTATGAATTATTCCCAGGAGAAGTTCTTCCATACACTTCCCTATATGTCAAAATGGTCCACAACAGAAAAAGATTAGGGAAACACAATTCTTCTTTTTATTGTAGGGATCTCATAAGTTTTCAAAGCTTTCATTGTCAGCTCCATGCAGATGACTCCCAACTTTTTGTAATTAACCTTCTCTTTTCTTGGAAGAGGCAGTAGGATTCAGGAGAGATCAAGCTTACCTAAGAGCTGGATGGACCTAAATCTAGTGCTGCTTCTGACATCTATTATATGTAACCCCAAGTAAACTACAGTATTTCTGTTCCCCAAGCAAATTCTCTAGGATTCTAAGTTGCAGAAGAACTGCCCATCTTCAATGACAGAAATAATTTTTTCACCCAATATTTACTTTAACAATAAAATCAAAGGCTTGATGAGATTTGCATAAACTGATGCTGAGTGAAGTGAATAGAACCAAGAGAACACTGTATATAGCAACAAGAGGATTATGCGATGGTCAACTGTGATGGACTTGGCTCTTTTCAACAATGAGATGACTTAGGGCAATTCCAATAAACTTGTGGTAGAAGGAGCCAGCTGCATCCAGAGAGAGAACCGAGGAGCGTGAATCACAATATAGCATTTTCGCTGTTTTTGTTGTTTGCTTGCCTTTTTTTTTCTTTCTCACTTTTTTTCTTTTTGATCTGAATTTTTTTGTACAGCATGATAAATGTAGAAATATGTTTAGAAAGACTTGCAAAAAGAAAAAAAACAATAAAATCACAGGTCTAATCTTGCTCTTCACCCACTCCTCACTCCTCTCACACATAGCCCAGCCTCACCTTCCCAAATCTCTTTAGAGTTCCAGTGGACATCCCCACTTGGCTGTTCCACCAACATGTTAAATCCAACACATTCAAAACAGAACTTATGATCATCCCTTCAAGACTCACCCTTTCTTCTAGGTTTTCTATTTCTGTCAGGTAATAATCAAAAAGATTTATTAAGTACCTGCTATATCCTAGGCATAGTGCTAAGTGATTGGGCTTACACTTTTTTTAAATTAAAGCTTTTTCTTTTCAAAATATATGCATGGATAATTTTCAATATTCACCCTTGTAAGACCTTGTATTCCAAAATTTTCCCCTCCCCTCCTCCTCTTCCCTAGACAGCAAGTAATCCAATACATGTTAAACATGTGCAATTCTTCTATACATATTTCCACAGTTATCATGCTGCACAAGAAAAATCAGATCAAAAAGAGAAAAAATGAGAAAGAAAACAAAAGGCAAGCAAACAACAATAAAAAGAGTGAAAATGTTATGTTGTGATTCACACTCAGTTTCCATAGTCCTCTTTGGGTATAGATAGTTCTCCATCACACGACAATTGGAACTGGCCTGAATCATCTCATTGTTGAAGAGAGCCACATCCATCAGAACTGATCATCATATAATCTTGTTGTTGCCATGTACAATCATCTCCTGGTTCTGTTCGTTTCACTTAGCATCAGTTCATGTAAGTCTCTCCAAGCCTCTCTGAAATCATGCTCCTGATCACTTCTTATAGAACAATAATATTCCATAACACTAACATACCATGACTTATTCAGCCATTCTCCAACTGATGGGCATCCACTCACTTTCCAGTTCCTTGCCACTACAGAAAGGGCTGCCACAAACATTTTTGCACATGTGGGTCCCTTTCCCTCCTTTATGATATAAGCCAAGTAGAGACACTGCTGGACCAAAGGGTATGTACAGTTTGAAAGTTCTCTGGGCATAATTCCAAATTATGCTGCAGAATGGTTAAGATTATAGTTTTTTTTAAAGAAATCCAAGAGACAGAATCATAACATTTAGAGATGGAAGCAACTTTAGAAATTGTATAATCCAACCCCTTCACGTTAAAGTGATTGGCCCAAAGTTACGGGGGCATATGCAGAATCAGGATCTAAACCCACTACACTTGTAATACTAAGTTGAGAGAGAAAAAAATCTGATCTCAACCTTCCTTCTCCTTCTCAAAAACCTTAAAAGTTCCCAAGATCCTACTGAATAAGGTCCAAATTCTTTATGTTACTATTCAAGGACATTTACAATCTGCTCCTCCTGTATTTTTCTAGCCTTTTTTGTCTAATGTTCTCACATATAACCTATTGCCAATTAAAACTGAGCTACATGAGTCTCTCATGCCCTGAAATTTTCCTCTTCTGTGCATTTGTTCACATTGTTCCCTCTGTCTGAAATTCCTTTCTCTCTGTCCACTCAAATCCTGCTTGTCTATGTTCTAAGATTCCAAGATTCTGTATCTTTCATGAAAAGTTTCCTGATTTCCCTAACCAGAAGGGAGATCTTCTCTGAGGTTCAAAAATAATAATAATAACATTGATGAATTACTATTATTATAATCTACATAATAACTACCATATGACACATTTTACCATTTATTATGATTACTAGTGTTTGAATGGAAAGTTGAGTTGGGGGTAGCTTGAAATCTTTGAAAGTGCTGCATGAGGGGAGACATAGTAACTAATATGTATAATCCTAGATACAAAATGTCTTGAGCTATAGTGGGCTATGCAGATTGAATATTCACACTAAGTTCAGGTTCAATATAAGAAACTCTAAGGGAGTTGAATAGCCACCAGACTGCTTAAGGAAGGATGGATGAAGTGGCCAAGATCAGAAATAGAGACCAAAGATCATGGTGATAAGCAATGTAATTGGACTTGTGAGTAGCCCTGGAACATCTAATTTGGAGACACAGGAAAAGAAAGAAAGGAAGGAGGGAAGGAAGGAAGGAAAAAAGGAAGGAAGGAAGAAAGGAAGGAAGGAAGGCAGGAAGGCAGGAAGGCAGGAAGGAAGGAAGGAAGGAAGGAAGGAAGGAAGGAAGGAAGGAAGGAAGGAAGGAAGGAAGGAAGGAAGGAAGGAAGGAAGCTGGCCGCAGATTCAGGAAATCTAGATTCAAATTCTGCCTCTGACACATACTGACTGCCTGACCCTTGAAAATCAATTAACCTCTTAATGTTCAAGGCAACTATAATTAGTGGACAAGGTGCTGACTTAAATTAGTAAATGAAATTTCCACATGTGGAAGTTTCTTATATCAATAAAATCCTAAGTCCATAACCTAGGTGGCACAATAAATACGTTGGGCCTAGAGCCAGGTCTCAAACACTTATTAGCTGTATGTCTCTGAATAAATCACTCAGCGTTTACCTGCCTCAGTTTCCTCAGCTGTAAAAAGGCATCAAAAATAATAATAGCTCCTATCTCAGAGTGTTATTGTAAGGATCAAATAAGACGTTTGTAAAGCGCTTCGTACATGCCTGACAGATAGTAGGCATTTAGTAATTTTTTTCTCCTTTTCTAACTTTTCCTTTCTCTAACCCTATAATAGTTGTGCCCTAGGCTTATCAGTCTCCACAGAGATGAAGTAGAATGGACATTCTAAAATGTTCTTTGGATTTGGAGTCTGAAATGGCCAGTTGTGTTGCCTTGGACAAAGTGTTTTATCTAAGACTCAGTTCCCTTGACTCCAAAATTATGGCCTCAATGAATGTTAGCTTTTTATAATGAGAAAACTGAGGTCCAGAGAAATTAAGGGGTTTAATTAAAGGCACCCAGGTGTCAAGAGTCACACTTGGGGTGTAAAAAAAAAAAAGACTCCTTTGATTCTAAATCCAGAGCCTATTTGATAATTATCGCTTTATGCTTTAGCATAAAGTGTTTTTGCATTTTAGCTCTTGATACTATGACAGAAGGAACAGTGTTTTCCTTGATCTCTGTCTCTCTCTCAGTCCCTAGTAGAGGACCCAGTAACCAGAAGGTATTCAGCAAATGTTAGTGAGTTAAATTGAAAATATGGATAAATTCAGCTTACTCAAAATGCTTGCCACGTCATAGCTTATTCTGGACTGCTGAAAATGTAGCCTGCTCACTCCTCGGGCCCTTTTTTTGGTTCTCCCCCATTATTTGTAACATCTTTGGCAGAATTTGCTTTCATTATAAGTGCCGCAATGTGCTAAGCTCATCCAGAACTTTGTCAGGGAGGGCCACCACTTCGGTGACAGAGAGAAGTCACCCTCAACATCACAGAAAAAATGTGAACCCAACTGCAATGGAGCAAAGCTTCAAAAATAAATTTGAATAAGAAGGCAATGTTTCTGGGAGCATTAAGCTTCATAAGGAGAAAGATGGCTGGAAATGGAAACGCAATGAACACGGTGATAAGGCAGTTTGTGGCACCTCAATGGGGACTCACTGTGGATCTCTGTCCCTTCAGACCCTGGTTAAGTTAGTTTTATTAGACAACTGGTATTTCTTATCTCCCATCTGCAGAGCTCATAATCCTGCAGCTCCAACTCTTGGCATATTGCCATTAAGTAATAAAATTGAAAACAATAACAAGATTCAGACCTTGTCCAAGCCCTTCAGGGCCATCATCTCCTAACTTCTGCCCATTGCCACGCCAGGCAGACATGGGACAGGCGGGCTACAAAGTCAGCATGTCCCCCCAGCAGGGAGGCAAACCTTTCCGGGGAAATGTTCTTTTTCCTCAGACTACAGGGATGTTTTTCAAGTGACCCTCTCTGCCTTTTGCCTCTGAATGAAGGGGAGGAGGGAAGATTTAAGAATAAAAAAAAAGAGAGAGAGAGGAAATTTCCACATTGTGCATTCAGTCAGGCAGAGGACATGACTTGTGTAATCCTAATAAATTAGAGCGTTCCCGTGTGGCAGAAGCAACAGGGGAATACTGTAAGAGCCAGGCTGCAGTTGACCTAAGCAAGAGCTTATAGAGAAATGATGTCCTCTTAAACAGACTCCTGGAGAGAAGTTCTGCATTTCTTCTGACAAATTGTAAATGCCCCTGAAAGTAACATTCCTAACAAAATAGGCCTGATTTAGCAATGCACAAACTGCCCATTATCTCACTGTATAAAAAAGCCATTTCAAAGGACTGCCTTTAGGACACTGGACCACTTGAAGTCACACTTTTGAAAAATAGTCCCTATCCCAGGGCCACCAATACTGCTAAACAACCCCAGGGAGAATGCCTCATTTACAAACTAGAGGACTGTTGACTTTCACTAAGAAAAAAAAAAATTAAGCTATTCTTTCTTACAGATCTTCACTTGAGGTTTTCCACATGACCAGAAAGAATGAGGCTTATCTTCCCTCCTCCCACCCCCCCATTTCACATCTGAACTACTGTCCAACAGTCTTGCCAGTTAAAATGGTCCTGAACTGTGCAGTTGAGGAAGCGCCCTCCCAACATCCTGTCATACGTAGCCAGAGCAATTAAAAAGCCTGGCTTTGCTAAAACAATGCCAGAAGGATTAAACAATCCATTTTCACAAACTGTTCATGTTTGAAACTTTGCAAGCGAAGATTACAACCTGCCATTATCTTCCCCAGAGATACTGTACCTTTTTAAAAAGTATCTCTAATGAGATCTACAAATCTATGTTGGAGACAGCTTACTTTATTGTGTTTGTAAAGATAAAAATATTTTAAATAGGTTATGGCTCCTGGGACTGATAGAAACACAATGAGGGGTAAGGTCATTTTGAAATGTTAATAAAAGTTTTCATAAAATATGACGGCACTCAAAGAGTAATGTTTAGGTGTAAAAATAACTATAAAAGTATAATTTCTGCCATGGTATACATGCAGTTTTTCTGTGTCAAGATGATTTGCCCAATTCTTCATTTAACACATGTGGCTGCTTCTCCAGCTGTTTTGACTACCTCTCTGGGATTCAATTATTATTAGTCCAGGCAGCATCCTTTCCTGGGCTTCACCTATTATATTACAAATTTCTCCTGAAGAGCAAAATCTCTCTCACCGCCCTGACCATTATGCTAATATGTTACCATTCAAGCTAATGGTGGCTCTGGCTGTCGGGCGGGGACTTCCACAAAAGGAGAATGTGAAGCGAACCTAATAGAGTAGGAGGGGTTTCTGTGGGAAGTATAAAAGATGACATCCTTTCCCAGTGGCTTTGCCCCTGATCTGAGGGGCGGTAGAAAGCACAGAAGAACTGGTGCAAATCCAAAGAGGAAGGCTGGGGAAGTCAGAGATAGTTAGCTTATATTATTGCCTATGGCTTAAGGCCGTTGGTTTTTTTTGTTTGTTTGTTTGTTTTGTTTTGTTTTTGTTTTTGTTCCCCACCACCACCACCTGCCATTTTGATTGAACTAGTTCAGAGAAATTCCAATTTTCTACTAGTACTCCTTGGGATCCAAGCAGCTCAAGAATGCAGACCCTTTAGGATCTCAGATGCACAATCTCCCATGGTCCATTGCACCCTTTATGATGGGTAGGAAGAAACATGGTTTAATAGAAATAATACTGGGCTTAGCATCCAGGCAACTGAGTTTAAACTTTGGTTCAGTTACTTACTAAATGGTGGGTTAGTGAATATCTTCAGTTTTCTACTCACTAAAATAAGAAGTTTGACAAGATTTCTTCTAAAAATGTTTTTGAAACAAAATCTATGAACCAGAGATGTCAATCAATCAATCAACATTTTAAAAGTACCTACTGTGTGTCAGACACCATGCTAAGTGTTGGGATTGGGCTTGGAGGAAATTCTTATCAAACCATTTTTCCAGAAGCCATTGAGGCACTGAGGTGTAGAGTGGAAAAGCATTAGACTAGGAGGTAGACTTGATTTTTAGTCCTGCAACAAGTGGTAGAATTTGGTGAATTATTTCACCAATAGTAGTTTCTAATCTCTTAATTTCCTAATTTGTAAACAAGAAAATGAGACTTGATGAATTCTAGGATAATTTCTTTTAGGTCTGGCATTCTATGATTTGAGGTGATCCCACCCCCCCACCTACTCCACCCCAAGTCAGTGAATTTGGTCTTTGACCTCCCAAACCACTTATCTCCCATATAAGGCACAAGATCCTCATGTTTTATCTCTCTACCCCATCTCACTCCCCACTGAAGATGTACTCTCAATTCTTCCATTAACACTATAGTGGAAATGATTAATAAAAGCTTGGAATTTCCCCACTCCCCAAAGAAGGATTCCACCCTAAAGGAAATGTGTATTTTAACAGGAATTAAATCCTGATGTTAAAAGTTATAAAGTTGTGAAATTGAAATTTTAGGCATATTTTGGTACCTTCCCCTCTCCTTAAAATCCTATCTTATAGGCCATGGCCTTCTCTGTCCTTGATGAGGCTGTTCGAAAATAATCAACATAATCTCTCATCTTGGTAGAAACTATATGGTGCATGGGATCACGAATCATCAGACAGACATAACTGGACAACAACAACAACAATCCTATGTATAACAAACTATATCCCTTAGAGTGACCACATCTAACTGAATACAATATACTGTCCTAATCTTCTACTTCTCTTCAGGTGAAGGGATTGAGAGTAATGTGTTTATGTTTTCTAGTACCTTCAATGTTCTTTCCATTACTTCCTTTAGTGATATTTTATTTTAAATTGTATTCATTATGTATATTGTTATCTTGTTTCTTTTAAGTCCATTCTGCATAACTTTTCTTTTTTTCTTAAAATTCCTCATATTTCTCATTTTTACTATATAATAATATATCATTAGTTCATCTACTATCATATTTTCAGTCATTTCCCAACTGATGTATACTCACTTTGCTTCTAGAACTGAAGTCAGTTTCAAACACAATCCATCAAATGTCATTTTCAAAAATATTTAGACAAATATATGAATCTGACTGGATTGAGTCATAGGGATCACAGATTGAGGGAAGGGATCATCTATGATCTCTTTACTTTACAAATGAAGAAATTAACAGAGAGACAAAGTGACTTACCCAAAATCATACTGCTATCAACTGGCAGAGTTGAGTTTATACCATTAGAGATATAAAAGTCAGAATGTCACTTGGAAGGTGGCAAATCAGTTATGGAAAATTAGTGTCTAATAAAACATTACTCATCTTTCTCTGACAGAAAGCCATTCACCTTGGGTTTCTTAACTCCATAGAAAGGGAAACATGAAGTGAACTTTTTGAAGACAAGAGTAATAACATTAAAAGTCCCTTTATATTTCCAATGGAATTTTTTTTCCTTAACCCTCACTTCCAACTAAGAATTCCAATTTTGAATAGCATGAATTCCATCATGGGTTCCAGATTCACTCAACTAGTTAATTTGGCTTTTCTTGCTCCTGCATCATGGAGGAATATAGATTCTCCTTGCTTTGGGAATAGAGAAGTTACCATATAATTTATCAGAAGGAAGTAACTGCATTCACACCATATCCTTGATTCTCACTTTCAGCTTTTCAAAAAGGTGACTTGGACATGTACGATGCCATTCCCTGCTCAAGAAGCTACAAATGAATTTCTTTTCCTGATCATAACTCAGCACCACCCTACCTTCAGGGCCTCATTTCATGAGCCACTGCCTCCATGAAGCTTTCCCGACTGTAAAGCGTATATAGATGCCTTATTTTCTGAACTTCTTTTTCTCTTATAATTAGTGTCATAACATTCAGCAAATGATTTCTTTGTATCTTCATTGATCTTTTTGTATATCTTAGGCTTGTCTTCCCAACACATTAAAAAAAGCAGAAAGATCAAGTCAAAGGAACACTATGGCATCCGAAGAAATGCCTGCCATTTACTAACTCTGTGACCCCAAGTAAATTGTTTCACCTTGCTCAATCTCAGTCTTGTAATCTGTAAAATGGAGGTAATAACACTTATTCTAGAGAGGGCTGGCCTTGAAGTCAGGAAGACCTGGGGTAAATATGACCAGAGGTAAGACCCTTAAGCTCTCGATATTCCAGGCAAGTCTCCAAGTGTGTCAGGTACAGACAGGTTGCCAATCCACACTGATGGAGGAAACCCGCATGCTCAGTGTTCTCCACACCAATGGAAATCTGAAGCTACCATCAAATATATATGTGCATGTATCTATGTCATAGAGTTAGTGTGGGGATTATATCAGATAACGTGTCTCAGTTTGGTGACTTTGGAAAGATTACTTTCTTTTTGCTTTTATGCTTTTATAAGGGGGATTTTGACTCACAGAAGAAAAGGCTTAAGGCTCAACATATGTTACCTAGGAGCAGATATATGGCTAGGAGAATAAAGGCAAAGAAAAAAAGGTCCAGAGAAAAATACACAAACAGTTTTTAGAGGCTATAAGTAGGTCAGAGACACCATGCATTGAGTGGTATAGTCTTTAAATCACAGCAATCACAAGAAGCTGGTAAAGAATGGAGGGCAATGATGGCCCTGAGGGAAGCTTGACCTCAGACTGGAGATGCTGAAGTTCTGCCTCTTCTCAGTTGATGCGTGAGATATCTTAGTCTTTTATCTACATGACAAGGCAGCTCCATGATGTAGGAAAAGGCTATAGGTTTCCTAGGGAAAGGGAGAAGTCTTATTCAGGGACATCAAATTCATTCCTCATCATATAATGTTGCAGGTGCATAGAGAAGTGTCAGAGACTGATGAAGAGAAGTCCCTGTTCTGTCAAGGAGGGACATGGAAGTTTGCAGAAAAAGAGAGGAGGGTTTGAGGAAAAGAGGACATATCTAGAGAAGACTCAGACTGCTACAAGTGAAGCTTATGGATCTTAGAGAACCCCTCCTAAAACAATCACAGCTTGTAAAATACTTCGGAAATTGTAAAGCACTGTATAAAATGCTGGCTAGTATCAACAATGAATGCCCCACAGTGGGCTATTGTGAAGACCAAATAAGATAGTATACACATGTAGCTCTGAGTTCTCATCATTGTGCTTATTTCCTCAGGGATGGGGATTTCTTAATTTGCTCTCTTTGTATCCCTCGTGCCTAAAACAGTATCTGGTTCATACTAAATATTTATTGGTGACAAAATTGATTGGACCTCTCCATCAATGTTGATCACAATCCATCTATACCTTCTCAATGCCATGCTATTCTTATCCATGTTCTTTCTTTTTAAAAAAAATTATTTTTTTAAAAATATGCTTTTTTTGGAAATTATCTAAATTTTCCTCTGTTCTCCTCCATCTACCCCTTTCCAGAAAGTTACCCTATATAATAAATCATTTTTTCACATTCTTCTATAAATCTTCTGCAGTCTAATCCAACATGCTGGAAGCCTCTCTCTTTGTACATTTTGAAGGTATCATTATAACATGTGACCTGTCCACTTATTATCCCTTATTACTACATGTCTAGACCATTTTCTTTTTTAATCCTACATGTTTTCAAAGATATCCCCTATATTACTTCTTGAATCATTTCACTGCCTTTTGGGTCACTCACAGTTAAAAGTCTTCAGAGATGTTAATCCAAGATTCTCAGCCAAAAAGTATTTCCAGGAGAAAATCTTTTTGTTGAAGAGATAAAGCTTTCCATGCAGTGTTGGGCATGAGGGCAAAGCACACTGCTTGGCATTGTTAAAAAAAAAACACTGTGGAACACCCTTTGTCTAGATGATGACATGAGAAATCTATTGTCTATATTATGAAATGCAACTGAATGGCCAGTTCGTTGAATTGGTACATATTTTCTGGAATCAGTAATGCAAAGATACAATGAGTTGGACCAAAATTGAATGGAGAAAAAGATTGCATTTGGAAAATTGACCAATGTACATTAAAGTATTTTTTAAAAAACCTTGTTCTATATATATGACTTTATTATATAATTATCATCATTATTATCATTATTATTGTTATTATTACTCTAGTTGTGGTAGCATGATCTCCTGGTAGTCATAGAATTTGTTTTATCCATTATTGTTTGTCCCACTGTGACCTAAAATAAGGATGTTCAAATAGTCTATGTTCCATAAATGCTCGAAAGATTTTTTTTTTTTTTTTTTTTTTGCAAAATACAATGGAATGGCTCTTTGGATAGTGCTTACAAGGCCCTCAGCTGCGTTTTCATGAAATAAGATATTTTTCTCCTCAGATACCCCACCTTAAGGCTGGGTTTTTGTTGTTGTTGTTGTTGTTGTTGTTTTTTTTACAATGTCTGATTTTTTTTTTTTTTTTCCTGAATGAAGCCAAGTGGCCAGTATCCATCCCGGAGGACCATTCATTTGTAAAATATTTAGTTTGATGATTTCAGGTTCTATCCAGCCATCCACACTCAGTCAATCCTCTGTCCCCAAGAGACCATTGTATCCAATCATTTGTAAATCACAAAAAACAGTAGTGAACTGTTTTTTAAAGTGACTTTCACATTTTCTGAGGCTTTGTCTACATGAAGCCAAACATCTGGTAGAAGTGTGAAGAATGCAAATATCCAGATCCTTGGAAAATTCCAGATGTTTTGATGGCATTTTCCACATTTCTGCCAGATGTTTGGCATCATGTAGACACAACCTTATTTGTTGCCAACATAAAGGAGGGAGTGGGTGAAACATGCTGATCAATTAATATTTACTAAAAGAATCCTATTGAATTTCCCCTCAGAAATAGAGAAGAGTAGGGTATAAAAGGAAGACATATAGGCCTTGATTGTTTCTGATTATTCTAATAGAACTAAGGTGGGGGTGCATAAAGGGGGAAAATTTTATTTAGAAACAGCAACTCTGGACAGGTTATATCAATCCGAAGAGATAGGAAAAAATATCCGTAGTTCCTCATCGCTCTCTCAAAGCCAAGGCAGCCTTGGTTAAGGACGCAGAATGGGAAAACAATCCCAGATGATGAAGAAAGAAGATGATTCATCAGAAGACTATACCCTACGCCCGGGGGTACATTCTCCACCCTCCTGGCAGGATCACATGTCCAAGAGCAAAAACGCTTTAATTTGTGATTCTGAAGCCAGGGAGGAGAAAGGTGTTTTGCCTGAATTTCCATTTCTTTTCAGGGCCTAATTATGAGAGACAGAAAAAGCCCCGCACTGTGCTCTCTCTTTCACATCTCATTACATTTATTCAGCTTTATTACTAATTCTTTGTTAATATAATTTTCACCCTGGGAATGGCATTTTTGCCTACTTACCCTGATACACAAAATCCTTTAAGCCAGAGGCCCTGGATCTTCTTCCCCTTTAAGTAATTTCCCCTTTGGAGGTCTAGGTCACTGAGAGTGGTATTCCCTCTTTATCTCTCTGGAAATCTAGACAGGGCCAATATGGAACAGAAGGCCCAGGACCTGGGAAGAGATCCTGCTGCTTTGCTTTGGAGGGACACTCAGGCCCTGATGAGTGCCCTTCGCTCTCACTTCGGATCAGATGTTTGTACAGACCTCCAATTCCTCCCTGCTAATCCCTCCTCCCCATCCATGCCCCATTGCATACACAACCACCCACTAGCCAAGACCAGTGGTTAGTTAGTAAGAGAAGTCAAGCTATCTAGGGAACCTCATCTAGAGTGACTTTATACGGTTTCAAGAAATAGGTCCCCAAAGGAGTGAAAGAGGAAAACTGTAGGAAATGTGCACACATTCACAGTGAAATACCAACCCAAAGGACAAACTCAGTAATCCCACCAATGATGTTCCAAACCCATGATGGCTAGCAGCCGACAAATACCCACAGACCTCAATCCATTTTTATTGTATTCAGGCCGCAGTGTTATATTTCCTGCCTCCCCTTAGCACCACACATACAGTGTACTTGAAAACAAAAATCTATAATATTGATCCCACAATGTCACCACAATTATTCTTTTGAAACAGCCATTGAAAACAAATTACATCTGCACTGCCTTTTCATCCGCTTGCTGTGGGTGAGCAATGCTCACTGTAGCCTCTAGCGGGTTTTTTTTCTTTTCCTTTTTTTCTTTTTCTTTTTTTTTTCCTTTTTTTGGCATTAGTACTGTGTCACCACAGACAACCCAGGAAAAATAAAATAAAATCAGGGGGAGGGAGCTAAGACAAACACCAGATCAAAGAACAATTTTCAGAGGACAAGTATGGGACTAGCCAAGTCTCAAATATCAAGATGCCCAAGATCCAGTGCAGTGATTAAATCCACTTGGCTCTCCTTCTGTGAATTCACAACATGGTGAGATTTGGCTGCTCTCGGGGCAGGGTGGACTTTTTTTTTTTTTTTTTTTTTTTTTGCTCAATAGGCAAAGTACAATAGTTAGACTAACTAATTTGACAAAGATGTAACCAAAGCCTTATTCTTGGGTAGTTGAAAATCTCCTGATGACAAAGAGCAATATTTGGAACAACTTGTTTTTAACTATATGGTATGTCACTCTACCAACAAATTATAAGACTCTGTTAGCAGGACTTTGGCAATTAAAACTGGAATGATGGTTGTAGAATCTAAATACTCAGATGATGAAAGAGAAGGCAAGCTGACTGGAAGGGTCACTGATGGAAGCTAAGTCCCTTCACATGGGAAAAGCACCAAACAAAAAATAAGCCAGCCTCAGACCTTCCCATGAGTAGGGCAATCAACAAACATTTATTATGTGACAAGTACTAGGCACTGGAGATACAAAATTAAAAATATATTTTTGAGAGTAATATATATATGTGTGTGTGTGTGTGTGTGTGTGTGTGTGTGTGTGTGTGTGTGTGTGTATAACTTTGAGAGTAAGTAATTTTAGAATAAATTTGAGAGTAAGAACTATCCTTCTTGCTTTTATATATATCTTCAATGTATATAGCAAAGTACATGCTCTATCTGTTTATCTATCGATCTATCATCAGTTCAATAAAACCAGTTATTAGTATGTGCCAGGCCCTGTGCTGGCAGCTGGGGATGCAAAGACAAAAGAGACAGGCCCTGCCTTCAGCAAGCTTACATTCTTGGCAATCCAACTCCATGGACCTTAACCAAACATCTATTATACCGGGAGCTGAGGATGCAAGAACACAGATGAGACAGGCCCTGCCTTCAGTGAGCTTACGTTCTCCTAGAAGAGTGGGGAGCAGCAGGTGCAGAAGAATATACACAAAGTACATGCTAAACAAATGCAGACTCATTGAGAGGGAAACCCTGATAGCTAGAGTCCTCAGTCAGCCTCTATGCCCCAGAGAAAGCAGCACTGGGCCGATGTGCTGAGGCAAGGAGAAGCCCAGAGGGGAATAGGAGGGAGGGCCAGGGGGAGCACACTTTTGGTTTGTTTGTTTGTTTTTCTACAGCCATATTTGGCAACCTCTGCTCACACAGCAATTAAATTCCCGGCCACCCTGGTGGTTGGCAAAGGGAAAATTCTTTTGTTAAGCTTTGACCACACAAGTCACAGTGGTGGCTCTTGCACAGGGAAACGATAACTTTGGAGTATTAAGAAAACCAATAGCCTTGTTGACATGAACATGGGAACCTAACCCCTGAAGCCTCCTCATATGAAGCATTGATTTTGCTGTCTGTGTACAGTTCTAAAGCCATCCATTCTGTATGGTCAGGACTCAAAGGGCCAGAGAGAGGGGAAAAAAATCTGTTCTCTCCACTTTTACCTCCAGGCAAAGTTGAGGAATAAATTCTACATTTTGAGAGATGATTTGTTCAAGCCATGTTTAGAAGAAGCTTATTGCATAAAAAAACCATTTTGTTTCCCTGACCCCCTCAACCTGTGGCTATTTTATCCTCACATGCAACTCTTTACATGATAAAAGGGGGAAAGAGAAGGAGGGGAAAGGGAGGGGAAAGAAGGAAGGAAGAAGGACCTCTAAAAACCATGTGTTTATTTCTGATTTTCCAAATACTATCACCCAGCTCACTGATAATTCTTCAAATAATCCTGTCATGTTTCCCTGTCATTTCTCAGATACTCCTGCCAGCAAACTTCTTATTTCTCAAGTGTGGCCATGGCTCATTACAGGCCTCCACATGTAATTACTATATTCCTGCTTTACTCTCTTTCCATCTATACCAGAGTTAAGAATACCTGGCACTGCCCAGCTGCTTGTCCGATTCAAGGTACCAATCTGAAGCAAAAATCATAGCAGACGATTTTTTAGAGTGCCGTGCCTTCTTAAAATGTAATTTTCAATGCCTTCTCTCCTCCCTCACTGGCAAGGTGACACCTTTGCCCTATGATAAGGGCCCGATAAGGTGACGTGTTAATGTCCCAAAGCTACAAACTTTTTTGGAATCCAAACATTTCAACCTCTCCCTTGGAAGTGGGGAATAAGGTTTGACCTGACTGAGGAGAAAGAAACCACAATCGTTTGGGGACCATAGACAACCAGATGATCCCCAGGGGATTTTAGGGGCTGTTGTCGGTCCTAAGTGTCTATTACTTTGGAGGGCATTTAGTCCATTCAGTTACAAATACAGAAAATGTGAGTGTCAGTCTCCATTGGGTAGAGACCAGTCTCTAAAACTACCATTTTATTTCTATAAGATTAGTTGATATATTTGTTAGTATTTTAAAAAATCATCAAACTATCTCAGGAGAAAGTTACAGAGAAAGGGAAAAATCTTATTTTCTTAAACCAGCTAGTTCTGTGAACAGAAACCTCAGAATACTAGCCAAAGGTGGGGCACAGGGGGTGGATAAATCCAAGGAAATGATTCTATAGATGCGTATCTTCACAAAAACACATTTTGCATGCTCTAAACATGCACCAAGGGAACTAAACATCCATGTGCGTGGACAATCTCTAGAAGCACGTCTATACCCAGTCCCACAAAACATTCATAGCAGATTAGTCCCTGTCTTGGTAGACATATAGAAGCATGCTTGCATTAGGTTAGTGTGAACATGTTTGTATATTTATTATTAAAATACTTACTGTTCTGCCTTTTGAAGGAGATGGACAAATGATTTAGGAGTGGAAATAGACTAGGAACAAAATTAATGCAAATAATGTGTTGATTTTTTTTTAGCTTGATTAGCCAAGCCAATGGAAAATTCTAGAAAACGTATACAATTATTTTAACTGTCACAGGCTAGCAATTGTAATTGACATGATTTGTACGAGATGCAGTGTAATAACTGAATATATTAAAAAAAAATCTCATGCCTTGATTACCAGGAGAACATTACTAGTGCCACAATATTATTAACAACACAATTATCGTGGCATCCCTAGGATACGCTCTTAGCACTTCAATGCATTAGTGAACCTTTGCTAACGAAGAAAAAATTAAAGTACAGCAAATTTCAAAGCACCAGTTGTACCCAATATCATTAAAAATTTATAAAACTTCCCCTGAACATGACAAGTGTTTGGTTTAAATGAAGATCAGCCATAAGGAGAGAGCAGAAATCTTGTTATTCTTTGTCTCTTTCCTCTCTCTCTCTCTCTCTCTCTCTCTCTCTCTCTCTCTCTCTCTCTCTCTCTCTCTCTCTCTCGTCCTTCTCTGCTTTCTTGCAAACCTCCCCCAACCACACCACCTCCATCCAGCTGAAATATGTCACCATTACAGAGTGACAGGTTGACACACAATGACCCGTCAGAACATTCATCTCTCAATGTTTTATTTTAGTGAGGAGCCAAACTGCAGAAAAAATAAGCAAGTTGTTTCAAGGCTTGGAATGAGATCAAACATTTCTGGCATCCCCACTTACCAGACCTTTGATTTACAATGGATCTGTCAGAGGCTGATTAGACAGTGTGTGTTCAAAAACTTATAGATGTTCCACAATTACCCAAGCCCTCCCCTTTCTCCGATGGAGAGTATTCTCCCCTTTGTTTCAGCGGTCTGACAGCCAGATTGGGGGCTCCAAACTTTGTACCTTTGCAAAGGGCCAACTCAACATGTAAAAACCAAACCTGCTTCAATGAATTCTACTTCCCTGTATTGGGAGGGGGAATGGGTTAAGGGGATAGGAAAGGAGAGAACCTTGAAGAAGTAGAGAGAAACACAAAAAAGGCACATCTGGATCCTTTATTCTAGTTTCTATTACCTCCCTTTTATAGGTCTAAATTTATAATTGTCCTCTGACAAACAGATCTAGCAACTGCCTCCATCACTGTATTGTCTCAATAGCATTCTAAAGGGAAAAAACAAAGCTTCTAAAAAAAATTATCCAGGTCAAAAGTACAGGTGTTTAAAATATGTTTGCGATATTATGATTTTTGCAGTAATTACAACTATGAAGTGGCTGAAAATATATTGTTTCAATTTGTGTTGAGAACAATTGCACCAAGAGAGCAGCAGGGCTTATGTCTGGCATTAGAATATGGAATTCCTTAATCCTATATGGGGCATCTGGTTCCCTGTAGCAGATTATGAATACACATGTTTGGCGGACTTTGGCAGTAAATTTGAGTAGTGTATGTCTGTGACAGTGCAACCTAATGTGCTGAATTTATGGAATATGAAGTAAATGCAGTATTAAGAAACTAATCTACATTTCTAAAGCTATAATTTTCTAGAAAAAAAACCAACAATAAAATTTCATGGAAACTGAAATCCATTGGCTCCACAAGATCTGTCAATTAATAATCAGTTCCTAGGCTTGCCTCAGTAAGTACAACAAAAGCCTAGTAAACTTTCTTATTCTAATTTAAAATGCTCTTTACTGGCATTGACTACCAGTGGAACACACAGTGTTGGCAAGACCGTGGAACACTGGATATACAAGCTTGCCCCATTAGATGAGAAGTCATAAAGATGTTATTGGAAAGAAGCAGTGGAATTTAAGGTTAAGATCAAAGTGGTTTTCATGTTGCATCATTCAGCAGAGCTTGATAACTCTTGAGATAACAGCCAGGGAGGACCAATACCAGCTGCCAAGTTTAGAGACTAGGAAATCTGGCAGCTCAGAAATCTAAAAGGTGCCTGGTGATGCGAGATGTTTTTACCTTGGGCAACAAAAGTCTGGAATATTAAGAAGTTAAGCCTAGGGCAGCTCAGAGAATGGATTCTCTTATACCCAAAAGATATCACACAATACTTAAAAAATAAAAAAGGAATCAGAAATGTTTGATCCTTATCTATTTTTCACTGGGTCCTAAAATTAGAAAAAAAAAAAAACTACAAGTTGAGGTCTGGTGGGCTTCAAGAATCAGGGCCTACCATTCCTAAACTACATCTATGTTTCATTGTAACAATCAGCCATTGGTCTCTTATTAATAGGCTTTCTACAATCTGGGGATTTGTATTTGGGCCTATTTGGCCCCCAGTAATGGCTGCATAGAACATCTCAAGGCTTCAACTCAGGAGAGTTGATTTTAAGTCATAAATTTAGACCATGAACAAACTTAATATTACCTTTATTTTTTGTTTGCTTTTTTATTTTCCATGAAGTCTTTCATGAGTTAATGACCACCTGTGCAGAACCATGTTCTACTAGACTCTGGGAAATTTAAAGATCAATGGTTCCCAGAATTCAAGCAAGGACCCTATCTCTATGTGACCTAATCCAATATAAGTCTACAAAATCAGCCATGGAGTTAAGTCAAACTGTCTCCATACTTCCTTTTCACTGTCCTTCATCCCCTCAACAAATTATAAATGCTTTAAGATCCCAAAATCTATACTACAAGGAGTATAGGTAACAAATAGCACTATGCTTCTGTCATGATTGGTACCCTAAAATCCCTAGAAAATGAGGAAAATTGAAAAAATATCACAGATATGTGTTGAAGGGGATACCAATCCTACTTAAGATCTACATTAAAAAAAGGCATAAAAAGGGGAAATTAAGAAGACATTTGTGTTCCTGTCTTCCCCAAAAACTTGTAGCATCTTCCATTTCTAGCTCTTCCATGGCCTAATAGAAAACTATAGACTAATACACTATAAGGAATATTACTTAATACATCTCATTTATATCATAAATTTTATGGATGGATTCCTCTGAATCCATGTAGGTCAGTTGTACCAATCTGATTAGCTAACTCATACTAAAGTGTTAATGGCAAATAATGATCTAATGCAACCTGAAAGGTAATATTTGCATATTCACAGGGGATTAAAGTGGAAGGAATTTGGTGCTGGCAAGAGGTGATATTTCAGAGCTAGTAGTTACTCTTATTAAATAGTGAGACATGGGTCCTTGCTAGGTAACTTCTGGCTCCAAGAGTCTGATTCTATTATTATCGAGAACAAGGGACCATATTGGTAGGGAACAGATGAAAGGATCAGCTACTTAATAGGAATATAATCCTGACAAATAATCTCCCTTTTCTGTATTTCAAACTTCTCATTGACTTAGACAGCATATTCTTCAACTCCATAAATGGCCTTAATCTGGAAAGAGTAGTTGACATGCTCAATGACAGGGTCCAGATTCAAAAAGAGATCAGACTGAATATTGATCTGAATTTCATTTTATGCTTAAAACTTCACTTGCTTAAGAAAATTGAGCTTAAAAATATGTTTAACTTCTAACTGCAGATTGTTAGTTGATTGACTCCCTGCAATAATCAGATATCAGATAAGGTTATATAAATGCTGGAGGTTTTGCAGATTCCAAGTTCTTGGGTTTTTAATGTGTAAGAGAAATAGATGACTGTAGTTGCATAGTATTTCCATTTAAATAAATTCAACTGAAAAAAACATTAAATAAATAAATGATTTTGTCATTTTAGTATACTTTATAGACCACTTGAACAGAAAGAGTAAAACCTTGTGCTAGGTACCAAGGATATGAAGATTATTTTTTAATTTCCTGGCTAATACATCCTCCTAGAAATATGTCATGAAATAAATAAATAAATATAAGATTATTTGAGAAAGGAGAAAGAGGATCAGGAAAATTTTGTGTGAGAGGTGGTACCTGCTCTGAACTCCTTGGGAACTAGGTTTCTAAGATGTTCTATGGCATGCTTATACTTGAGAATTATGAAATAATAACAAAAAACACAAAAATAATAGTAACTGACATAAAACACTCTGCATTTTTGGAAAGCACTTCATAATATTTCCCTTGAAATTAAATCCTCAAGTTGAAACATTCCAGTCTTGACAATTTACTTGAGGGGGAGTAGTGAGGCTAAAGAAAAGAAAATGATGAGCAAATTAATGTTTTTAATAAGTAGAAGAGTACATACACAATATCATTCATCTAATAATATCATTCATCTGCTTCCATGTACTTTGTACTTATGGTTCATGTCAAGATGATTGCCAAAAATTATCTTAACCAAAATGTTTGAGTCAGTATTTTCATAAAGACATGGAGTATAATGCCATCTTGAAGTTTCATCATGGAACCCTGCTTTGAGAATATGTTCCCTGAGTATTTATGGTAACTAAAACCCCTTGGATAGAGCCAAGACTCAGCTCTGTCATATTTAATAAGATTTCATATTATAAGTTCAGTTTTAGGGGATTACAATATAGATTTGCCTATATACATTGCTATAACTATATTAATCAGTCAATCAGTAAATATTTATTAAGCATTTACCATGCTCAGAATACAAAAAAGGCAAAGACAATCCCTTATCCACAAAGACCTTATAATAATGAAGGAGAAAACGCCTAAACAAATATGTGCAAAGCAAGACACAGGCAAAATAAATAGGAAATAACTGAAAATTCTTCAAGTGCCAGTGCCTCATTGTATCCCTAATGTTGTCAGTATTGATACATTCTCTGTCAAGTACAGAATATAATCTCATGTTTTCTTTGCCTAATGTGATATAGGAGTTTCTGTGACTACCATTTCATAGACAGCAAGATATGTCTTGCTATGTTATCCCTTTACTCTTATTATAGGACTGGTGCACCTCCTTTGGTTAAAAAGATTTTCAATTAGATTATTTGATCTATTTGAGTCTTTCCCATGACTTCTTGCAGGTAAGTTATGGTTAAAATACACTATTGTCAGCTCATAGTCACTGACTGTCCTTCCACTCTCCTAAAAGGGAGAGAAAAAGGGTAGAGAGAACAAGGGAGGGAGAGATGGAGACAGGGAGGGAATTAGAATTATTGAAAACACTGTTGTCTCCCAAATGTAATTCAATCTTTTATTTTCCTGTTCAATGCTAGGACCAATTTTTTGTCCATCTACAACATAAATAGATGAATATACTAATAAACTAACTCAATGACTGTCTGTCTATCAGCATATCATAATCTGGACAAAATATATTATTCATCTGCTTTACTTTTCTAGATGGAGGACTAAGACAAATTCTTTTGTATAAAAATTAAAATGAAATAACTGTGAAGGACATTGAAGAGGCCCTGTTGCGTTCCAGAACTCAATGTAATCAACAAAAATTAATCCATGAAAAGAAACATCTAGAAAATTTCACCAGTGATAGTTAATCCCCCTTCCATTTGTATTCTGAATAGGATGTCTTCCATGTAAACACTTAAGTAAACATGTCTCATAATTTTCTGCTTGCTTGATATTGATAATTAAGAGGATTGATGAATAAAATAATCTCCATGATTATATCTATCACTGAATTGTTTGGTTTTTAATATATGTTAAATACACATTTATAGTATAGTATATATAGTAAAATGTATAGTAAATATACATTTTATGAGGGAATCCTTTAACACTTCTATTCCACTGAATATTTCTTAAATCAGCAAATAATAGGTCCAGCTGAATTGTATATTTTCTATATCTCTCTAATAGTTATGTGACAATGAAGAAGTTATCTGTTATAAAGTGTGATCAGCTTGCCTAGTCCCTTATCTTTTTTGTCAAAGATGCCATCAATATGCATAGACCATTTTCATAAAGTTTTTGGTGTTGAAAAAGTAGGTATATAGTTCAGAAGTTGTTAGCATTTGTCTCAATGACTTTTTCTTGGCAAAAGTACCATCCACGATCTTTCCCATACTTTAGGAATATTCCACTCTTTAAGATAGCATGAAAAAGTTAATCCCGGAGTGACTTTTAAAGTGTGTCATTTAAAACATGCACTTCCTTGTTTATCCAGATCCAGCTGTAATTTCTAACTTCACCATCAGGATATTTGAAATCTTCATAAGAATGCAACTTAATGGTAATAGCAGCAACAAATTATCTATTTACATGACATTTTAAGGTTTACAAAACCTTCTACAGATATTATCTCATTAGATCTTTTCAAAGATCCATAATTGCTATTATCATATCCAGACCATGCTTCACATACCATCAAGGCTGCAACTCCCCTTTGAATGGGAATATGTGTTATGGATACATGTGTCATTATGGGATATGAATATTATGGAATATTATTGTTCTATAAGAAATGATCCAGAAGATGATTTCAGAAAGGCCTGGAGAGACTTAAATGAACTGATGCAAAGTGAAGTGAGCAGAACCAGGAGAACATTATACACAGCATCAGCAAGATTATGTGATGATCAATTCTGACGGACATGGCTCTTTTCAACAATGAGATGATTCAGGCCAATTCTAATGGACTTGTGATGGAGAGATCCATCTGCACCCAGAGAGAGGTCTGTGGGAACTGAGTGTGGATCACTCTTTTTGTTGTTGTTTGCTTTCATTTTGTTTTATTTCTCATTTTTTTCCTTTTTGATCTGATTTTTCTTGTGTTGCCTGATAATTGTGGAAATATGTATAGAAGAACTGAACATGTTTAACCTTTATTGGATTACTTGTCATCTAGGGGAGGGGATGAGAGGAAGAGAGGGAGAAAAAATTTGGAACACAAGGTTTTGCAAGGATGAATGTTGAAAATTATCTATACTTATGTTTTGAAAAAAAGCTTTTAAAAATTAAAAAGTTAATTTTTTTGAATAAGATATTGTTTTCCCTCTAAATTTTGACTTTCTGGACTTATTTTGGTAGTCCCTGGATAAAGGATACACAATTCATTACCAGCAGTCCCCCTCAAATACTACAACAGTCTGAGTACCAAGAACATAAACCTTGGAGAAATGGAAAAACAAGTGGTCACTTCTATGCCATGACAAAATCTTGGAGTAAGATATTAGTATAGGAACAAACATCAGTACTTCAGTGGCTCTATGACCTCTGTGATGTTGATACTCTCTCCAAAATTGCAAATGTCAACTCATCTCTTACTCATTCTCCATATCCAATTGGTGAACAAACCATCCAGCTTAGTTTTCTTCAACAACTCTTTTTGTGTGTGTGATGCATTTGGGATTAAGTGACTTGCCCAAAGCTAGGAAGTGTCCACCAGTGCTCTATCTACTGCACCATTTAGCTGCCCCTCTTCAATAACTCTTAAACACATATGCTTTTCGCTACTCACATAGTCATAACTCTGGTCCAGGGCCTTACCTCTCTACTAGAATATCACAATTGCCTTCCAATTTGTTTCCATCCTCCAATTGGCTCCCAAAGTAACTCTCCTACAATGCAGATCTGACCATGTTCCCCACCTCCATTCAGTGGCCCCCTTTTACTTTCAAGATCAAATATAAAATTTGACATTTACATCAGCCCCCAGGCTGACCCTTTCTTACCTTTTCAGACATTTTATTCTACTTATTTCCATATTCTTTGCAATCCACTCCACCAGCCTACTGACTGTTTTTCGCACATGACACTCCATCTCCCATCTTTATGACTTTGTACAGACTGTTCTTTCCAAAATGAAATGCTCTTCCTCCCAATCTTCAATTCTTAGAATGCCTGGTTTTCTTTAAGAATCAGAATGCTCTCTCCCTTCTACAAGAAATCTTTTCTGATCCCTCCCCTCAATTGCCAATGCTATCCCCTATCTCTTAAAATTTATCATGTAAGTCCTCGTTTATATATGTTGTTTCCTCCATTAGAATGTGAGAATTTTGTGAACAGGCACTATTTTTGTTTTTTGTTTTTCACAATAGTACAAAGGCTTGGTACATAATAAGTGCTCAACAAATGCCAGCTGATTGATTTTATGTGACTCTTATCTGTGCCCTCCTACAAAACCTCCAAAGAGGATTCACCCATCTACAAGCTGATCTTTTGACACATAACCTTCACATGTGTGGGAAGTGACGCATCTTTCCAATGATACGCTTTACACCACTTTTCTTCCACAATCTTAATTAGGAATATGTTGTAGACTTATGTAGAGAATTTTTTGTACCAGACCTGTGATTTCCTATAACAATGCTGATTTCCCACTTGCTCTGTAACTTATAATCTCAGAGAATTATCTTAATCACACAATCTTTGTCAGAGACAGGGCTTAAGCCCATGTTTTCCTGATTCTTATTTTGGTTGTCTATCAGTTCTGATATACTACATCTCATGGAAAAATATAATAGATAAAAATGCCGTGAAACAAAAGAAAATCTCATGAAATAGAAATGGTATTGTCCCTGTTTTACTGAGGCAAACTGAGGCACAGAGTCATTAAATGGTGCTCCATATCCATCATCCAGCACACCCTTCCCCCCCCCAACACAACACAACACATACATACAGTGTATATGTAGTTAAATTCCTTTCTGTCTTCAGAGGAGAGAATAGTTAGGGATAAGCAACATTCTTGACTCCAAAAGACAAGCATGTTACAAATCATTTTTTTCAACGCATCTCTCTTCCAAGCTCATATTGTTATTTTTGGTCACCTCCCTAAACTAGGAAATGTTCATTATCTTAACCTCTATTTTTTTGCATTATAAATCAAAATATTTCAACTGAAAAAAAGAAAGAGGGAACCAATCTAAAACACTGGCCCTAAAGGTCTCTAGGAGGGATTGTTAGTTTTTCTATATTCAGAAGACTTACAACTAAAAAACAACAGTAAATATATATGTGTATGTGTGTATCCATCTAAATATATGTATATATTTATGTGTATATATGTGTGTATGTATATATACACATACACACGTGCACACACACACACACACACACACACACAAACTCACACATATAGTTCTACCAGATGGGTTTCCTCAATTCATCCAACTCTAATAAAACCCTCAAAGTAAAGTCAGAATATCCACATTTATCCTGCAAAAACATGTTTCCTTTTTCATAAACTTCTTTTACAAAAATGATCCTAACCCTGCCAGATTGGTCGCCAGTGACACATGGAATAAGAATGATCATCATTAATCCTCCCAGCAATAGTAAGTCTAACTTCATAATTCAACTCCAGAGCTGACAGTTGTATAGCGGCAGATACATTTTTTACCTAAATTGCAGTAACAGGATTACATTGTTTTTTACCAGTTACAATAATAGCGTTGCGAAATCTATGGATTGGTGGGAGAGGGAGAGAGGGAGAGGAGGAAGAAAAATAACTTAAACGAATACCAAGTGTCAGAGCCCCGGAATAAAGGCCCTTCCACAAACTACCAAAAGGCCGCCCCCAGCTCCCTCCTCCTTGCCAACTTAGCCAATTACAGATAAACAAATTAACTTCATGGGCTGGTTTCCTCTGAATCACTTTTCAGCTTTGGAGTGGTTTTCCATCACTACAAACCTTTTCCTCTCCCTTATGCACCAGCAAACATACTGATACAATTTAAAGGTCATGTTCTTTTCAAACTGACAGGGCCCTCGGAAGTTTTGACGAGAGGCCTCCAAGCCTCACACCCTACAGATAGAAAGGAATTAGGTAAAGCATCACTCGATGTAAGCTCAATCATGTGAACTGATTAGAAAACGTATCCATGGAGAGGGGGGGATTCACAGTGTGACGGGCAGCCCTTCCCGGAAAGGAGATGTCACGCTGATAATATTCAGCTAGTAGCTGACACTGGAAGAAGGGCTGAGGGTGGAGGGTCAATAAAGATATAATTGCCTTCGAACATGAAAAAGGAAAAAAAAATTCTCAATTTTGTCTTTCTGAAGCCCCCAAATGAATATTCTTTATTTGTTACTAGTGTCCATCCCCAGCTGCTCAAATTCTACTCCCTTCTTATAAGTTGGAATTAAGAGGACCGTCTGAAAGAATAAGAACCAGCATAACATTGTGGCTACAAAGCCAGTCTTGGCAGAAATTATGGGGGTCTGGGTCTGACAATAGGATGGACAAGTATGACAAGCTAGCAAGCTATGTGACCCTAAGCAAGTCTTTTAACCTCTTAGTCCCTCAGGCAGCTTCCTGAGATAATAAGCTATAGAAGATTCCCAGATCTAGAGGGAGAGTTTTCATACCAAGAGTTCTTATACACAGATTTCAGGAGAGAAGAAAAAAAAGTTTCCTTGAGATGGTAATATTCTTAGCCCTTAAAGAAAATTCAGAACTATAGAATTTGTATTTTTTAAAAAATAAAAGCATACATACAACTTGACTTTTGCTTGTGATTGTATTTTTGTTCTAGGGAAAATGCATATTTTAAAATGACTTATATGTTTCTCAAAAATAAAGGAAATGATTTTTTTAAAAAAACTTTTTTTTTTTTTTACAATTGACAGATGCCACTCTTAAAGCCAATTATTTTCATCATTCCTACTACAGTTTTATCAGTGTACTGCATTTTCCTCCAAGGATTTTGTTCCTAAACTAAAAACTACCAAAATTTTGTTTGAGGCCTGATGTCAGAAACTTTTTTGTTCAAATTGCTCTTAGAGCCAATGGCTAAAGGACACCAGTTAGTCTCACTGGTCTTTGTTATAAATTTGATAATTAGCACAGGTAGTGAGGGTGGAACCATCTATTAAAAAGAAAAAACTCAAGGAAAACTCAAAAAGAGAAAGTATTGATTGGAAAGGATATCACGTGGATTGGATGCTTCATTCTAACAGGAAACGAACCAGAAATTTTCCATTCAATGCTTTTTTCCTCTCTCCCTTCTTTCCCAGCTACAGCTCCCAGTTTATATGTCCTTCTCTGATCTCAATCTTTCTTTGTATGTGTCTCCATGTGGCTTCAGGCTCTATCTTTAGGAGAAGCCATCCTACTGCAAACAACATATGCAGAGTACAGAAATACTTTAGCCTTGAGAAGATCTGGTAGTGTCGCGACTTCACACAAATCCTCGAAATCAACACAGACCTCGTTAAATTTTTACTGAAACAATTTGCATTTCATCCTTCCCTCCTAGTTTGCCTAGTTCAAGGATTTGGGAACATGAGAGAAATGGGGCCCAGAACATTTGCTTTAAGCACATAGTTGGGGAGGACTAAAAAACAACAACAATAAAAACACCAATTCTACTTGATTTTAGTAAGTGTTTATTGATGTCTTTGATATTTTTTTTATATCACCATATTTCCCTCCCCATATTTTTCCTGCTACCCTTTCCAGAAGATCTATGCTATATAACAAATAATATTTTAAGGACAAAAAAATTTTAAGAGTAAAAATATATGTATGTGCAACATTCATGAACCTCCTACTTTAGCATAATAATAAGGTTACAGGTGTCTTTCTTTTCTCTTCTTTCACCTCTGCTTGCTTTTAAAAATAATTTTGCATCATCTACCTTTAATTTTTAAGTGTTTGCTCTTTCTATTTATATTGTTGTAGTCTTTGTGTATTTCATTTTCTTGGCCCTGCTTACTTTACTCTATATCAGTTTCAGTAAATCTTTTCATGTTTCTCTGTATTCCTTCGATTTGTCATTTCTTACAGCACAATAATCTTCCATTACCTTCATGTACTCCAATTTGATGTACTTCCAGATGATGCGCATTTTTCCATTTGATCTCCTAATAATCAAGGTTCATTCATTCTTTCAATATTCATCCACTCAGTCCATGCTATGTGGTAGAATTCATGCTTGGGTGCTGAGCAGGACAAAGCAGAAGAAAAAAAAAACACAGTCCTTTCTGTACAGAACTTAAAGTTTAGCCTGCAAATATCCATGATAAGGGTTGTGGTGAGATACCAGTGAATAAAAATTTATATAAAGATAGAATACATTTTGTTTAGATTAAATTAAGAAACTAAAGAACATTATTTTAAATTTTTTTGAATTAGGAAAAGTAGTGTAGAGGAGAGAGAATTGGAGTTGGGTCTTGAAAGATGGGTATGTTTTTTTAGATGACAGTGAAGAGAAGTACAACCTAAAAGTGAGAAAAGTGTGGAGGTGGGAAAATGTAGGACATGTTCAGAAACTAGCAAGAGGTCTAATTTATTTGAAGGGTGGGTTGCCTAAATGTGGAGCACAAGCAGTGTTGAATCAAAAAGGCAGATTGAAGTCAGACTGTTCTAAATGACAAGCTGTGAAGCTGGGGGGGTTGATAGGCAAGGAGAAACCATTGGAAATCTTTAAAATGGAGAATAAACCAATCAGAAATGCACTGTGAAAAAAAAATAGCCTATAGGATGGATTGAAGAGAAGAGACTAAAGAGATTAATTCAAGAGTTATTTCAATGATCCAAATAATATTCTATGACCTAAGTCTTTACTTCCATATATTTGCCTAAAAGACTATTTTACAAAAAACTTACACTAGCCAAATGCTCACATGGAAATTAAGAAGGGATACAAGGTCATTTTCAAAGTCTCTCTGAATAACTTTGGAATTGAGAAACATGGGACACTGGCACAGGAAACCCTAATATGGGTGTTCAAATAAAAATTTTAAAAAAGGTGTTGTGCTCCATGAGCAAAGCTGAATTGCAGTAGTTCAATGGAAACTGAGATATGGAAATTTGGAGACATCTCCACTTCAAACGTTCATGTGGACTATTTTAGCTAACTGTGGCAAAATTTTTCAACCTCATATTGACCTAATCAGCCACAGTGGGATACTCTGTACCAAAACCTCAACATAGTGGTATCATTTTGGTTTTCGATCACAAAGGATAACTAATCTACCCTTTGCATAAAATTCTAGAATTTGATAATATAACCCCATTGGCCTTTTTACTTTCTTTACAACTCTGATATTTAACAGCTATGTGACCTGGGAAGTTCACTTCATTTCTCTGACTTTTAATTCCCTCATTCACAAAACAATAGCTGATAATATTTGTTCCACCCAGAACAATGGGTTGTTACAAGGAAAACCCTTTTGTAAACTTTAAAGAACAATAGAAATATGAATATTACTATGATATTATTATCATTAAGGAAGAGAAAAGATAGCAGAAAGGACAAAGGCCCAGAATTGAAGAAGACCTGTGTTCAAAGTCTGCTCCCCACTTATACTAGCTCTGTAACTATGGACACACTTAACCCCTCAATACCACAAACAATTCTCTAAAACTAAAAGTTACAAAAGAATTACCAATATATATCAGTGAAGGGATTTTTTGCACTGAAACTGGACCTAATCATGAAATCACAGGTCCAAACATAAATAGATACTTCATAGAAGTGTTTTTTATTGGACCTCTGATTTTAGTAATACAGAGAACTCATGGTAAGAAAATGCCCTCTACCAATGAAGATCAGCAGCATCTCTACAATTTAAGCTTAGTAAAATCCTGAGGGTACTGAGAGATGGATTGATTTGTCTACAATTTCACATCCAGTAGACAGGCATCAAAGGGTAGGATGTGAATCTAAATCTTTCTGAATCAGTTGCTAGCTCTCTTTTGATTATGCTTCTCATGGTAAATGAATTTCATGTGAGTGGATAGATCTATTGATATACACATTCATACATACATACTGAAAAATAGTAGGTAAGAGACAGACAGACATATAGAGACAGACAGATAAATGGACTTATCTACATACATTGAGAGATGGTAGATAAATAATAGGTACATCCATATATAGAGATGGCAGATATATAGATATATTCATACATGAAATAAATATATAAACAGAGTTAGTAGATTATATAGATGAATATATAGAGAGATGGCAAATAAACAAATATAATAAAGAGAAAGAAATAATTTTTATATAGTCCTTTAACATTTGAAAAACACTTTACAGATATTTTATTATTTGATACTATATATAGGCATGTGGAAAAAGCTAACTCCTTTCACTCTATTCTCATATACAAGTCACTATAACCATTTCATTATTGTAGCTGCCTTTTCCCAGAAGCCTTCTTGGGCTATAGCAACCAAAAATGTCCAGGCATAGCCACAATATTCAAGGATTGGACATTGGTTGTTATTCTACCTCTAATACCTTTCATGGTGATATTGGAGTTTTTCTGAACTTTCTAGTATTCCTTACACATTAACATAGCACTAGTCATACTTACTGATAGCACACAAACAAAACTTTAATTATGTAGACTCATGGAAGGCTTTGGGAAGAAACAGATTTAAGTCAGTTTGCTTTCAAATTAAGAATAAAATACAGCAACAGAGTGATTTGGGGGAGCTCACAAAATCATTATAACTAAGAGAATGTGACTATTGTTTTGTGAAGACCACAATGGGCAGATTCTATTAAATTTGCTTTCCAAAATTACATTAATAGTGAATGAATAAACGAATGAAAGAAAAAGTATCTTTGAAGTATTTAACTATTTGCTAAGAACTGTATTAAGCACTAAAGATACAAAGAGAAAAACAAGACAGTCTTACTCTCATTTTAATAAAGGGAGAAAACGCCTATAGAAAGAAAGATACAGTTGTGAGTCAAATGGAAAGTTCTCATGGTCCTTGGGTACAGTGCCAAAACAGATAGCAATGCATCTTCTTTAATGTCCTTTTTATTGATTAAAATCTTAACTATTTCTAATGAAGAGATATCTGACAATTCTAAGGACTTTGATGGCAAAATGTTTTGGGGGGCATCTTGGTGGCTGCTGAGAAGGCAGGGACTGTCTCCTTTGCAAAGGAAGTGGACAGGTCTCACCTCCACAAATGTTATTTCCCTCTATTATAGTTACCAGGCTGATAGCAGGATATGTGACCTGGGGTGTGAGCTTTGGAAGCTCATTATTCCTGGGGTTCTTGGGATTACCTCATCATCAATGACAATTGGTCAGCAGATGACCCCTTTCTCTGAATAGGTTAGTCACCTCTAAAATGGCTACAGGGGTCATTGGAAGTCAGACTGGTTCTTGGGGAGGTGGGAGGGAAGGGTTGCAATTCCCAGAGCTCTCCACTAGGATGATGAAGAGGATGGTGATGGTGGTAAAAATGAAGGCTTAGCATTAAGTAATGGTTTACAAAAATACTTTTCTCACAATTCTATAAGCTAAGTTGTGTATACACTATTATCATCCCTATTGGACAGATTTAGTTCTCAGGCTCAAACATCAAGTTTTCAACCTATAATTCTATGATACCTGGCAAGTGGTCACCTGGCAACTGCTTGAAGGCTTCCAGTGGAACCTCTACCTCCTGAGGTTGTCACTTTTACTTCTGGATAGCTATAACTGTCAGGAAGTTTATTTTTATTTCAAGTCTAAGTTTGCCCTTTGCAACTTCTACCCCTCCTTTCGAGTTCTGTCTACTAGGGTCAAGAGGAGTACTATTAATCCTTCTTCTATACAACCACCCTTCAAATACTTGAAGACAAGTGTCATGTCTTTTCTTCTTCAGGTTCAACATACATGGTTCCTTCAACCAATCCTCTACTGAAATGGATTTAGAACTATCTTGCTCATCGTGCTTTGGGGCATCTCTAGGTTGGTTGCATCTAAGACTACCAAAAGGAAAAGGAAAAATAGCTAGTAAAGGTGTCTAGATTCATATTCTTAACATAATGAGAGTGTTATTTTAATAAGAGGGTCTGATGTGGTGGAATTAGGAAAGAACGTAATGCCCGTCTGTCCACCACCATCAAATTTCAAGCCATTTTCCATTTCCTCATACAAAGAGGGGGGTTTTAAATCTTAAAATAGGATTGTAATTGCTTAACACAAGTGGGTTCTTTTCACATACTTGCTAAATAAGTCTCCCTCCATTGATGTAGGCAGTTTCAAAATTTGCAATGCTGTTCACAAATGCAAGAAAGGGATCGAATCCAAGACCTTGAAATAGCTAAGACACTTTCCTCTCCCCATTTAAAATTTTTGTCCCTGGAAAAGTTGCTTGGGAATGTGTTTCATAAATGCTTTTAATTAATCAGTCAAAGGCAAATCCTCCTTCTTTGGAGAACTTGATCCATCCCCTCTTTCTTAGGAAATGAGTTTCATTGTTGGAACTGAAGGCTTATTGTCAGTTTTCTACGGCCTTCTGGGGGTTAGAAGATAGTGGACTTCATGGACAAGCCTCTACCCCCTGATCAGTAGAAGGGCAGAGAGTGACTTTCTCTTCTCTGGGACAATTGTAGGCTTTCACATTGCACATGAGGGAAGTAAAAACCAGACTGTAGGATTTATAAATTTTTAAAAAAGAAGTTTAATCAAGAACCTGACTCTATATTCAGAGGCTTAGGTTCAAATCCTGCTTTTGATATTTGATATCTGTGTGATCCTGGTCAAGTTACTGAAACTCTCTAGGCACTTTTAGTTTCCTCATCTGTAAAATGAGGCTTTTAGACTAGATGGTCTAACTAGATGGACTAACAGGTCCCTATAAGATCTGGATCTCTGATCCTTTTAATCACTATTTACTTTCCCTCCCTTCCCTCTCCAGAATCTTGTCTTTTAAATTTCCTATACTTTATATTTAATAGTTCTTCTAATTCACACATTTGTGTGTGCTGAGCCTCCTAAAGCTTGAATCAAGACTAGGAATTTTGCAGAAACAAAGAAGACTGAGTTATCCTTTTTCATAGATCAGTGTGGTCAATTAACCATTCCATCTTCCTAATAAAAAATGAAAATGTGTTTGAGTAGACATAACTTAATTGGTTCATAAGTTTCCTTTCATTTCTGAGGTTCACAGCCGTAAGGTACCTCAGTTTAGAGCACCCCATGGATTCAGAACAGAAATGGGACCTCAGCTATAGTCTGATAGATGAGGTTTCTGGGCAGGCTGCTAAACCTCCCCAATATTCTACTCTGTCTGCGTCCCAAAGCCATTGGTGCCCATCTAGCTTCCTGAGAGGTGGGACGCAGTCATACTAAGGAATGTCCCTCCAGCAGCACAGGGAGATCAACAAAAGTGGAGTTTCAAAAACACAATATTCTGATGATCCGTACCCAGGAGTATTTTTTTTCTCAAATCAGGAATATGGTGGAGTTGTATTCCAGGATATTTTCCCCTTCTGTACAGATGCAATAAAACAGCTAAAACGGGATGTGGATACTGCCTCGGGTGCTAACAAGACACATTCCTCTTGGTTCATGGCAAGTTGTAAGAGTTTCTGTCTTATGTCACCATTTCTGACATGTGCCAGAGCAGAGAAACAGTGCCTTGGCTCCATAAAGAAGCACGGTCCCTGAGAAAGATGAAACTCTCGGAGCATGGAATTGGTGGGATTACATGCAAGCCCAGGAGTGCAGCAACAGCAGCTAGCCCAGCCCAGACCAGGCCAGATCAGGGTCCAGCATCTCAGCTCCACAAATCATGTCAAAATCATCATCCTTTACAAACCTTCCAACAAAGGCCATAAACTGAAAAATCCTGGAGCCTCCTATTATCAGGGCCTGCGTGCTGGGAAAATGGAGCAAAGGCCTTGAAAAAACCTGGTTCTGGGAAGCTCGTCCTGCTCCTTAACAACTGGGCTTCCACTAGATAAGTCTAGTTCAATCTTTCTTCAACATTGCACCCTGAGATCAAAATATCCATTCCTTCTAACAGGTCTCTTAGATAATAACAACAATAACAATAGATATCTAATGCTTTAAAGTTCACAAAATGCTTTATTTTTTGGTCCCCACAAAATCCCTGGGAAGTAAGTATTATTATATCTCATTTTACAGATTAAGAAACTGAGACAAAGATGTAGCTTGTAAGTGTCTGAGATGGACCCAGTTTTCCTGGTATCAAATTCAGTACTCTACGCATTACAACACCTAGTTGCCTAATAATAATAGTAATAAGAATAATAACTTTTATATAGTGCTTTAATATTTGTAAAGTGCTTTATGTATACTCCCATGTCGATAATCACGTTATACAAGAAATATGCAACAAATGTTCTGTGCTCCCAGAATCATTATTTTTAATTAATAAATTTAATAAATTCAAGGGAAATACATTATACTGAGAAAAATCTTGCAGCACGACAGAGTGTTGGCCTTAGACTCAATAAGATATAAGTTCAGTTCCTATCTCTAACATATATGAGTCTTGTAACTTTGAGGAAGTCAATTAAATCCTCTCAGTTTCAATTGTCATATATGTAAAATGATGGGACTGGACTTAAGGATCTGGTCTTTATGTTCCCTTCTAGCACTATGATCCTACGATCTTGTGATCCATGACCATAATAAATTCAAGAAAGAGGTTTTATGTTGGGAATGACAGGAGAGGAAATATACAAGGCTGCAGATAGAATATTGCCCCTGGAGCCAAGAAGACCAGAATTCAAATCCTATCTCTCCCTTGTGAAAACCACTCTGAAACTCAGTTTCCTCATCTGTAGAGTAGGAATAACAACACCCATAGTACCTAATTAAAAGACTCAAATGAGCTAATGTATGTAAAGTGCCATTGGAACATTAAAGTACTAGATAAATGTCAATTATTACTATATCACCAACTTTCTTCTTTAAAAGAAATAAACATGTTATTTTAATAAAATACAGCCCCTATATATATAAATATTCTAAAGAGGCCTTGAAGTTACAATGGGAAAAAGTTGCTACATATTAACTGAAAAATATGTCCTCTCTCTTTATTTAGGTTCCTACATTTTTAGAGGGCCTTAGTGATTTACTAGCATACAATACTTATAGGACTGCATTTACTTGCTGTAGTGAACAGGAGGATATAGGGAGCAGTAAAAAAGGAAACAAAAGGTAGAAGGACATAAGGGAGAAATTTGAGTATCATTAGAATAGCTCTAGGAGTTTCTCTTGAAAACACCCTTGATTTTGTTGCCAGAATTGTGCTATTTAATGTGATTGTGCCATATATTAGAGTCCGGCTGATTTTCTCAGTGGCATAGGCCTAGGCTCTGAGACCTCCAAGGTGAGCACCCTGTCAGAAGTCAACATCCCTTGGAGAAAGAGCTGACATTCTGAGATAAAGTGCAGGCTTCCTGTGCAGAGAGAGACTTGGGGATGCTGCACCCAGACAAGATAAGCTGTCTTTAATGTTTGTATTCAAGAAAAATAAATAAAAATAAACAACTGTTAAAGTTCAGATGGCAACATGCTTTTACTGAACAACCTCCAAGCTGGGTATAGAGCTCAATTCTTCTCTTTAGAGACATGAAACACAAACCATAGTTTTTCAGAGATGTGGGGGCTTTGCATCTGGCAGCACATACAAATTGCAAGTTTGGGCCCCAAAGAAAATTCTTCTTCAAAATATGAAAATTCACATCTATCTACACAATTTTCAGTCTGTGCAAGAGCAAGGTAATGATTTTAAATCAATAGTTTCTCAGTTACCCAAAGCTAAATGCAAGAGCTCTGCACTGGGGTTAGTCTTAAATACGTACATTCCCCTAAATGTTTCCTTGTCTATTTGGTGTATGGCCTTGATGTCTCTAATAAACTTCTCTTCACCTAACTGGCCTTTGAAAAGTACCTTAAAATAATTCTTGGTTTAGGGTGGGATCTCAGACTCCTAGACCAAGAACTTGGGGAGACCCTGGAGGCCATCTTGTCCAACCTAGCCATTTTACAGATGAAGAAATTGAGGCTCAGTGACTGGCAAGGATACTGGAGTGATTTGCCATTTCATTCTCCAATGTGTCTCCAACAGGTACAAACTCCTCTGTTCCTTTTTTTTTTTCCCTGGGAATAGAAACTCTCCAGACACGACACCCCCTAAACAAAGCCCTGGAAGCCAAGTATAAGCATCCCAAAGATAGTCAGGACTTTTTATAGTATGGAAATGTTCTGCTTTTAAATAATGAAAACTAGATAAGAATTCCAGATGTCCCTTCCCTAGAGTTCTCATTGGTGGACGCAAGGGTGTTACTTTCCAGTTGGTCTTTTAAAGGCTAAAGAAGCAAGAGAGAGATTTGACTTAATATGTTGTTCTACATATTAGGTAATTAGAGCTCCAGAGCAGGAACCAGGAAAGTCTGAGTTCAAATCTGACCTTAGACACTTACTGGCAGATCACTTAATCCCTATTTGCCTCCATTCCTCATTTTTAAAATGAAGATATATTAGAGAATGAAATAGCAAATCAATCCAGTATCTTTGCAAAGAAAACCCCATGAACAATGGATTCAGAAAAAGTTAGACACAACTGAATGGCTGAACAACAAGAAAGACATTAAAAGAGAACTTAAAGTATCCTAAATTAGGTCAGTCCCAGGGTCCTTTGTATATATGAGAGAATGGAGGAAGGGGACAGGAAGTTTTGTATTTCTGTCTATCATCTAGACAATCCTAGCTCAGGTTATTTTATTTGACAAATAAAACTAAACTGCATATTTATGGACTAATGATGTGAGAGATTGTTCTTTTATTCATATCCACTGCTATTTAAAGGCCAATTGTAAATATTCTTAACAATTTTCATGGGTTGGCTCACATTCATTGTAGCCCTAGAACTCTGGGGACTTCTAGAGCATGACGTAAACGTGGCCAAGGTCATGGGCTTAGTCTCCTTTGGGACAGTTAACTAAGAAAAGTTCTCTCTCGAGGCATTCCTAACCCTAATCACTTTCTCCTACATACCACCGCTTTCCAGAGAGATGAATCAGTATAGCACAAGCCTACTCCTGCAACAGCAAACCCCACAACTCAAAGCGCATTTGCCACTGAGATTATTTTCGTATATAAAACATCCATTATTAGTATTTGATAAAGTGAGAGTGAAGGACTTATAGGCATAAATAGCAGCAGCAATATACAGAATCCCTTCATTTCCTGTCTCCTGCAGAGAGTAAATATTGGATGGCTGATGGGGGGGAGGGAAGAAACAGAGAGGGAAAATCCCATCTCCCTTCCCCACTCACCTAATCTGAATCTCAAAACAACCAAGATTAAGCTACAAAGACTTTGATATCATTTAGTTCAGTCTTTGGCTGAACAGATGGGGAAAACTGAGGCTAGCAAAGGGAAAGTAACATTTTTGAAATCACATTTTTTAATAAGTGACAGAGACAGGACTCAAAACCTAGTCCTTTAAATACGATGTCTTTGAACTGTCTCATGAGCTGTCTTTTTCTATTTGAGAGACTTGCCCTGATTCTGCTTCGCTTCCATTATAGATGAGCATATCTGGGGTGGCAAAGCCATAGCCTAATATGAAACACTCCAGATGTTGGCAAGCCATCCTGGCTGCAAGATTCAGGTTAATCTTCTCCCATGGGACAGAACTTTTTGACTTAAATGAAATAGAAACTAGAGGCAGATGTGAGGGACAGGGTTTGCAGTGCAGAAGTTCTCCCTTCTTGTATCTCAGGAATAATTCTGGTTCAGATCTTGATTTTAACTTTCCTCCATCAATCCTACTTGAGACTCTTTTGTGCCTTACCCTGTGGGTAAAGGTGACTCACAGATAAAAGTATAGCTACTCTAGCTAACTCTATAATCTAGAAGAGATTCCACACCAAATAGAGCCAGTAGATGCAAAGCACTCGCATCTCCTCACAGCAATGTCTACTGCTACAGTGTCTCTCTGTAATCCCTCCATGACACCAAGGGCAACTCAACGGGATTGTGATTTGGCTGGACCACCTTACAGAAATCCCATTCAGAAACTAAGAGGTCCTTATTCAAAGGCCTACCAGAATGAGCTCAGCAAGTGTCAATGAGGACAAAACACCATCTGCAAAATTAATCTGCCCAGAAGCAGCTTCCATCAGCAACTCCTGCCCAAGAACTGATTAATTTTTATAGTCTGTGTTGAGAGCAATGCACCTCACTATAGGCTGCTCCTAATGATGGCTGCTGCCACTGATGTCCTCCTCAAAGATGCTGTGTTCACAACCTCAGTTATTGTTATTGCTTCACACTTTTCCCCTTTCTCCCTTTGCTCAACATCCAAATCATCACTCACCAAGTAGGGCCAAAGGAAAAAATAACCCAGGTAGAGGGCCTGCCTTCTTCTTTTGATCTCCCATCCATGGGGCTATTCAAGGCAGACTAGAATGGCTGCTTGGACTCAGTTCACTGCAAGGGAACATACAATGAGTCTCAAGTAATCTCTGGGAAACTTTCGGGATTAGGAAGGCAATTCTAAGAAACCACATTTATGAGCAAAGATAATGAATGATCTTTGGGGAGAATCTGACTAATTTGATTTTAACTAATATTTTCTTAGATTGAATAAATAGAGGCAAATGTTTGGAATAAAGATGATGGTCCCCTTGTCCTCTGCTTAGAGAGAACTTTTCAGGCTATACTTTGAATATTGTTCTTAATTCTAAATGTCACACTTCTAAATAGCCTCCCATTCTCTCTCTCTCTCTCTCTCTCTCTCTCTCTCTCTCTCTCTCTCTCTCTCTCTCTCTTTCTCTCTCTCTCTCTCTTTCTCTCTCTCTCTTTCTTTCTCTCTCTCATATATACATACATATATGTTTATAGTTATATATATTATTTATAGTTATATTATTATAATACAAGTTCTTGGACAGAGTCATAGTCTGTAAACATTGAGTAAGTGCCTACTGTGTGCCAGAAAATGTGTTAAGCATTGAACATACAAAGAAAAGCATAAGCTAATACCTGACTGAAAGAGCTTATAATCTAATAGTGTAAGACAAATACAAATAGAAGAAAAAATAGTTAGGAAATGATGAGGTGAAAGTCCTACATGCCCTCCTTAAATGGTGGACCATCTGGAGGGAGCTTCCTTTCCCCAATCAGAGGAAGTAAGGGGCCCCCAGGGAAGAAGGATACAGGGGAGGTGTGATGGACTCTTTAATGAATGTTCAGGAATTTTCTCTTCCCCATGCCTCAAGCCAGTCAGTGTTACTTATGAGCTATATCTTTGCTGATCTGAAGAGACTACCAGAAAGGCAGGAGCAGGTGAAAGAAATTGAAGAAGAAAGAGAACCTGAAATCTCAGAGCTGAGAAAGGACTCAGAGGTCATGAAGTCTAACCTGGACCTGAATAGGAATCCTCTTTACTGCATCAATTATCAATCAACAAGAATTCATTAAGCACTTCTTTGGGACTTCTTTGGACTTTGTATGTCTATACAAAGACTCTCAAGAATCCTACAATCCACTTTTTCAGCAAGTACCATCTAGCCTCTTTTTGAAGATGTTCCATGTTGGGAGAACTCAATCCCTCCTGAGGTAATTCATTTCATTTCTGGATTGCTCTGAGTGTTAGGGAGTTATTCTTAATGTTTCTCCTAGATCCATCCTCTGCAGCCAACCAGAACAAGTATAATCCCTCTTCCAAGTGACAGGCTTCCAAGTACTTGAAGAAAGTTAACATAACTACACACACACACACACACACACACACACACACACACACACACACACACTTCTTATTCCCAGGTTGAATATGCTCAGTTCTCTCAACAAATCTTCATGCAATAGAGTCCCAATCTTCTCATAATCCTCATCATCCTTTTCTGGTCTTAAGCAATTTTGTCAAAATCTTTCCTAAAAAACATTATTCGAACAAAAAGCAATAGTACATGTATGGTTTGAATAATCTCTCTTATCAGACAAGAAGACCATCATCTCCCTCATTCTAGAGACTATTGCTCAATTAGCATAGCCTTAAGAGCACATTGGGATAAGATAAAATTATTTGCCTAAAACAGATCTAGAAAATGCACCAGACTGAATTCTGATTGAGAGATCCAAGCATCGTAGTGAGACATTTTTCTAGATCTGATCTGAATAGGGAGACAAAGAAGAATGTGGATATTGGGAGCATAGCCAAGAACCCACCAATTATGAAGCATTTTTGTGCAGGAAAAGGATGGGCACAAGGGCAATACGAGGTCCTAGACTCACACTGGGACACTGGAATAAGTACTGATTGTCAGCTTTATCATTTATTACCCTGCTCTTTCTTACTGATTCAGGTCAGAATGAGGAAAGGACATGAACCCAGAGATGATGTCTGGGAGAAGAAGTGGTAGAAAAGGACTGGAAGTAAACCTGAGGTAATAGACCCTAGCAACATATTAAAAAGGTGAAAGTTCAAAAATAAGTAGCAATAGTGTGGCTTTGATCTTAAAGGGAGAGCAGAGTCTCAATCACAGCTTCTAGCCCAGTTCAAAGTTTACAAGGGAAAAAGCAAGGTAAAAAATCCTGACCAAATGAGAGCCTACAATTCTACCATCCTAAACCAGGAGAACTTTACAGATAGATGAGACTAGCTGACTCCAAGTAGTCTCCTATTGCTCAGACTTAAACCCAGGTCAAAAACTTACAGAGCTCAAACTGGGAAGGTAATCATCAGACTTTGCCCTAGATCAAATCTCTTTGGGAATATTGAAATCTTTCAGATTCTTAGCCTGAGCTATCTCTGAAATCCTGGAATAACCCAATATCCAATGGCCTAGTAAAACACCAATAGAACCAGCCCAGACCTTTCCTCTGGAAATGCAAAATTAGCCCTAAAATCAAGTTTGAAATCAGAAAGTAGGGTGGAAGAATAAGAAGAAAAATAAAATCTCACCATCCATAAACTATTATGTTATTAGGGATACTCAAGATATAAACACAGAAGAAAAGAATGGTTCTAAAACATCTACAAGTAAAGCTTCAAATAAAAGCACAGATTGGGCATGATTTCATTTAAAATTCCTAGAAAAAAATGAAGCAAGAATTTAAAATGAAAAAGATTTTATAAATTTCAGGAGAGCAGTAGAGAGAGAAAGGAAAAGAAATGAGAGTTAGGGAAGAAAGAATTGGAAAGGAAATCAAGAGCTTGGCACAAGAATACAAAACCTTGTCCAAGTAACAAATTCCCTAAAAATTAAAAAGGACCAAATAGAAACTACAGACTCCATGAAACAATAAGAAATATTAAAGTCAAAAGACAAAAAAAATAGAAGAAAATTTAAGGTATTTCAAAGCAGAAACAATTGATTTGGGGAAATGATCAAGGGGGAAAAAATTAAGAATCAATGAATTCTAAAGGTCATGATAAAAAAAAAAAAAGAGGTTTAGGCATCAGGTTGCAAAAAAATCTTAAAACTGCTAACTTAAAAAAAATTTTAATAATTTGTTTGCATTCAAATATATGGAAATGATACATTTGTCTCTCTGAACCTTATCATTATTAAGAGCCATAGAGGGATTCTAATTAGACAGAAGGCTGAGAGTAGTTCTGTTATGTCTTGATGATCATGAGAAAAATAGAAAGAGAAGAATACATTGGAAGAGAGACAAATGAAAGAATCAGTACATGTACAAAGGGTTTAGAAGAGCAGCTGGTCCTCTAACTGGTCAAAAAAGGAAAAATACTCTCACACTAACACACACACAGAATTGGATATAGAAATTTATTTAACTTAAAAAGGAAATAAGAAATAAAGGAGAGAAAGAAAAAGGAGAAATTAGAAGAGTGGTAGATTAAGACAGAGGCAGCTGGGTAACACAATGAATAGAGGGCCAAGCCCTCTAGTCAAGAAGGTTCCACTTCCTGAGTTCAAATCTGCCCTCAGACACTTTCTAGCAGTGTGGGCTTGAGCATGTCACGAAACCCTGTTTGCCTCTATTTCCTTATCTGGAAAATGAGCTAGAGAAGTAAATGGCAAACACTCCAGTATCTTTGCCAAAAAAACTCCAAATGGGGTCACAGAGTCACATACAACGGAAAAACAAATAAACAACAAAAACATATTAAGAAAGAGATTAGTCCTAAGGAAAACAAATTTAAAGAATTATAAAAATATTATAGCTTTTTAAAGAAATGACAAAGAATGAGAATCTGAAGATGGCAGCCATAAATTGGAGGAATGCTGAACAAATCATAGTATAGAAATGTGATAGAATACTATTGTGTATAAGAAACAATGAAGAGGATAGTTTCAGAGAAACCTGGGAAGGATTACATGAACTGATGCAAAGTGAAGTAAATAGAACAAAGAGAGTAATTTACATGATGACAATGACATGGTAAAGAGAGATAATTTTTTAAAGAATGAGGAATTCTAATCAGTACAATAACTAACCACAATTCCAGAGAAATAATAATGAAAATCTACCAATATCCTAATAAAGAAATGAAAGACAGATGTTTTTGGACATGGTAAATGCAGCAAAATATTTTGTTTGACAATACATATTTGTAACAGATTTTTTCCTTTTGATCTCAGGGATGGGGTTGGGTAGGAGTGAGAGAATATGGGGTTTTGCTGATTGAAAAAAAGCACTACACTTCTTTTTTAAATGTCAAATTATATTCCCCTCCCAGACAACTTTCTTTGAACAGAAAAATGACTCCCTGGAATATTCTCTCCTCTTTACACTCCCAGTCCCCAACATTTTACATCTTGATTGTGATTAAAATATGACATTCACCTGAGGGAAAACCCTGTATCACCCCTCTCTTTCTTTTGTTCCCCATGCTCAGTGCAGTCTATCCAAGGAGACTTTCAGGAGGATTCTTGATGATCTGCCTGGCAAATTTTGGAATTTCAAAAGTCACAGACCTAAGGTCTTTTGGGGGGAAAAGTTCAAAATCAAGTACAGGGAAGAAAAACCATCACAAAGAGGTAAAATGGAGGAAACAGTGGCAAGAATATATAACTCAGAGATTATGGTTTTATGACAGTGAAGATTTTAAACTACTTCCCCCAAAATGGTATATTTAAAAAATTCATCTAGCATGCCTTGAAGGAAAGGAAAATGAATGAACAAATAAAGGAAAATAAATTATCATTTTCTTTCTTAGCCAATAATCATCTTTACTTTAGCAATAGCCAAATATTTTAGACATGGAAATAACAAAAGTCTTTTAGTTGGAGCATTCATTCAAAAGTGCTATAGAATTATTAGGTCCAGTCACACAGATCTCAAGTCAATCTTTCCTCCCTATAGCTCAGGGAGAGTGGATATCAGGATTTCTTGATAAGTGAGAGGGGCAGACAGATGCAGAGACAGAGATAGAAAGATACAGAGAGAAGAAAGTAGACAGAGATAGACAAAGAGACAGGATGAGACAAAGATGGAAAAGACAGAGTCAAGGATAAAGACCCAGAGAATAGACAAAGACAAAGAGATAGAAATAAAGAAGAGAGTAGACATTGACAGACAAAGAGACAGAGCAAGGCAAAGGTGGAAAAGACAGAGGGAGAGGGAGAGGAGGAGAGAGAGAGGGAGGAACAGAGGAAAGAAGAGGGAGAGGGAGGGAGAATAAGGGGGAGGGAGGGATAATAAAAAAAGAGAGAGAGGAGACAAGGATAAGGAGGGAGAGAGGAGAAAAGGGAGGAAGGAAGGGAGGGAGAGAAAGAGAAAGAGAGAGAGAGAGAGAGAGAAAGAGAGAGAGAGAGAGAGAAAGAGAGAGAGAGAGAGAGAGAGAGAGAGAGAGAGAGAGAGAGAGAGAGAGAGAGAGAGAGAGAGAGAGAGAGATGGGCTGGCTGTGTGGTGCATGCACAGCAGTGAGATGCAGACAAGTACCCAGTAATGGCTCTGAAGGTCTATCAAGTCAATGATCTGTGAACTGAAGATTCACATGATAGTTTGTGATGGCTCCAAGGGAGCCCTTACACTCCTCCATGTCAAAACTCCACTTTTTTAGAAAGTGTCTGCACACAGATTTGCCCAATACGGCCCTATTTCCAAGTCTGGAATAATATGCATTCCAAATTAGTGCATAAACCAAAATATATATTTATCCAAAAGATATAAAGGACTTTGAGAGCATTGATGGAGCTTCTAGCTTATTTCCTTATGTGGTCACCAAAGGGAAAGGACATTCACAGATGGAGGTGGGTGTTGGAGGTGGAGGGAAGGAAAGGACATAGCCAATTATATAGCAGCACTATTTTAAGTTCCTGAGATCTATGGAGGACAAAAAATGGAGGTATCTTGGGCATTAAGGTCAGTATTTTCTGTGATAATCTGATCATATCCAGCTAGTTGGATAGCTTAAAAGTGAAATCTTATGGATACATATGACTGACTCTCTCTCTGTTTGATACTATACTTTCTTTTAAAGCCGTTCAGGCAAGGGAATATGAATCACTAAGTCTAATATCCTGCTTCTGATGTTACCCATGCGATCTTAGGTTGGTCCTTTAAAGTCTATGGGCCTCAGTTTCCTTATTGATAAAAATCAGAAGGTTACAGTAGATTTGCTCTGGGGTCCTTTTCCATTCTAGGTCAAGACTCTATACACTTATATAAGAATAAAATCAATTACTATTTGGGAGTCAGGTTACTCAGGACTGGCAGAAGGCTAACGACTCCTAGTCTATAAGTTCTGAATACTCTTAGGATCATACAAACAAAAATAAAAGAAACTGTAGGGGATCCAATCTCCTCATTTTACAGATGAAGAAACTGAGTCTCATTTTATAAATAAAATTAAGTGACCCAGCCAAGTTCATATTGACAGTAAGTAACAGAGCTGGGATTCAAAGTCAGATCCTCTAGTCCAAAACAAGTTCTTTTTTTCCCCCTCATTGCATCATGTTGTCTCCTTTTCTCCGCTATCTACATAACCTGCACCCTCTTCTTTTCCCTCCTTTTCCTTCTACTCCCCACTCCTCCTCCTGTAAATCACACCAGGGACTTGGACTGGATTCCTGGCCTGATTCACAGATTGGCTCTTGCTTGTTCTTCCCACGTCTGTTCTCTCCTCTTTCCCTCTCATTACTCAGTTTCCTTGCTTTGCTCCTATTCCATTCAAGCTGTTTTACTGTTGGAGGCTTGCGAAGTGTTTAATGTTCATTATAGGAAAGTGCCACATACCATGCCTGGAGCACTTCAGAGGAAGGTGTTGTACAATCCTAACCAACTAACAAATTCCCTAACCACCAATGAAGAGATCAGTCTCTGTGGAGCAGCTAATTTGTACTTGCCTTCCCCCTCTGTACAGAGTTTAAATATTAAAAAGACTGTACCTAAGATGAAGTTGGCTAGAGGAAAAAACATTTCTGAACCAAAAGTTCAGAAGATTCACATGGCAAGAAGTAAGGAGCACTGAGGAAAGGAGGGAGAAAGGGGAAGCTCACACCAGAATCATTTCTTTAAGCTGTGAATGCTGGGAAAGAATGGAGCCCAAAGTGATGGCCCTGTCATAGTCTGGTCAGAGACACATCACTGCAGCTTGGGGGAGACTATGGCATTCCCCAAAGGAAGAGGCAGATGAAGAGTTTGTGTTTTGTTTAAATTGATAATGATGTCAGTTTCAGTTATAGGCTCATTACAGCAAACCTGGGACGTATTAACAGCTCTTTAATTGAATTTAGAAATAAGAAGGAGGCTTTTAAATGGTCCTGTAAATAGAGGATGCATAGGCCCCCAAACTGACTGCTTTTAACGTTACATTGAAAGAGATGAAACACTTTATTCCCTTGGCAAGCTGTTACTTATCCTGAGCATCAGTTCAGCTGACCATTTTTGAGGCCTCAGTGCCCATGGTGGGAAGGTTTCTGTCTTCTCTGAGACCAATGGAGGGGAAGTGGGACCCCAGCACAGAAAGAATTCCGGGAGATTGAATGGGGAGAGGAGAGGAGGAAGAATAGGAAAGATCTTTTCATTTCAAAGGAGGAGCCCATCAGGGACAACTAGAAATAGCCCAATTAGAAATATCCCTCATCTGAGGTTCAGCGAACTGCCCTCCCTGCAGAGACAACCTGCAAGTAGTGGTCTTAGAAAAGGAAAGGGGAAGGGGAGGGGAAGGGGAAAACTATGCTTTTTCAGACAGAACAGTAAAGTCCCAGGCCCCACAACTTACCGAGTCCAAACTTCCAGAGTATAAAGCCAACAGCTTCTCAATTAGGAGTTTGAGCTACAAAAAAGCCCATGGAGGGGGGAGAGGGGAGGGGGGAATGAAGGCTCACCAATGCAAAAAGAGTTTCCCACAGACCCGAGGTTCAGAACAACAGCAATTCAGCTCCTCTTATTTTCCAAAACCCACACGAGCCAAATTATTCTGAATGTTCCCCTCCCTTGCCCACCAGCCCAATCTCTAACTCCATCCTTGGAGTAGAAAATGTGCATGGGCGCGCTCTGTGCACACACGCCCACCCCTCACAGAGTTCTCTGTTGACATTACAGCACAGCCTTCATTTTACCGACCATTTAACGCCCTCTAAGGAGGCTGTTCAGAGACATCGGCATGTTGATGGGAGCCGCACAAAGGTCAATGATTTGGAGGCTCCTTCCGACAATTTGCCAGGATTTTGGCATTTTGTAAGCATCCATAGGACAGCTCTCTAGCAAGCTGACCTTGACAGCAAACGGGATAAATAAACCTTCAATTTACTCCCCCCTCCCACTCAAGGCAAGACCAGTGGATCCCTGTGGAACCTTCACCTGTCCGCATCGTTCAACTGCCTGCAACTTTGAACAGCCGCATATCTGCAGCTTCCCAGGTTCAGTGACAAACACCATCTAACAGAAGAGGTTTCTGAAAAGTCAAAGTCAATAGTGTTTCCATTGAAAATTTAATGCTGGTTCCATCTTTGCCCATCATTCTTCCCACTGTTGCATGTGTCCCAAGAGGCACTTCAAGCAAAAGTACTCGTCCATAACAGGTAATGACGGGGCATTTAATGATACTGTCCAGAGTGATCCAACCTATGGAAAGTAATGTGCACTCATGTACCCGATAAGCAGAGCTGAATGTACGGGAGACACGCTATCTATCGTTCACAGGACTGTCACCAGATACAATGTGACATATACTCTGCCATGGGAGGCATCTGCCTCCCCCTTCTCCCTAAGCAGCAGAAGGAAGGGAGCATCCTCTGAACAGAGCACCGAAGTGTTAAGGGAATTCAGTAAAAGGTAGGATGGTAACATAGCCCTAATTAAGTATTCACAGCCTCTTTAATACTTCAGTGCTCTTGGATTCGCTACTAAAATCTGTGAATTATACCTCATTGAAGAATGCCCTTAATCGACTCTGACATGTTTTATTGGAGGCAGAAAAAATGTTTCAGTATGATAGATAAGGTTAAAAATGTTACTACTCTGATCATTTACTCTGGTGCCTGGGAAAAAAAAGAAAAAGAAAGAGGAGGAGGAAGAAGAGGAGAAACGAAAGAAGGAGGGGGAGGAAAGACAAAAAGGAAGGGGGAAATACTCTAGAGCCAAAAACCATTTCCATCCTTCATCCGAGGCAATTGGGAAAAGAAAGCCTTGTCTGACAGCCCATTTTAGCTGATGGGACAAAGTGCACATTTTCAATTCTCTGACAAAGTTATGTTGTTTATGTAGATAAGGGGGAGAAACAACAGGAACATTTCTGTAGCGTGCCATAAGGAAGGGAAATTTGACTTTAAGCAGCAAAGTAACTCGAACCCAGACATAGTATAGTCCAAGCCACGAAAATTACCCTTTATAGCTTCAGACCAAATAATGGATGGAGCACTTCTCTCTTGTAATCACAGTGAAACGTTGCCAAACAGCCCCATAACACGACTAAGAAGAGCCACGTGACATCCCCACAAGTGTAAAAATAGTTCTTCTCCTTAGTATTACCCCCAAAGATGTTTTAATAAGAAACATGAAAACCTGCCCAATTAGGGGAGCTTTTGAGAAGCTGGTTTTTCATGGTAGCATTGATCCTCTCCTTGCCCCTAGACTAAAGCGAATAGCGTTGACCACAGAGGTACAAATCCCAACTCCCCAGAGTTCCAAATATCCTCCGCATTAACTAGGCCCTGATGCAGCCTGGACAGAGTTAGTCACAGGGTGGTGACTTTGTCAATCTCCGCATTTCCCCCTTCCTCCACAGTTCGTCACATTCCGACAGGTACGACATGCAGCAATTAGATTCAAATGCTAGGCATTTCCAGCTCGCACACATCACCCTCTCCAGGGTAAATGAATGATTCTCCCATTTGGGGAGCATGCTGGAGTCAGGGTTTCTCTTCCTACTGAGGGAATACAAGTGTTTGCAACCAGCTGCATTCTCAGTATTTCCTCTACAAAACCTAAAAATTTCCCAGTCCCCCACCAAGGGAGTGCCGTGTCATTTTTGTTTTGGGGGGTATTTTTGTGTTGTTTGTTTGTTTTGTCCTTAGTAGGGAGATGAAGCCATGACATGTGGGTGAGTTGGATTTTAGTGAGGGAGAGCTATGCGAGGTCACCTGCCTCACTTTCCCCTCCACACTCATCTGGGTCCAGGGGCCAGACATAGAGCAGGACTACTGGGGATGGCCCTGGACGAAATGAGAGATGTTGGACTTTTTAAGCTCAGGTCTTTAACAGGTCTCAATTTGACTGAGGTCACACTCATTCAGTGATTAAAGATACTCAACTGTCACATAGCACATTGTTTTGGATTTCCATAATGCATTGAGTATGTCATCCTATGCCCTAAACCTATCTACCTTTGCATCTCAGCCCCTACCAGACAGTCAACTCCAGGACCACAAAGGCTAGGTCTTAACTAAATTCTGAATCTTCTGCTTCTCCTACAGCAATGTTCTGTATACAGACGACAGCTAATAAATGTTGGGGTAATGGTTGTTAAGAATTATTTAACATCCCCCAGTTTAATTCTTTTAGTTTGATTATTCTCTCCCTTCCTACCAAAAAATCATTTCTGCCTTCTCTAATATTCAATTTCTGTTTCCAAAATCTCAATCTCTATTCATATGGTATTTGACTGTAGAATCATAGACTTAGAACTAGAATGGATCTGGAAGATCCTCTAGTCCAACCCCTAGAGTTTCACATATGGGGAAACTGAGGCCTGGAGAGGATCAGTGATTTCCAAAAGTCACACAGGTACAAAGTGGCAGAACCTAGACTAGAACTCTAGTCCTCTGACTCCAATATCATGCCTTTTTCCTCTACAAGTGAGGATGGTCAAATTCAAGATACCAGCATGTATTATGGGGGAAATGCCCTAACAGTTAAAAAAAAAAAACTGTAGTTCTAGTCCTGATTCTACCACTAGCACCTTACTAGGGCAACTATGCCATGGTCCCCGAGAGGAACCATTTTCTCTCTTTTAGACTCAGTTTTCTTATTTCTAAGGATGATATTGTGTCCAGAGGAAAGCAATCAAGAGAGCAAAGGGCTTTGAATCCATGTCATATAAAAATCATGCAGTTAAATGAACTGCAAATGCTTTGGTAGAAAAAGAGAAGACTAAGGGGGATATAATAGCTATATTCAAAAGAATTCAAAGTGCTGTCATGCAAGTCAGGAGTTAGATTTGTTCTATCTTTTCTCCAAAGGGTTGAACCAAGATCAGTAGGTACAAGTTGCCAGGAGGAAAGGGAGGGAAGGAGGAAGAAAAAAGGAAGGAAAAGAGCAAGGAAGAGGAGGAGGAAGGAAGGAAGGAAGGAAGGAAGGAAGGAAGGAAGGAAGGAAGGAAGGAAGGAAGGAAGGAAGGAAGGAAGGAAGGAAGGAAGGAAAATGAAAGAAAAAAAAGAAAGAGAAAGAAAATTAGATTTGATATCAGAAAAAGCTATCTAATATTTAGAACTGTAAAAAACATAGAAATGGTCTCAAAAAAAAGTAATGGGTTCTCCATCCTTAGGCATCTTCAAGCACAGACTGAGGACCACTCACTTCTCAGGTGTGTTATGATATGAATTTCTTTCTTGTATGGGTTGGGCTGAATGGCCACTGAGGGTTTTTCCAACTCATTCTGTGAGTCCATGATTTGTATTTGATTATCTCTATGGGCCTTTCTGATTCTAACATCCTTTAACTACGCCTATTTTTACAGACTCCAGCCCTCTGCCATCTAAGCTCCTAACTGTTCCCTGCCTTGACATGTCAGAAGTGCAGCTACGTACAGTCATTTTCTGTGTGAAAGCAGTGAACAGCCTTTCAAGCAGGTTTGTTCTCCAGACTGATCCGTCCAATGAAAACCCAGCTCAGATAAAGCCTCTAACCCCAACAAGAGCCTGCTTACCTATGGAACGCGGTACTTCAACAGGAGAGATGGAGAAGGGAAAAGAGTGAGCTATGTTTTTCACATACCTAAAATTCATTTCCCCCCAAATTCACTAGGCCAGGTGTCACATCAAATTTCATCTGCCATTGGACTGTGTGACCCAGCATGAAGCGTCACAGCACATCAGCCAAAGGAAACTTGACACCATGTCATCTTTTTGAAAACTGCTCTGGCTGGGAATTCATGATTATCACAAACGAGGCAGCTCTCTGACCTTGATTTGGTAGTGGTTGGGGGCGGGGAAGTACGCTTGTTAGAAGGGAGGTGGCTAACCAGTTAAAGAGGATCTTTTGTTGTCTGCTATGGTGATTTCCACTTCGGGAACTAACAAATGGGTAGGGAATTGAAACTTAAATATGTTCATGGCAAAAGTATTGACCATAGGCAACCAGCTCCAAATAGTTCTTTTATTCATCTGCAGACAACTGTCATCATCACAGACAGATGGATAGATGGATGGATAGATAGACAAATAGACAATAGAGACAAAAATAGAGATTTAATATAGGAATGAAAGAAAAATCTGTTTATAATCTCTCTTATCTCTGTTTCTCTCTTTTCTGTCTCTCCATCTGTCTCTATCTGCTCTATCTCTGTCTCTGTGTGCCTCTGTCTCTATGTATGTGTGTCTCTTTTTCAATGTCTCTGCCTCTCTGTGTGTCTCTCTGTCTCTGTGTGTCTCTGTGTCTTACCCTGAGAGAGTCTTTGTCTCTGTCTCTGTCTTTGTCTGTCTCTGTCTCGGTCTCTTCTCTATCTCTGTTTCTCTGTATCTCTCTGTCGGTCTCTATCTGCTCTGTTTCTATCTCTATCTCTCTGTGTATCTCTCTCTGTCTCTGTCTCTATGTATGTGTGTCTCTTTCTCAATGTCTCTGTCTCTGGGTGTCTCTGTATCTCACCCTGCAAGGGTCTCTGTCTTGTCTCTCTATCTCTGTCTCTGTCTCTGTCTCTCTCTCTGTCTCTCTCCTCTGTCTCTCCATTTCTCTGTATCTCTCTGTCTGTCAGTCTCTATCTGCTCTGTTTCTATCTTTGTCTCTCTGTGTTTCTGTCTCTGTGTCTATGTATGTGTGTCTCTTTCTCAATGTCTCTGTCCCTGTGTGTGTCTCTGTGTCTCACCCTGCGCAGGTCTCTCTCTCTGTCTCTGTCTCTCTCTCTGTCTCTCTCCTCTGTCTCTCCATTTCTCTGTATCCCTCTGTCTGTCGGTCTCTATCTGCTCTGTTTCTATCTTTGTCTCTCTGTGTATCTCTCTGTGTTTCTGTCTCTGTCTCTATGTATGTGTGTCTCTTTCTCAATGTCTCTGTCCCTGTGTGTGTCTCCGTGTCTCACCCTGCAAGGGTCTCTATCTCTGTCTCTGTCTTTCTCTGTCTCTGTCTCGGTCTCTCCTCTGTCTCTCTGTTTCTCTGTATCCCTCTGTCTGCCGGTCTCTGTCTGCTCTGTTTCTATCTCTGTCTCTCTGTGTATCTCTCTGTGTTTCTGTCTCTATGTATGTGTGTCTCTTTCTCAATGTCTCTGTCCCTGTGTGTGTCTCTGTGTCTCACCCTGCGAGGGTCTCTATCTCTGTCTCTGTCTCTCTATCTCTCTTCATTTTGCTCAGAGGTCACCACACTATGCATGCTGACAGTGTCTTTGCCTTCTTGAAACTCTAATTCATCTAATCCTAAGCAGCATCCCTGCCCCACCATGGAGTCAGGAGAGAGCTAATAATGGGAAATATCTAAATTTTCTCCAGGTTTCTTGTTGAATGCTGCTAACTTTGTATGTGAGCCTCACAATTTGATCAGCCCCAATAATAAAGAAATGCAGTTTTTGGCAGGAAATAAGTGCTTGTTTTTTGGGAGAGGAGGAATGAGGAAAGTGACAATGAGAGTGAAATAGTACAAACCCTTTCTACCTTTTACAGCAAGAAGGACTGAGGCATAAAATAAACAAGTCTACCTCATGTGGCACTTTTCCAAGGCATTGTTCAAAACTTCATTCTATCTTCATAGTACTATAGTTTTTAAACTTTTTAATTTTGAGACCTCTTTACACTCAATATTTGCTTTAGATCCCAAAATGCTTTTGTTGATTGGTGTAATTATATTGTTGTTGGTTATATCTATTGATATTTACCATATTAGAATTTTTTAAAATATCTACTTATTAATTTGATTAAAATATATATCTTACTTGTTTGCATAAATAGCAAGTTTTAGGAAAAGTAGAACTGATAAGCATGAGACTTATAAAAAGTGAAGAATTCAGAGAAGTATAGGAAGACATATGAAATGATACAGGATAAAGCAAACTATACATACGCAATGAATACAATAATGTAAATAGAAAGACAAAAAAAGGAAAGAAAAACTTTAATGCTATATAATTATAATGACTAAACTTAACCCCAGAAGTAAAGATGAGAAAATACACTTCCTCCCTTTCCTTCAAGAATGAGATTATGGAAGTGAAATAATGCATAGTCTGTCAAACTTAATTGATTGTTGCTCTCAATTTCTTTTTTTTCCCCTTTTCTTTTTTATGTTTTGATATAAAAGATTCCTCATTGCAGAGGTAGTGGGGAAATGATATATTCAGAAAGGAAGGTTACATAAAAACAAAAGATACCAATTTATTTTAACTCAATATTTCCTTCAAGGCCTTCTCTGGGCTATTTGAACTGGTTTCCCAATGGGCATGTGAGCTTCCTGTCTTCCCATATTGATAAGAATATTCTGTCAACCTTTCCATCCTGAGTATTGATTTCAGAGGGGTAAAATGAGTTATGGAGCAAGCAAAGCTATTCTTCCAACCAGCATTCATCTAGACTGGAATGTGGAGGAAAAGCCTGTGTGTGTGATCATGTAAGTCCCAGAAGGATAAAGCTAACCAAGTCATTTAAGAACCAGCTCTAACTTTACCTTCTCCACAAAATATTTGATCTTCCCTGTCAGAAAAGATTTCTCATTTGATTTTCTCTTATACTTTTTATAGACTGGAAGATTCTTATGATAAAGACCACTGTCTTTTCACTTTCTATATAAATATAAAAGACACAATATCACACATCTCATAGATATTCAGTAAATGTTTGTTGAATGGACTCCACTCCAGAGGCCATAGGCATTTATTCAATCATTAATTCACTGTATATTTTACTGACTAGTTATTATAATAAAAATAAATTTATATATTATTAAGTATATTTTACTTATATTATTAATAATAACTATTACCACTGTTATTATAGCCAACATGCACCACTCTAAAGTTCACAAAGTGTACAAGGAGCTATCTACTATTATAGGAGATATAGAAGAAATATACATTTTGGTCTCTAACTTCAGGGAAATCCCAAGGGGAGGGATTATAATCAGCAAAAGCATGGAGTCAGGAAAACATTGGCAGCTAAAGTGGATAGAGTACCAGACCTGGAGCCAGAAAGGATCATATGGTTCAAATCTGGCTCAGATACTACTTGCTGTGTGACCCTGGGCAAGTCACTTAACCTTGTGTGTCTCAGTGTCTTCATATGGAAAATGAGCTGGAGAAAGAAATGGTAAATGACTCCAGTACTTCTGTCAAGAAAACCCAAAATGGTGTTGCAGAGAATCAGAATCTGAGAAGAACTGGACAATAGCCCCTGGAAAGCTTAAAGCTTATTCAAGAAATGAAAAATAGTTTCATTTGGTCACAGTATAAGGTTTGTGAAAAGAGAATAACGAGAGAGAAACTTGCCAAAAGAAGTTGGGACCAGGTTGTCGACAGCCTTGAATGCCATTCTAAGAAGTCCAGGCTTTATCTGACAGGGGACAGAGAGTCATTGAAGAGGGCCGGTCATATAATGCAATCAGAACAGGATTTCTGATGGTTAAAATTTGCTGTGTTATGCCCAGAAAAATTGATTTGGATCAGAGAGACTCATATAGGTCTGAGGAGCAGGAAAAAGAGAAGGATCCTCCAGAAGAGATATTTATTTTTCAGGGGCTTGAGCACCGCCCAAGGCACCTGCTCCAGATAGCATTCAATTATGAGTCCAAGAAGTATGATAATCACTCATCCCTGGAATTAATACACCTGCTCTTCAGCTCAAGTCCACAGACCTAGCACAAGTTTAAACGGCCTCACAGAGGCTGCCTTCCCTTTATCCGCTTTCCTGGTGCACGGGCCTGCCTTTTATGAATCCTGAGTTTTTGTTTCAGAAAAATAGTAATAAAATACGTGTACCTTTCTGGTTATTAATTTCTGCTTTTTTTGTTTATTTATCTTAATGGAAGCTGTTTTATTTCTTAGCTGTTATATGAAGCATGAGGTATACTGCAAACCACCCACCATACAATTCAGTCAAGGTGGAAAGGGAAAGAATCTATTTGATTTCTTTTTTGTTTATTGCCACATTACTTAGGTAATTGCTTGGTGGAGTCAGACTGAGGCATTGGTCTCCCTGACTCCAGGCTTTTCCTTTATTTATCTGCCTTAGCTGTTACAAGAATGTCTTGGCTGATGTGTCCATTACAGTCCCAGGAATATTCAAGGACCTAGCTGAGCTCTGTAAGGTAGTGGGATGGGTCACCCATATGTACCATTGGACTCAATGGCCCCTAAGGTTTTTTCCAATGCTAAATCTATGGTGCCACGAGCAAGAAAGTTTCCATGTGAATAAAACTCTACAATTTTAAAAGTCTGTGGGCTTGAGCTAAAGAACAGGTGTATAAATTCCAGGGAGGAGTGATTATCATATTTCTTGGACTCATTTTCCATAATGAAATGGAAAGAATAATGAAACTAGGATTCAGAAAACCTGGAGTTCTAATCTTGACTCTCTATGTCTAACCTGAGGGATATTTAATCTCTCTGGACTTCAATTTTCTTAAGTAAAAAGTGGGAGGATGAGAGACAAATGTGGATGAATGAAAAAGAACAGGATGAATCATAATGTCCCTTCTAGTTTTACTCTTTGATGAATCTAGTCTTCATCTCCTTGTTGGTGCTTTATAATAATACTATGAGGTAGGCCAGATAGGTTTCATTAGCCTCATGCTATAGATGAATAAATGAGAGGATGAGAGGTTAAAAGTCATACTGCAAATAAATTGTGTGGCTGGGATTAGATGTCTTTTAATGACTAGATTAGCATTCTCTCAAAATAGGCCAAAAATTTAAGAAAGTGAAAAGGTAGATAATGCAGCTACGTATATGGTCTCCTTGAAATCTCACTCCTAATTTTAAACATAAGACTAATCCATGGATCACTCCAAGAAAGAAAAAAGGTGTTTGTAATTCAAACTCAGCAGACCCAGCAGGTTGTCTCCCCAGGCTTATTCATTTAATGTGCCATTTTCCTTGTAATGACTTGGAAAGAACTGGATGTTCCTTCCAGGTCCTTGGAGATGTATCTCAACTTTTTAGAGAAAGAATACAAGATAACTTCCAGACTAGTGAGGGGGAGAAAGGAGTCTCTTTACAATGGCTAATTAGTATGTCTCACATCACATTCAAACACATGACAAATCACAAAAAAGTTATATCATAGATTCATTCGCTCAATATTTATTAAGATTCTATTATTTACAGGACATTGTAGTAGGCATTGCAGCAGAAGCAAAGTTTGGATAAGACATGCTCTTTGCTCTCAGGAAGATTATAATCTAGCAGCAGAAAATACTCATACACGATAATTATAATTCAGAATACAACATTAAAGTTCATTAAGGATTTTCAAAATAAAGGGGGTTATTCAGCAAAAAGTCTAGAGAAGGTTTCATGAAAGAGATAGTATTTAAGTGTTTCCAGATGCAGATGAGGATGACAAAGAGCTCTTCTCACATGGATTTTATAAACTATTTCTGCAGGGGAACCTAAAATGAATTAGGTCTATAGTACCAGAGGAAAACTATTTAGAGACGGAAGTATCTATATCTATGTCTATATCTGAGCACCTAGGCTGTTTAGTCACACAATGGTTAGAATGAAGATCTGAGTTCAAATTTTACCTTAGATATTAGTTGGGTGATTCTAAGCAAGTGATTTGCCCTCTGCTACAATTCCCTCATCTGTAAAATAGAGATAATAATAGCATTCCCTCACAGGGTTGTTTAAAGGATTAAATGAGATAATAACTGTAAAGTACTTAACATATGCCTGGAACATAGTAAACGTTACATAAATATTAACTGTTATTATTACATACATCTAGTTATAGATATGGCCACAATCATCCCAATAAATGGTCTCTTTCTAATTCTATTTAGCACTGAGAAAATAGAAGATTCAAGTTTCACCTTCTCATATGCTGGAGCCTCAGTTTCCCTATCTGTAAAGGAGGAAGAATCACACCTACCGGGACAAAACTTTTCTTCAGTAAAAATCTGAGAGTGAATTTCCTTAATACCAGGAGCACTTAGAACTCTATTAGAGAAAATGAGTCTCTTATCACAAAGAATTCCCTATTCCCTAATTTTTGGCTTGGAGTTTTGGTCTGTTTTCTCTGTCTTTTTCCTAAGGGAGCGTCATGGAGACTTTGCAGCCAGGATTCCACACCATGGACAGCAGGGAAACCCTGAGAAGCCAGAGTTCTGGGACTCAAGCCCAGGGTAGATTTTAGAGTTGGATCTTGATAGGATTGATGTTATATCATGTGATCATGGTGATCTCAGCAGCTTCAATAATTTCAATTATCATCTTTATGAAGAGAAATCTCATATTTACTTGTCAAGCCCTAACCTTTCTCCAAATTTCTAGTCTCACATCTCCAATTGCCTTTTAGACATCTTGAATTAGAGGTTCTATAGACATCTTAAACTCAGGATGTCCTAAACTGAAATCATTATTTTACTTACCCCCAAACTCTTTTCTCTTCCAAACTTCCCTAATATTGTTTATTGAGAGCACCCCCATCTTCTCAGTCTCCAAAGTTCATAACCTAGCTGTCATTTTTGATTCTTCTATTCCCCATATCTAATTAATGATCAATTATCATTTCTCCCTTTTATGACCTCTCTTCCAAATGCCTCCTTCTCTTCTTTAATGCTCATTGTCTCATGCCTGGAGGATTTCAATAGTCTGTTCGCTGGTCTGCCTACCCTAATTTTTCCTCACTCCAATCTATTCTCCACTTGGCTATCAAATTGGTCTTCCTAAAAGACAAGTCCAACCCTCCTCAAAAAAAAAAAAAACTCCTATAGGATCTCATTATCTCCAAGATCTTTGGCCTTTAAAGCCCTTCATAATCTGGGCCTTTCCAATCTTTCCCATCGTCTTATATCTTGATACCTCCCACATACTCTATGATTTAGTGATATTGGCCTTCTTCCTATTTCTGTCACGAGACACTTCACCTCCTAACTCTCAGTATTTTCCCAAGCTGTCCCTAATTCCTAGACCGCTCTCACTTCCCATTTTATTTCTTGACTTCATCCAAATCTTAACTAAGGAAATCTCAGCAGGAAGCCTTTTGCAGTCCATCTTATTCTAAATTCCCTTTCCTCATAGATTATCAACAGAGTTATGATTCAAGTTCATGTCAATTCTTAGTTTCTTCAGTATCCATTCATAGAAAGAAAGCAGTTCCCTGAAATTTTCCTTTCCCACTGGAGGCTGAAGCACTTGGTCTTCACGAATGTTCTTCATTATTTCCAGTCTGGTCACCATGGACTTCATGAAATTCTAGTTGCCCTCATCAACATCTGGATTTCAGCAAAATCCTCATCCTAAACTTCTGAGTGCCTTTCTTTAAATTCCCCTTGATTGTCACAATACCTGATATATAGTAGTCACATTAAAAATGCTTGTTGATATCTGCCTATGGCTGATCCCACTTAACCTTAATTTTAAAGATTATTTCCAATTCTGTTCTATTCAATTCAATTCAAATAATGCTTATTAATAACCTAACATTGCTAATCATTATCCTAAATACTGGAGATACAAGAATAAAAGCAAAATAATCCTTACTCTCAAGAGTTTATAGTCTACCAGGGCAGAAGAGGATTATTAGGGAAGGGGATGGTTCTAATTAAACAAAAAGTATATACTAAATAATTTCAACATTAATGAGTGAGGGGGGTCAGGAAAAATCTCACGTAGGAACAAACTCCCAACTTGTTCCTTGAAGGAAACCAAGGATTCTAAGAAGCATATGTGGGGAGGGAGTAAATTTCAAACCTAGAGGACCATTTGTACAAAGGCATATGGCAGAAGATTGAACATCACATATGAGGAAAAGCTCACAGGCCAGTTTTCCAGGAATGAAGAGTGCTTGAAGGGGAGTAATATGATATAAGACTGCAAAGACAGGTGGGAACCAGATTGCACAGTTCTTTAAATGCCAGGTGAGGGTTTTATGTATTTTTATTTTGTCCAAGAGGCAATAGGGTGTGTGGGTAGTGAGTAGAGAGTGGTCTCGTCAGATCTGTGCATTTAAGATCAATTTGGTAGCTGAATGGATGACAAATTAGAAAAGGCAAGTCCTCATTTCTTCATTCCTCTCTGAGTTCTGCTCCTAATTCACCAGACTTCCTTTTTCCATCATGTACCAGCATTCTTCTTTCCCTAGAAGATCCTTCTGCCTCTACAGCTTCTTCCTCTTTTTACTCAGTTTCTTCTGAAAAGGAAGGTCTTCCTATTTTAAGGAAGTTCTCAGTTCTCACTTTAAGGAAGTTCCTTTCTTCTTCTCCAGGCTCCACTATTGAGTCTCCAGTTTCTTTTCTGGAAAATCCTCTTAAGCCTACCTTATACCTCCAAGTTTTCTTTTATGTTTTGTCTTCATAAGTTAAAACATAAGCTCCCTGAGGGTAAGAACATCTTTCTCTATGCTTGTATTTATGCTTGTATGCTTTCTTTGTGCTTGTATTCCCAGCACTTAGTATAGTGTCTAGTATGTAGCAATCATTTTTAAAAAGGCTTGTTGACCAACAAGATTAGAGACCAGAAGTGAGAAGATCAGTTAAGATGCTACTGAAATAGGTCAGCCAACTGGTGATAAGGAACTTAACTAGAACACAGAGCCTGTGTGAGTGCAGAGAAGAGATGGATGTGAGAGATATCGAAGTAGAAGTGACAAGAATTAGTAAATGGCCAAGGATGATTCACAGATTGCCAACCTTGGGCAGCTAGAACAATAGTGGTAACTTCAATAACAATAAAAAAAAAACACTGCAAAATTGAAAGAAAAGATGGATAAGTTTGAGAACAAATATGAATTCCATTCCGGATACACTGAGTTTGAGATACAGAGGGGATATTCTATTGGAGAAATCTAACAGGAAACTGATAAGAAGTTAGGCAGTGTAATTGATAGACCACTGGGCCTGGGATTAGGAGGATCTGAGTTTAAATATAACTTCAGACACTTTCTAGCTATGTGACTGCATAAATCACTTAAAATCTTTCTGCCTCAATTTTCTCATCTCTAAAACTGGGAATAATAGCACCTACTTGGGTTGTTATGTGGATAAAATGAATAATTTTTATAAAGCAGTTTGCAAAAAGTTAAAACACTAAATGAATATCAATTATCATCATAAGAATTCAAGAGAAAAATGACAAGGATTTAAGTCTATGATTTCTACAATTGAGAAAGACAATCCAGACATTCAGCCTAATTCTGTTTAAAATAATTCTTTGCATATGCACTAGAGAAAGTATATGATGTACACAGAAAACTGGTTTGGCAGTCAGAAACACATGGATTCAAGTCCTTCTTCTCAAATGAAGTGGCTATACTTCCTGAGCAAACTGCTTAACCCCTCAATTCTCCAGACATCTCTCTAAGACTCTTAAGTTACCGAGCAATGTTAACCTATATTGGAAGAAAAAATTATCTGTTTCAATGAAATCATAGATCTAGTTTTTAAAAAAGAGTATTTTTCCAAAGGCATCTTGCAGGCAAGAAGGGCTATTTAAAAGATACTATCAAGAATACAAATGTCCAGAAAAGTTGGATTTTTTTGGCAACTAATAAGTGGACAAAATGAAAGTTAGCAAGTGGACATCCCACAAACTACACTAGGTTCCACAAGACATCCAAAGAAGGCTTCAAAGATAGTCTTTAAAAAAAATTTCTCTGTAGAGTATTTGTGGATAGATCCAGACAAAAATCACAAAAGTAGGAAGGGGTAGTGAGCTTCTGAGATTTGTTGGTACAGAGGACATAATTTCATTCAAGTCCTTGATTATTCAGAGCACAAAGGAAAGTTTAAATTCTCCTCCCATAGTTATAGTAAAGGCACAATGCATGGAACATAGTCAGCACTTAATAAATGCTTGTTGATGCCAGAAACTCTATAGAATGATGTTCTCAACACCAAGATGAATTATTTGAAACTATTAATTCTTTTCCAAATCTCTATCATCGTCATCAAGGGTATTACTCATCTTCCAGACTTAGGGATCACATTTGAACACTATGTTCTCTTCATCGCTCTTCATTTAGCCTAGCTAGTTTCTTAATTTGGAGAATGGGAGAGTAGCATTGTTTATCAGTTGCATATTTTTTAATTTTTAGTAAGAACTACTTCAAGGCACCTTTATTGAATTTCACAGCATTGCAAATTCTGGTTCTCCAGCAAATTAATTTTCCTGGAACACTCAATTCCCCATCTAGTGATCTATATGACAGCCTTCACGATCACTCCCAGACTCTAGTCTAAATTAATTTCTTCACTCACACCAGCTCTTCATCACTTATGTATTCTTTTTCAGCTTCTCTCCCTGTCATTGCATAGCTCACTGCTTCCCAGTACACTGGTTATCACCCCATCATGTACCATCCCAATCTTAACTCTGCTTTTACATCTTTGATTAATTAAAAGGGAAGCTAAATAATAGGGCTGGTAAATGGCACTCTCTATCCCACATCCCTTACTGTTCTATGGTAATATTGGAGAAAGAAAAAAGGGAATGGCAGACTCCTTTTCCCATCTCACAAAGGTATCCTTGCATTGACCCAGAGGTCCCCCTTTAGACTAAGCACAGAATCTTAGTCTGGAAGGGTCCATAGAAGTCATCTGGCCCAACTTTCCACACTTTTATTCTCTGAGAGGTGCTTGGTCATATTCACTGATGAGACTTCTACTTAATGAGGCATCCACTATTGGGCAGCTGTGAATATTAGAAAGTCCTTTGATATACTGAGGAGAAATAAGTCTCTATCTGTGATTTCAACCCGTTCTTTCTATTTCAAATATCTGGGACCAAGGAGAATCAAAATAATTAATGCTTCTTTCAATAGGAAAGTCTTTATATATTTAAAGACAGCTAGTTTATTACCACAGAAAGACTTCCGATACTGGAGCCATGGGACCTGGATTCAAATTCTCTTTCACTTCTTACCCATACAATTCTGAACAAAGTCACTTAATGTCCCTAGTCCCCAGCTTCTTCATTTTAAAGTAAAATAGTTTGGGCCAGATTGTCTCTGAGGCTATTTCCAGCTATCGATCTCAGACCCTATGATTATGGATAATTATCATTTCTTTCCTTCAGCCTTCTTTTCTCTAGGGTAAATATTCCAGTTCCTTCTACCATATATTTCCAGCATAATTACTGGTTCTTCTATCCTGGTCACTTTCTTCTGAATATACTTCAGCTTTCTGCTGTATTTCTTAAAATATGGTACCCAGAATTGAACATAATATTCCAGATGTAATTTGATATAGTCCAGAGGACAGTGGGAATCTCATTTCTCAGGTCCTGGATACTCTGTCTCTCTGACTTATTTCAGCTTAAGTATGAATTACCATTTTTTTTTTTGCCCAAAAAAAATCACAATATTGTCTCCTACTGAGCTTGTGGTCAATGATAACTGCCAGGATCCCTAGTCTTTCTCAGATAATACACATACATCTGCAAAGGAGGAAGCTTCTTGATAAGATCTGGTTCCTTTAGGGTCCTGCCTCCTTCACTACCTGCCTGCTAGAAACTCTGCTCCCATTTGCCTTTGCTCATGCACACTTGTCACACATTCTGCTGTGACTCGCAGTGGCTTATTCATCATATCAGAGTGCAACTTTCTGTTTTCTCAGACACCCACTTTAATACCCTGACATTTCTGTTCAGCCCATAACATTCTGTCAATTATTTACATCTCACTCCCATGTCCATCGCCATTTCTGCTGGTGTTGCAGTGATTCCTGATCCACGCTACTCACTAAAAGCAGAGCTTTAGTCATCCCTCTTAATGTCCACACACGGAGCCTTTCAATGGTGTGCTTTACGTCCTCCCATCAATCATCTGCTAGTCATGGACTATATTATGCTCTGTATTAGAATAGTCCAATATGAACTGCCTGGAGGGGAAAAGAAGAAGAGGCAGGTGGATCATTTCATTTCCCCATGAAAAGCCGAGCAGAAGCTTTTTTCTCCTCTCGTTCCCAGGTTTCCAGCACATATGATTCTTTGCCATTACCATGGGCCTCTAGGACACAGCTAGGTATGGGCCTGTAGCAATGGGCATCAGGTCTCTGCTATCAGCATGTGTCACGTGTATTCAGAATGGACCTTAGAATATATAATTCTAGAAAAAAAAGGTGTCCTGCAGGAGGTATGAAAGAGTGTAAGAAAAATACCAAAAGGAAGGTTATTTGGCTTCTGGCCCTTTCCTCACATACTCCTGCTTTGCCAGATGACATTGGGGAAGCCAGGTAGCGTATGGTGCACTGGAAAGAGCATTGAATTTTGAGGTCAAAAGATCTGTTTTTGCAGCCCAGTTCTGCTCTTCTCTGGCTCTGTGAGCTGAGACAAGACACCAAACCTTGAGGGTTTCTTCATCTGGAATATGAGGTAATAGCTGAGGAAGTTCTTAAGTGGGATGTAAAGACTCTGAGTATAGAAAAGGGATGGATATGAGAGAGGCAGAGGTAGGATCAGCAAGACATGGTAACTGATCAAGGATGATGTGAAGGTTGCATGCAGACCAGGGCAGCGAGAAGAACATGGTCATTTCCAGAGAAAGTGGTGAACGAGGGAGAAAGATGGATAGATTTGACCCTTCAGAATAAATGACTAAGTCCTTTCCAATTCTAAATCCTAAGTGCTTTCAAGCCCCCTAGCCTCAGTTGCCTCATAAAATGCTGGAGAAATAGAATACTGTTACCTGCCATCAGGCAAAGAAATGGGAACAAATTGTCTCTCAAAGAGCCTTCTAGCTGTAAGACTCTTTGTCTTAATTACAATCCCTAGAATACTGTAGAACAGTGTAAATACTTAGTAATGAATGGTCTGGGTGATTTACCATGAAGAGTGTCCTTCCCACTAAATTACTCTGTATGCATTTTGTGTTTATTTATCTCTTTAGCAATGACCACAATCATTTTCTTCTCCTCTTTGCCCTCCTTCTCCCTTCCAGAACGTAAGCTACTAGAGGGTACAGACAGTGTATCTCTAATGCTTACAACTATCCCTGACTCATGGTAAAGGACTGACAAATTCTTGTTGAATGAATGAATAGATTGAAGAAGAAAAGAAGAGAAAGAATCAACTTCTAATACTGGATCTAGTCTATTCCTTGCTCTAACTATTCCTTGCGGCAAGCAGAAGTTCCCAATGGTCCAGGAAAAGTTTGCCCAAGATGTTTCAGAAAGAACAGGAAGAAGAGGAATGAATGTATTCAATTGCCATGGGAAACAGATTTCTCAGTTCTTAAGTAACTCCTGCAGGGTGGAAAAAAAACGCAAAAGTCTTAAGAAAAATGCTAGCTATAGGAACCCAAAGAATAAGTAGGTCACAGAAGGGAACACACGGATCTCTGGCCCATCTGTGACTCTGAAGATAAATTCTAGTGAGCTGCTTGATGCACATAGAGGTCAGCTGACTTGCCCAACATCACACAGATAGTGAATACCAGAAATGGGATAAAACCAAGTCTTTCTGATATCAAGCCGGAGGCTCTACCCAACACACCACTTTCCTTCTATCAGCATAAAAAAAGATTTTAATGTGGAATGACTGCCACATACATATAGATATATATATATGCATATACACACATCCTATTCAAAGATATTCAAAGAATATACCATCCAGTTATTTCTTCAGCCATGTACAAAAAAAGTTGCATACAAAAATACATACCAGAGAAAATAACTTGTCAGTCCCACTCAGAATAACTGATTCAGTCCCACTCAGAATAACTGACCCTTAATTAATGGGAGACCTAGAACATTTACGGAAGAATTAGTTCAAAAAGAAGGTAGATTAAAAGATCAAAGCTTAAAAAGTGATTTTTAAAATGTCTCATCTACCTACAGTAATAAATACATTTTTCTCAGTACATTCTGTTTGTTACTAAGTCAAAAGAGCTCTTCGACCACAAGTAGCTTTGAATTTTAATTCTTCTCTTTCAAGAGTAATTCTGTTTTTATACTGATCATAAAGGGAAGGTGGAAATCAGAGTCTGAGATAGAAACAAATATCTTACTTTAAAATGTGTCATCTCCCACGCAGGATGTGAAAGGGAGAGGACAGAGGGAAAAAAATAACAACCACCAAGTCCCTAACAACTTAACGAACCTTTCACAACTTCACCAGGCTTCCCAGGTAAGTATAATTACAGTTTTGCATAACCCATCTAATGAAAGGAGGTCCTTTCTTACAGTGTTAATAAAGGACGTTGCTTAATATGTTAACGAAGCAAAGGCACTCTGTGTAGGTAATGTCATTTTGTAATTAGTATGCTCATAAGATGACTTAAGATTACAGTTTATCTGCATCTAATAACCACCTATCAGCAGCTTTACCACTCTGTCTTTTTCAATATCTCTTTCCTCATGAGTGGCTTGAGTTCCCTACCTGCTCAGTGGGACTCCCTGGCCTATGGAATGAGCAAGAAAATGAGACACGCCACAGAGGAGCAAGGCTGGAGATGCTACAGGGAGTGGGGGCACACCAGCAGAATGAGTAAGCAAGGAAGCTTTGTCACATAACAGAGAGATTTCACAAATAGTATAATTTATTTTGAGACAATTCTTTAACTTCTCATTTTCCTTTAAGTTCCAAGGAACATGTTGGTATACTCATTGTAAGTAGTAGATTGGCTCCTAAAAATGCAACCCACAGAGGGAATGCAGATAATGGGGAAGGCAGGCAGGGACTGGAGAAGGGGCAATTCTCTGTAGTCAGAGAGGAGCAATTCACATTTAATCTGTGAGAGCTGGATCAACACTGATGCTCTTTGATGGATGAAAAAAGTCAACGGATGGCAACTCCGGGCACATTTTCCCCTAGATTTCAGAACTACATTGAAAAAAAAAATACAGACTCTTATGAATGACTGATTTGACCCAGCCAGTATGAAGAAGTAAGTTAACTAAATGATTTAATCAAAACTGCCAGGAAAAGATTGAAGCAGAGAACAGATTAGCTGTCTATAATAACTATATTACCTGGAGAATTCCTCAATAATATACCACCTCCCAAATAATATTGACATAGCCTTTTTATTAATGACTATATTTTCAACCTAATGAATACCCAACTTCACTAATTCAGTAAAGACAGTCTCCAATTCAATTGTGATCAATTCAACTGTTTAAAAAAAAAAGAAAGAGAGAGAATCACAAAGATTCTTTTCTTGTGAAGATAGGAAAAAGAAGCCAATACTAAGGAAAAGGATCTTTGAGTAATATCCTTCTGCCAGAGAAATTACAAGTTCAAACATTTGTCAGTGACGTTCTCATTAATGTCATGAGACCAAGTTTCCATTTCCTTCTAGATGCATTTTCATGACTATGCTTTTCTGAAAGACAGTTTCCTAAGGAAGAGAAGACAAAATAAACACAGCTTTCTTTCTTATTTGTACAGGTTGTGGACTTTGGATGCAGAACACTGAATTACATGGATATATTGGTTAATTTAGATGAACTGCCTTTTAAGCTCTTTTTTTTATTCTTTGTAACAGAGGATGGCTCTCTAGGTAGTGTAGGTGGTAGGGTTATATTTGGAAATGAAGTTAAAGTATAAACAAAAGATATTAATAAATGTTCAAGCCCATATGGTCCATTGTTACACTTGGAATTAAATTATATAATCATAATGACATTTTTTCCTATATGTTAAAATAGATACTATGAATATTCTGCCTGTAGTAGGTGTATGATGAATATGAATCACATACTATGTATACTGGAACAATATTTACTCTATGTAGTATAATAAACATAGCTTAGATATAACATACAGCATGCATGCCCACATAATAGGCATTAATATATAACATTCACCAAAGATTATTTTTAAAAATTGATATGAGACTGAGGTGTTTATTACATGCATTTTCATGCATTTTCCCACAATATTAGGGGAAAATTGGAGCAGCTGTAAAAATGGAATTAGAATGAGGTTATGGTTTGAGGCCTACTAAGGATTCTCCCCAAACCCTCAACGATGATAACCAGAAGTATTTAACCTTAGATATTATATCATGACCCAGGAGTAAAATAAATCAGAGAATATGATTAAATATAACACTGAAAATCTTTGCATATTTGTGCATAAAGTAAGAAATAAAGGAGACCTATTCATAGCAAGAACATATCACCACATATATGGATTTCAGGCAGCAGGATTTCCAAAATCAGTCCATCTCATGCTAACAGTTGTGATCAACAGATGTGCATGTTACTCTGTGTTCGATCAATCATATTCTTACCAAAGTGTCCTTGTCTTAGGATTCTGACTCCACTACTGGACATATATTTTGAGGAAGTCAAAGGCAGAAAGAAAGGTGCCATATATGCCAGAATTTTCATAGCAACAAAAACCTATACAGAAGGTGAGTATCCTTCAAGCAAAAATGGGCTCACTGGGCTGTAAGAAACAACAAATCTCAAGTATTAAGAAAAGCTAGGTGAACTTACTCAAGTAAAGTAAGTAAAGCCAAAAAAATTATAAAGAAAATAAATATAAATTTCCAAGCTGACAGTAATATAAACAAAAGCAACCCTGAAAGATGGCTAAATTTATCAACTGTCAAATCTGGCTTTGGAGAACAAATGTTGGTGACTATGGATGAAGTAAAATATAATCTATTTCAGGGGTCCTCAAACTACGGCCCGCGGGCCAGATTCAGCAGCAAATGACATTTATCCCCCTCACCCAGGGCTATGAAGTTTCTTTATTTAAAGGCCCACAAAACAAAGTTTTTGTTTTTACTATAGTCCGGCCTTCCAACAGTTTGAGGGACAGTGAACTGGCCCCCTATTTAAAAAGTTTGAGGACCCTTATATTAGATGGTCGTGGAGTAGATTGGTTTTGCTTAACTGTTTTTCTTCACTACTAAAAAAGATTCAATGGTTGAGAGGATTATATTGGAAATTAATTCTAATGTAAAAATTAGGATATCAATAAAATTATAAAAAAAAAATTAGTGTCCACTATTTAGATGAAGGAAATATTTTTTTTTCTATGTGAGATTAAGAATACCTCCAAATGAAATATATGCTTAAAAGATAAAAAGCTCATAGGGATGAACAAGGGGCAAGGAGATAGAACATCATTTCCTTGGAATGAGGAAAATCTGAGTTCAAATCCTTCCTACAACATATTTTGGTTCCATGATCATGGGCAAGTCATTGAACCTCTCAATGTCCTGGGCAACTCTCTTAAACCTGAAGCTGCATTTGCATTTGGAGAGAGAGTTCCCACATTAGAAATCCCTCTCAACAAAGAAATCATAGACCTAATCTGAGAGCCTTCCAGCATACTCACCTTTATGCACTCACATAAAAGCTCCCATGTGCACTCACATACACATGCATACACATATTCACATACACAAAGTTGAAGCGATGTCAAGAACAAGAATTTGTGACTGGCACAGGGGTTGAAAACATGATCCTGTGCAAAGCAGACATCCAGTCACCCACTGGACAGATGAAAATATTGAAAAGGTCAGAGATTTGGTTCCTTCAGAGAGATGATTTTGGCTTTTTTTTAAAAGTTGGTTGAAGTGTTAAATTTAGAGAAAGAAATGTACTGAAAGGAAACTTAAGCCGAGCAAAGTTTTCCCAAAGACTGCTACCATGCATTTAGAATGATGAACACAGACAGCAAAGATCTGACATTTGTTCTGATATTTCCAAGGAAACTGGATGAATTAACGTGTTTTGAAGAAAATAGAAAGTGGTGGTGAAACATAGTATCTAGGATGATTCCGAAAAAAAAAAAAAAAAGAACATCCCAAGAAGGTGCATGTCAAAATCATGAATGAAGACAATGGAGATATGTTGCTTTGATATTGATGGCTTTGGGCTACAATATTCATTCTATCATCTCATTCTCTCAGAGTTATTATGTAGAGATTCTAAAATGTTCGAGAGTTGTTACATGGTATAAAAGGACTGAACTGGGGCCACTATTGGCTGCTTCATCTCAGTATCACAGACTATTTTCTGCAAAACAATTTTTGAAGACAAAACAGCAGTCCCCAGTCAAAAATGACTTCTCAATTTATTCATGAGATTTGGCTCCAGCTGACTATCCAAAATCAAATTAATCTTCAATAGGACCAGGGAATGAATACTAACTGGAATGAGGAGACCTGGGTTCAAATCTGCTCTATGATGCTCAATAACTCTGAGACTTTAGGTAAGTAAGTAAATTTCCTAACCTCCCTGGCCTTAATTTCCTTATTGAGAAAACTGGAGTTTAAAATAGATGCACTCAAAACTTTTTTCCAGCTCTACATCTAAGATTCTAAGATTTACCATTACCAAAGATATTCAAAACACCATGCCTAAGGTTTTGAAATTAATCCTCAAAGAGTGGCCTCAGAATATTTTAGGCAATGATAAGGAGACAACTTGAGCAAATTAGGGCACATCCATTTTTAAAAATCCTTCTCATTGAGCACTTTGGAACTATGCTCAAAAAGCATGCTCAAAAATGAGCAGAACCAGGAGATCATTATACACGGACATGGCTCTCTTCAACAATGAGATGATTCAAACCAAAGCCACTTATTCATCTATACCCAGAAAGAGAACTGTGGGAACTGAGTGTGGACCATAACATAGCATTCTCACTCTCTCTGTTGTTTGCTTTTATTTTGTTTTCTTTCTCAGTTTGTCTTTTTCTTCCTTCTTGATCTGATTTTTCTTGTGCAGTAAGATAACTGTATAAATATGTATAAATATATTGTATTTAACATGTATTTTAACATATTTAACATATATTAGACTACCTGCCAGCTAAGAGAGGGGGTGGAGAGAAAATGGGGAAAATTTGGAACAAAAGGTTTTGCAAGAGTCAATGTTGGAAAAATTACTCATGCATATGTTTTCTAAGTAAAAAGCTTTAATGAAAATAATAATAATAAAATATCAGAACATGAAAAAAATCCTTCTCATTGCTTGAGAACTATTTTTGAACTATTGTTATTCCTCTAAAAACAATACCAGGGCGATGGTTATATATCTAAAGGTTCTAAATAACGAGAAAACTTTGAGTGGAAGGATGGCCCTCAAAGTTCCCAATCCTTCCCCAAAATGCAGAAAACGCCATTTTCTTTACAAAGAAATGTATCTTCTTGAAGCAGTAACTGTGAGGCAGATTAAGACATTTCCCAAGCATTTGCTAACCTACTTACAGACATCATTGCTCCCTTGGGCCTTCGTAGCCTCACACCTTCCTTAACGGACTAGCTGAATAGGTAAATGGGTTATATCAGGCCAGGAAATCAATGTGTATACTGTGTTCTCAGCCACAGATGAGCCTGCCGAAGCCATTTTATTATAGCTCCAGGAGCTGTATTGATCTGACTGTAACTACTTGGAGGTGGCTAGCAATCCAATGAAGACACGTCCCTCTGTCCATCCAAATGCCTTCTCCCCTCAATAGTTCTTAAAGAGTAAGTGTTCACAGATTGAATTAATTTAATGTTTGGCTAATCAAAACTGACGACTCTGGAACTTAAATGCTATTAATTACTAAGAGAAGCCAGCCCTGAAACTAACACTATCATAGGCTAAGGAGGGCTAGTGCTTTTCTAGTTTAAAAAGGGGGGCAGGGAGGGCTTTGTGAATATTCTGTTTAATCATTCTTTTTGGATATGAATGTGATGCCTTCCTCCCAATCACTATCATCAAATACCACTACATGGGTGTGTTCACTTTCCAAATTAGGCTGATTTCTCCCTGCATAGACACCAGTTTTGCTTAAAAGTAACAGTTCCAGAAGGCTAAGCAAAGCCTCTGCCTGAATTATGGGGAAGGGGCGGAGGGGAGATATTATAGACACTTATATGTCTAATGAGAAGTCCCTAAGGCACTTCCCAAAGGCTCCTTCAAAGCATCAGAGGGCCCTGGTGCCATTTGCCAGCTAAAATCCCTCTCTGCCTCAGGCCTTTGTTTCTTATTTTTTCTTGCTCCCATTACAGAACAACCAGAAACCACTCCAGATATGAAATGGGAAATGTCAAGGGCTATCGAACAATAGCCTGTGTGTTCTCAAGGAAGGGTCAGTGCTCAGCTATCACAGGTGCTTTTGCTCTTGCGAGACCTTGGGAATATCACAGCTAAGCAACCCTATTTGATCCTTTGCCACATCCCTCTATGCCTTTGTCACAAAGAGGCACTCCATCTCCAAACTGAGCAGAGATAAGCTAAATGTACCCAAACAAGGGCCAATTCCAAAACCTAGGGAGGGAAGACTATTATATTTATATACACTTTGTTGGATGAAGATTGGTGCCTACAATGAGAAGTAACAAATGAGAAACAACTCCTACATCCATATTTCTGGATAAATTGGGGAAAAAAACCAATGAACCTTTACTAAATGTATATAAGGTCTTAGCAGCTGAGGGAACTGGGAGGCAGAGGGTGTGGAAACAGGATTTGGTCAACCTTAGAAGTTAACTGAGGATTTTCTACATTTTTCTTGGCCCTTTTTCTACCATAAGGTTTAAACAGATTCTCAGCCAACTTACTTTGGGCAAAGAAAGTTTGTATGCAGAAGGTCTAAACTGATTTTATGGGCTCGGAGAACATTTTGGCTTTAAGAGCAATGTTTTTCATCAGATACCAGGAACCCTTCAATAGAAGACACATTAGAAAGAAATTCATTCTTCCATTGTTTCATTTTTGGAAACAGCTTTAAATAGCAATAAATGTGCTGGGTACATTAAAAAGCACTTGTAAGGACATTAGCACTGGACTAGGATGCTTTCATACACGGAAGCAGCAATGCAGTCTCTTCCACATATTTTGTTTGCAAATCAAACCACACTGAAAAGTCTTAAAAGTCATTAGTTCAGCTTCCATGTTTAACAGGTAAGAATACTAAACCCCAGAGCAGGTGAGTGATAATGGCCCTGATATCAAGAAGATTTGAGTTCAAATTTGACATCAGATACTTAACTGTGTTTCTCTGGGCAAGTCACTTAATATCAATTGCTTCCAAAAAATAAAAGAATTCTAAGTCTCAAGAACCAAATTAAGGTTGCATAGTTAGTTGAATGGTAGGATTCAAAAACAAGATTTTCCAACTCCAAATGCCATAATGTTTCCTACTTCGTCACATTGCTTCTCCCACACTGAAGTATGAATTAGAACATTTGGGTTCTTACATTGCTATTGCCACAAATTTGGTATCTGTATGTTTGAGAGAGTAATTTAAGCCGCTATGATCCATTTTCATTTTTTGTTTTTCAGCAATACAATTACTTACTAGATACAAGAAAAATATAAAAACAAAGCAAAAAAATATCATCATAGAAATTATTTTGATGCAAAAAAAAGTGAAGACACATTAGTCATGTGGTAAGAATGAAGAAAAACTAGTGGACAATCCAGGTGCCCCTGGATATGAATGTGATGGTAATTACATGATGTCAACAGAAAGTGAGAAAGAACTCCATCATGTTGGGAAGCCCAATCTCCCCACCCACACCCTTTGCCAAACTTATGGGAAAACATGGACAAGAATCATTCAGATAAGCAAGCATGGAGTTACAATCATGATTGTTGGAGGAAATGCCCCTATTGATAAGATATCACAGATCTATTTGAGTATGTTCAAAGCAACTATATCAGTAAAATGAGGACACTCAGTTCTAATATCAGATACTAAATGGCCACTAAAGTTACCTTTGTTTTTGATCTCAAGAAGTCAATTAGCCTGAAATCCAGAATTCCAAAAGACTCTCTTGTAGGTCTTCTACACTAGTAATAAAACTCCATTCTTCAAGGCTGCATGTTATCATTATTCAAGGAACTTACCAAGCAATTGAGCTTCTTTGATTCACCCTAAAATATCTCCCCCAGAGTTAGAAAATTCAATGACCATAACACAGTAGTATAGGACGACAATGTATTGCAATAAAACAACATTTATGTAGAAATATAAATTTTTCACAAAAGTGAACTAATGCTGATTTGATAAATATAGCTTTAAACTTACAAACCACCCATTATATCATAAATTACACTAGCCAACTATGCAAATTAACTGTACATAAAGGACATGTCCCCAAACAATGATTTCACCTCATAAATACCAAATTATGTTTTTGATACCTTCATTCTATGAGTAATAGTACATGAACCCCATAGACATGCTGTTGGTAATAAAATGAAAGAACAAGCCAGTTGAAGAATTCAACCCTGCTTTGAGTTTTAATGGCATTGTACACCAAACTTCAATATGGTAGAACCAAAAGGCATCCCTTGAAGCTTGAAATAGATACATTTCAGAAGTTCTACCTTACATAACTGAATGCAATTGAGAAAAATTCACCCAAGAGAGGATGAAGACTAAAATAACACAAAGAAATTCAAAAAAAGGTTTCCATAACTCCAAGGAAGACCAAGCAATGAATTATTAAGGCAAACTAGTACATTATTGAGAGGAAAGGGAAATGTATATCCCCATGCTATAAGGATTATTGTCAGAGAAGTTACACAGACTCACCACCTATAATAGGATTGTTCATGCCATCATATGGAGTAGAATTCTAGTCAGGAAAGACTTAGAAATATGACTGGAAGATCTGAAAAATCCTAATAGTTTGCTGTTAGGATTTAGAAAAATAGAATGTTGAAACTAGAAAAGACCTTAAAAAGCATTTAACCCAATATTGTCAGTTTATAGTTGAGAAAAGTGAATGTCAAAAAGAAGGTCACACAATCAATCAGCAGCAGAAACAGGACAAGAATTTGTATTTTCTGATTCCTAATACAGTTCTCTCTAATATGATACTCCATCTTCAGTACTTGACTTGCATTTGTGATCTCACTGATAAGGCTATCCTCTCCTATGGTATAGTTTGCATCCCAGCCATATCTGCTCACTCAGTATGATTTAAATGCATAGTCCCCCATAAATCCTCTTTAGATTATCTGCCCAACATATTTGAACCTTCCTCTAGATCTCTCTCTCTCTTTTTGGCAATCTGTGATTGCCAGCTGAACACCTAGGCTGTCCATCTTCCTTTGCTCTTGCTACATGACCATCCTAATTCCTTATCCAATCATCCATTTCCTAGATAATATCTTTTATGCCATTTTTGCATGCAAGTCATCATTAATGATACTCTAAAGCCTATTTACAGCCACCATGTTTCTCCATAGACCATTTGGTCATTCACAACTGAGATTTTTCAAAGATAGTGGCATTCCATGAAACAGAGCCATATGGTATCATCAAAAAAAGTTTGTGTTTAAAAGATAGTTTTTTGTGTCAATGAGTAACCTGGAGTCTTTTAATGCTCATTTTCGCTGGTATTAATTTGTTCTCTTCATCATATTCAATTTTGGGTTCTGATTATTATCCTTCCAAAGTACCTTTCTAAGATACATCCTAATATAACAATAAAAAGGCGCTGTATGCCATTGTTTGTGCATTGGATCTTTTTCCTTCCATTTGCTTTTTGGTTTGGTTTTTTCCCACTGTGCATTGTTAGTTCTTGTTCAGAAAGCCTTGTCCTATAGTAGTTTGCAAAAGACGGTAGAAACACAGAGAAAAATCCAGATTAAGATAGGGAACTCTGACATCCATTCCTCTACTATACAAAATACTTTCTTTTTCTTCTGGAATATGATAGCTGGAATAAATATGATAAATGAGATTAGTCACCTACAAATATATACTCCAGATATACTTTGGAATTTCAAGAAACCATCCTTATTTGGGTGCCTACAGGTTTTTAGATCTGTAGATAATAATCACATTAAGAAGCTTCTATAGGTTCATTCCCTTCTAACTGTCACTATAGCAAATAATTAGGACCTTTCTTCTTTCATGTCATATTGCTCCTTCATTAACCATCCAAAGAAAGGAGACTAATAGAAACATTATTTTGCACCTAACAATGGCTTATAGTGTAATAGGAATTTGAGAATTGACTGCTATGGTAGTATTTATATTTAAGAGGGACATTCTCAATTATGAAAATAATTTGGGACTTTTTCAATCTTTGAGTTGGAATGTGGATTTGTTCATACCTGAGAGTTTTTAAAAAGTACAAACACAATCTATGAGATAGACATAACCTGAGACAAAGAAATAAAAACTGCAAAAACTGAGTAGCAACAGTAAAAGAAGTGGAAAAATAGCTTCTGCAAGCCCTACCCAGGACTTAATAATCTGAACCAGAAGAATCAGTGACACAGGGACAATGGGCAAAAAAAAAAAAAAGAAATGAAGAGTAAAAAGAAAAGGAAAGTCTGGCTATAAAAGAAAAGAGGAAGCCGTCAGTCCCCTACAAACATCTCAGAGCAGAAAACTCATGTTAACATTATCTACCTCTTCAAGGACTGAGGATGTTCCAGAAAAAAAGTCTGCTCTTTCCCCAAAGTCTTCTTCCCATGACGGTGCAAAACAGACACTAACATCTCCTGCTCTCCTCTTTTACTTAAATGCTTACTGCTTCCTGATTTGGGGCTCAAATGTGAAGAGGCAAGGGGTTGGATAGAAATGAACAAAACTTTAAATTAAGTGAACAGAACTCATTGTAGGAGAACATGAGAAGATAATATGGGAAAAGTAGGATAAAGTAGTTGTTGATATAAATGATATAGAATTAGCTTTAAATGGAATAGTCTTGCCTCCACTGAGCTTATAGCCTCCTTAGAGTGATAGAAAGGTAAAACACAGACCAATTACATATTAAAATATGTTCAAAGAAATTTAACACTTTGTTGAAAGAAGAAATACAAACTATCAGTAGCCACATAAAAATATTCAATATAATTAACAATAACACATTTAAAAAATTATAACCAGCAAGTTATACAATATGAGTGAGAAAACATGACAAAAAAGAAATAGGAACTATGAGAAGATGATCATACATTCACTGATGAAAGGAGCTAGAAATTGTCCTAAATACACTGGAAAACAATTTGGAATCATGAAAAAAATTATTAAATCTTTCATAACCTTTGACCCAAAAATTCTCCTATTACAATTACAGGAAGCTATGGAAAGTAATACTTACATTTTCAAAAATGTTCATAGCAGCATTATTTGGGATAATAAAAGCTGAAAAGAAACAAAATATGTTCTCACAATTGGTAGATAACTGATCAACTTGCTATTGTGCTATGAAGAATAATATAAAAAGTTCAGAAAAACATGGGAAGGAATATGGAATGATGCACAGTGAAGAAAGAGCCAAAAGAACAATGTTTATCATGACTACAACAATATAAATAAAGTCAACATAGACAAGCAACATAGACAGTTTTACGACTCTTGTAAAATACGGTGGTCGATATTAGTACCTTACTGCAAAAGTTAAGAGAGTCATTCCTCCTTTCTGTTAACAATTGGTAAACTGTTTTCTGAGAATATATTTTATAGGGAGATTTGTTTGGATATTATCTAGGGGATATGTTCTATCAAAGCAAAATTTATAAAATTTTTGTTAAAAAAAAACGTTCATGATTTAAAAATGTCTCATTTACCTTAAATTTTAAATATGAAAATATTTACAAAGTGTGTGGTAGACTACACACTTAGTACTATAATATTTAGAGATGAGAGGAGGAGAACCTTGGAGGTCAATCTTCAAAGTTACCTAGTACAACCCCCCTGTTTTACATGTAAGAAAATAAGCCTAAAAATGTCAAGTGTTTTTGCCCCCTAAGGTTACATGGATAGTAGGTAGCAAAATCAGGATTTAAACATAGATCCTAATTTCAAATCATGAAATGGAGCAAACAGGGGAAATTGCATTGGAGGACAATACATATATTTATATAACTGAAGGACAAGAAGACTAGAACTCCAGGAAGAATAGCATAAAAGGCAGGACTGAGTGTATCTGATTAGGGGAAATAGATTGGCTATGTAGAGTGGAATCAGATGATGAATAACCTTGAAAGGGAGACAAAGGAGTCTAGATTTTCTATACAGATAATAGGGAGTCATTGTGAGATATTGAGAAAGAGACTAGAAAGCAAAGACTACCAATGGTGTATAGGATGCATTGTAGAGGCAGAGAAGAGTGGAATGGATACTAACTTCAGAGGCCAGGGTGATGGTGGTAGCCATAGAAATGAAAGGCAATAACGGCACTAGAGGCCTGTGAAGAATATAAACTAGAGATATCAATATACTATGAGATATTGGTCTTTTCCCTAAGAAGAAGGGGAAGGGTCAATAGTAATGAACACTCTTTGATGAGCTTGACACACCTGGCCATACCCAGTGCTATAGATCTGTGAATGGTATTTTAACACTTCTGTGGATCTCTGATTTGGACCCATGTTCCAAACTTCTGTATTTCTGTTCTTTTCTATCATCCTAAATATAGCTTATTTGTATAATATCTGCATATTGTCCCCCCCCATTAGACTGTGAGCTCCACAAGGGCAGGGTCTGCCTTCCACCTTTCTTTGTGCTTAGCACAGTACCTAGCACATAGTGGGTGTTTAATAAGTACTTACAGACTGACACACTCACAGAAATGCATGTATGTATATGTCCATATGTGGGTGTGGCTGTATATAAAATGCCTGTTCCTATTGGTTCATACAAATGAAAGCATTTTCAGAACCTCGTCATTTATTTATTTAGGTCCTCTCCACAACTCTGTGAAGTAGAAATGCCAGGGGTTATCAATCCTATCTTGCAGATGAGAAAATTAGGATCAGAGAAGGCACGACTCTCCCACATTTCACAGCTTGGTAATGTCAAGGATAGGATTTGAACTTGATTTCAAATCCATCTTTAGTCATTATCTCATGGTTCCTCAATAATCAGAGGGTAATGGAAGTTACCTGTGTGATTACATCAATCAAGAAATAATGAATGATCATAACACAAGGGATCTCTTGTTGGTAGATAGCTCTTAGAAATTTTTCAAAGAAATAACTTACTGGCTGACTGAATATGAGAGATGAAGTAATTTAAGAATTACAGAATCTCAGAATTGGAAGGAGCCTTTAAAAGATCATCTCATCTAACCCAAATTTCAATTGACATATATATATATATATATATATATATATATATATATATATATATATATATATATATATATATATGTATGTATGTATGTATATATGTCTTCTTAAACTTTTTCATTTGTGACCCCTGTTCACCCCAAAATTTTTACATGATCCCGAGTATATAGGTACAGATAGGTATATAAATCAAACATTCGCAGAAAATAAATCATAATTTTGCAACCCCTATATTCAGTTACAAGACCCCATAGGAAGTTGCAAACCACAATTTGAGAAGTTGGGCATCTACAACATCCATGAAATGCAGTCATCCATATTCTGCTTAACGATATCCATTTTAAGGAAATCTTTCAACTCCCAAGATTGTTCATTCCCCAACTCTTAAGTATCTCATATCACTGTAACTTTTCTTCATTATTCCTAATCTTGATCGATGGAGCTAAGACAAAGAAGTCAAATCTATCTTCTCCATAGAAACTCTTCAAAATGCTCGAAGATAGTTTTCATGACTCTCCTTAAGTCTTCTTTTCTAAGAAAAAAATTTTAAATGAAGTCTTTTTTCATTCTCCATAATTAAACTGAATATAGCACAGTCTCCAATCTTCTCATCAATTTGAATTCCCTCCCTCTTTACATATTTCAGGTTGTTCAATATCTTACCAAAATTCAACACCAAAAATTTAACAGAATATTACAAATGTATGTTCTTCCCAGAAAAATAGCAGAGTGAGAGATCACAAAACTATCTCTTCTGAGTGGTATCAGAAATTACAGGAAATTTTACTAAAATTTACTAAGAAAAAATTTTCCAGAAATTATCATAATTTTTTTTAATTTTCCAAAAATTATCATAAAAATTTAAAAATGCAAAACAGTGAGTAAAACAAGAAGTACCAATAAAACAAAAATATAGAATCCAGGAACAATCATTGAAATCTTTCATCTAGTCAACAAAAATGTATTTAATAATGGAGGCAATTAAAAATGACAAAATAGATCATTTTGATTACATGAAATTGAAAATTTCTGCACAAAGTTAATATATCTAGGATAAGAAGGAAAGCAGTCAAATGGGGGGAGAAACTTTGTATTGTGTCTAGCATAAGGATTTCATATCCAAGGTGCCACACTTTTAATAATTAACAGAAATATATGACTAAAAATCATCCCTTAATAGAAAAAAAGAGGAGAGAAACAAGTATTTATTAAGCACCTACTATGTGCTATGCTAAGCACTTTACAAATATTATCTTATTTGAGCCCAACAACAATCACAGGTACTATTGTTACTCTCAATTTATCAGTTGAGGAAACTGCAGCAGACCACGCTTAAATAGGTGTCACACAGGTAGTAAGGGTGGAGGCTATATTTGGATGAAAATCTTCCTGGTATCAGGCTCAACATTCTAACTAATGCATCACCTAACTATCATATGTGGAGGTTTTTTTGTTTTGTTTTGTTTTGTTTTTTTATTGCAAACTATTAACCATGACCAAGTTTTCATTCACCTCATACCAAGCAAATTGGCAAAGATGATACTGTTGGAAGGATTGGGAAAATATGGCACACTGATATATTGTTGGTAGAGCTATAAATTTATACAATTAGTTTGGAAAACAATTTGAATTTAAGTTGCTAAAATGTTCATAACCTTTGACACAGAAATTCCCTATCTTGTCTAAAAAGTTTTAAGTATTTGAAAATATTTATGCAAGCATAAATAGAAACTGGGAAGAACTGGAAAAATGTAAATTCCCATTAACTGAAGAATGGGCAAACAAATTATGGTCCATAAATGCACTGGAAAACTACTATGCTGTAAGAAATAGCAAATATGTTGAAAAGAGAAGCATGAAAAGATTTACATGAACCAATGTAAAGTAAAGTAAGTGGAGCCAAGAAAACAATGTGTACAAAGACTACAGCAATGTAAATAGAAAAAAGAAAACAATCAAAAAACAGTAAAATTCAATTCTGCAAAATTAGGCATGGACCCACACTTAACACTGTATACCAAGATAAGATCAAAATGGGTCCATGATTTAGGCATAAAGAACGAGATTATAAATAAATTAGAGAAACATGGGATAGTTTATCTCTCAGACTTGTGGAAGAGAAAGAAATTTGTGACCAAAGATGAACTAGAGACAATTACTGATCACAAAATAGAAAATTTTGATTACATCAAATTAAAAAGCCTTTGTACAAACAAAACTAATACAAACAAGATTAGTAGGGAAGCAACAAACTGGGAAAACATCTTCACAGTTAAAGGTTCTGATAAAGGCCTCATTTCCAAAATATATAGAGAATTGACTCAAATTTATAAGAAATCAAGCCATTCTCCAATTGATAAATGGTCAAAGGATATGAACAGATAATTTTCAGATGATGAAATTGAAACTATTTCCACTCATATGAAAGAGTGTTCCAAATCACTATTGATCAGAGAAATGCAAATTAAGCCAACTCTGAGATACCACTACACACCTGTCACATTGGCTAAGATGACAGGAAAAGATAATGATGAATGTTGGAAGGGATGTGGGAAAACTGGGACACTGATGCATTGTTGGTGGAGTTGTGAACAAATCCAACCATTCTGGAGAGCAATCTGGAATTATGCCCAAAAAGTTATCAAACTGTGCATACCCTTTGATCCAGCAGTGTTTCTATTGGGCTTATATCCCAAAGAAATACTAAAGAAGGGAAAGGGACCCGTATGTGCCAAAATGTTTGTGGCAGCCCTGTTTGTAGTGGCTAGAAACTGGAAATTGAATGGATGCCCATCAATTGGAGAATGGCTGGGTAAATTGTGGTATATGAATGTTATGGAATATTATTGTTCTGTAAGGAATGACCAGCAGGATGAATACAGAGAGGCTTGGAGAGACTTACATGAACTGATGCTGAGTGAAATGAGCAGAACCAGGAGATCATTATACACTTCAACAACGATACTGTATGAGGATGTATTCTGATGGAAGTGGATTTCTTCGACAAAAAGATTTAACTCAGTTTTAATTGATCAATGATGGACAGAAGCAGCTACATCCAAAGAAAGAACACTGGGAAATGAATGTAAACTGTTTGCATTTCTATTTTTCTTCCCGGGTTATTTTTACCTTCTGAATCCAATTCTCCCTGTGCAACAAGAAAACTGTTCGGTTCTGCACATATATATTGTATCTAGGATGTACTGCAACACATTTAACATATATAGGACTGCTTGCCATCTAGGGAAGGGGGTGGAGGGAGGGAGGGGAAAAATCGGAACAGAAGTGAGTGTAAGGAATAATGTTGTAAAAAATTACCCTGGCATGGGTTCTGTCAATAAAAAGTTATTATTAAAAAAATAATAAAATAAAATATAGTTTTAGATCTGGTTCAGCTAAAAAAAATTCAATTCTGCAATTAATAAATTTATGAATGGAACCAAACACTATTTTGTCATAAGAAATGACAAAAATGATGGATTCAGAAAACACTCTGAAGATTTATATGAATCAATACAGAATTAAGTAAGCAGAATCAGAAAAACTATAACTACAATAACAAAAATATAGTAAAAACAACAACATCTTGGAAAGACTTAAGAATTCTGATTCATTCAATAACCACCATGATTCTAAAGAAATGATAATAAACTATGGTACCAATCTCCTAACAGAAAAGTGATAGATTCAGGACTCAAAAATGATGTATTCAAGACTCAAAATAAGACATATTTTTAGAAGTGGAAAAATGAGAATTTATTTTGTTTCACATTGCATATTTGTGTTGGGGGTTCTGATTTTTTTCCTTCAAAATTATTTATTTCTTGAAAATTTTAATTTTAAAATCTTAAAATTTTGAATTTTTTTAAAATTTATTTTTTTCTTTAAATTTGGGGAAAGGGAGGAGAAAAAATCAATGCTTGTTATTTTAAATATCATATAATTTTTTTTAAATGTTGCATCATGACAAAGGACAAACTTGGACCCAAAGAATAATTAGGAAAAGACATCTTTCATCATTCCTTTCCAAGGGATAGGAAGGGTCCATGAGTGTGCAACATAACATATATTGTCCTATTTTTGATGCATTGATTGCTTTTGTTGAATTTTGAATTTTCCTCTTTTTTTCTTTTAAAATGATCTTCATATATTATGCTTTTTATGTATTATTTGTATATTTTAATTATTTTTTATTCAGGGAAAATTATAAAATTTAAAAGTCAATAAATTGATTTTTAAATTATATTTTAAATCCCTGCTGTTTACAAAACTCTGAACTAGTTTCTACAGATGAAAAAGACTACAAGTTTATATAGGACACAGACATTTTTCTCATGGAACCTGTAATCTCGTAGAAGATAACTGTAACTTATGATAAATAGATGTTTGAGAGTTTGCAAAACTACATATCATGGAAATATTGAAAAAGGAAGATTGCTTCCTCTCAATAGAAATTGTAGCATTACAGATTTAGAGTTCAAAGGGACAGTAGAGGCCATCTAGCCCAATCACCTCATTTTATAGATAAGAAGCCTAAGGCCCAGGAGGATGACATCTTGCTCCAACACACAAGTAGAAACTGGATTAAAAGTGCTGACTGTTAATTCCTATCCAGTGCTCATTTTACTGCCCCAGAGAAAGCCCATAAAAATGGAACATCTGAGTTGGACTTAAATGGATGGAACAACAATTGGAGAGGGTTCTCTATCCCTACAGCTTAATGAGCAGAGGGCTGTATCTTCCCTAGACTTTACACTTCCCCCATTGTTTTGTTCAGTCTCCTACAACTAAAGTATCTTAATATGGGTGAAAAGACCAAGTTTCTTGGTCTGGAAGACCAGAGGCCTAATTAAAAGAAATCAAATAGCTGGGAAGAGGAGTCAGTGGGAGGGGATGGTGACGAGATGATGAGTTCATCCTAGGATGTGATGACTTTGAGTTGATGGCATCCAGACTGCATGGAAAAGGGAAACCAGGCTCCACCACAAGTAATGAAACACATACCTCAAGTCTAACATTTCCAGTGTTATTTGAACAATCATAAACCCAGGGCTTGACTTTTCTCTTAACCCTTTTCTGCATATGTACACAAACTAGAGGCAAATGTTAAAGTAACTAAAATGGCTCCATAGCAGTTTTGTCTGTCTTGTTCAGATCAATAGTTTTCTCCTTTATTTGCATAATTTCAACCAGACAAAATTAAGGGCCAAAACCTAACAAAGATTGAGCATCATATGTAAATTCCATGTAACTCTCTGTGTGGAATAGACTCAGAATGAATTCTTTGTAGCCCGATATTACTGAATAGCCTGGAAACATGGAGTACTCCAAGTGGTTTGGGCACATGCCTTCAAAAGATGATGTCATTTTTGAGCTACAATTCAAATGCTTATGTTTCTAGAGACATTTATCATGATTTCAGGTATAATGTAACATTGAGAACAGCTCCCTAAAAGGAAATGGAACTCAGAATAATGGGAAAACCAACCATAGTTCCAGAGAGGAGATATAATGAAACATAATCTCATATCTTATAGCAGATAGGTGGTGAGCTACTGGGACAAAATACCATATACATTATTGCATGTGATGTCTATTTTGGATGTATTGACATTTATTCTCTGTGTCTCAAAGCCTGATTCAATGGGGAAATTTTAAAAAATGACTATTATGCAAAAACACAAAGGCAGTAATATTTTTTAAATTTTCAAAAGAATTAAAAGACACTAATATTTACAAAAGTTAAAAGAAAACAAATGGAATAAATAAAATTCTAAAAAAAAAATTAAAAAAAATTTTAAAGTTATTCAAATATGACTTTTAGATGTTAAGAGTCAGCATGGTGTAGACACCGGCCAGGGTCCTCAAACTACAGCCTGTGGGCCAGATGCAGCAGCTGAGGACGTTTATCCCCCTCATCCAGGATTATGAAGTTTCTTTATTTAAAGGCCCACAAAACAAAGTTTTTGTTTTTACTATAGTCCAACCCTCCAACGGTCTGAGGGACAGTGAACTGCCCCCTATTTAAAAAGTTTGAGGACCCCTAGATGGAGCTGACCTCAGAACCAGAATGACCAATTTCAATTCTGTTTCTGACTGTGTAACCATGGGCAATCACTTAACTTCTTAGTTCCCTGGGCAATTCTATAAGATTAAAAATTGCAAAGAAGATATCACCTGCAATGGTAAAGAGGGAGTTTCTTCATCCCTGAGTTCCCTATAGATTCAGTCCCTTTCCCTCTGCCTGTTCTGATGTTGCAATTGTGTTCCTTAAAGAAATCACACCACGGATATTATTTGAATCTTAGAGTTCATCTTGCGTCTTACTCTCCAGCAACTTAGAGAATACCTGGTGTGGTTACAGACCCTTCTCTGCAATCTGGTGTGGTGCCAAAGGCAGCAACGATTCCATTTAAAAATAAAACCTTTCATAATCTAAAACGTCACCGGCGCGGAAGGTTTAGAACACATTCACAAAAGAATATACATTCTTTGACACTCCTAAAAATACATGATCATATCCTACGTGGCAAGATAAGACCAAGTGACTCACTGAATTCATAATCACTGCAAATTGCAGTATTGTTGTCTCTGAATGAAAATTGCCAAAGGACTCATATTTCGGTTGTTTCAAGCACCCTAGGCAGTCATTTGCCATATCACGAGATCCAAATAATCCAAAGTTGAAGATCATCCCCTCCTCTTTGTGTTTCATTAGCAGAGATCATGTTAATAAAAACAGACCCCGAGTTTAAAAGTGGATTGCCTTGCCCCTGAGAACTATTTAGACTTCCTCTGTGGTGTATGAGCTGTGAATGGCAGTGTTCGCTCTTTATTTCTCCAGAGCACTCCTCTGTCATCTACCACTGTGGTCCCAGATGTCTGCAAATTAAAGGCGTGCTAGATGACATTCTGCTGTTAATGCTCTGCATACATAAATCACTGTAATAAGAGAAGATTGTTATATTAACCTTTGTCATGAAACCCCTTTCTTTTCCTTTTGCAAGAAATATGAAAAACAATAAGTTTGCTTGCGCAAGAAGTACCGACCGAGCAAAAGGACGGAAGCATCTAATCCTGAGGCTCCCCGCTTCCATGCCGTTCCTTGGGAGTTGCATCTTTCATCAATTTCCTCAGTTTCACACAAACACACATATACAGAAATATGTGTCTTCCAACCGGCTTCATGGGAAACCCTGGAACACAACGTCAATTCCTGATGAATATTCCTCCGACCCACCGGGTCTTATTATCTGCCCCGGCCCCAACTCACTGGGCATTATGACCCAAGGTTCCAATGTACTCTATGAACCATCAAGACTTGCCATTCATCTTGAAACCTTTTCTTCTACCATATTGTCTCCCCTAAACAGAATGTGAGTGCCAAGAAAGTATAACCGCTTTTCTTTTTCATTTTTACCCCTCATATCATCTCCAGACCCTGGGATGTCTCACCTCTTTTCTTTACATCACGTTACCTTTACCTTGCCCCTAGTGCACATTCTAAATCACGTCCAAAAAATATAATTGGCTGTCCTCTCCTCGCTAAAATTCTAAGTGCCAGACAATGGCTCAACAGATATGTTGTAGAGGACACTGTTCAGGTAGAGTTTGGACAAAATGCTTTTCTCCTTTCCAACTCTGAGACTGGTTTGTTTGTAGGAGGTTTGAGATTTCCAAGATGAAATAGCTGTTTTGAAAATTTGTGTTTTAAGAGAAAACTGTATCCAAGTGCCTTCATTTTTTAAGATGAAGCATAAATGAACTTGAAGTTCCTCTACCTTCCATGTCTATCTACAGTGTGCTATCCCTATTCTCCCTATACCATTTTATTGTCCTCAAAGTGAAGGACAGTAGGTAGAGTCTATAGGGCATTTTTGACACCCTGAGGATGTTACTATTCTACTTCATGAATCCTCTTAGACTGCTATATAATATTCTATTATAGTTCCCTCAGGACTCGTCTCCCCAACTTTTTTTTTTTTAATTAAAGCATTCTTGAAATTTAAAGCTCATATTTGTCTTAGAGGTCAGGTCCCTTGTTTACAGATGAGAAAAATGTAATCCAGGGAATTCACTTATTAATCACTTATTCAGCTCATGCAGACTTGAACTCAGGTCCCCAAATTCTAAATCCAGTGTTTACTCCAGTCTATTATGTTGTCTTATAGGTTTTCCTCTTTAATCTAGTTTTCCAGGCAACATGGCATAGTGTTTTTTTTGGTTTTTTCCTTGAGGTAACTGGGGTTAAGTGACTTGCCCAGGATCACACAGCCAGGAAGTGTTAAGTATCTGAGGTCATATTTGAACTCAAGTCCTCCTGACTTCAGGGTATTTCCCAAGAATGGATTTTGCATGAGGGAGGAACTCCCTGGGGGCAGCTAGATGGTGCAGTGGATAGAATATCAGCCCTTAAATTAGGAAGACCTGAGTTCAAATCTCATCTCGGATATTTAAGGATTCTTAGCTGTGTGACTCTGGGCAAATTACTTAATCCCAATTGCCTGGGGGGGGGGGGGAGGGGGGAGATCTAAAATAAAAAAGAGAGAAAAGAAGACACACATTTAACTTTTTTTTTTTAATTGTGAGGCAATTGGGATTAAATGACTTAAAGCAAAAAAAAATAAAAAAAGTTAAATGTGTATCTTCTTTCTCTCTCTCTCTTTTTTGTTTTAGATCTTTTTTTTTTCCCCTGAGGCAGTTGGGAATAAATAACTTGCCCAGGGTCACACAATCAGGAAAGTGTTAAGTGTCTGAGATCAAATTTGAACTCAGATCCTCCTGACCTCAGGGCTGGTGCTCTATTCACTGTACCACTGTGCCTCCAAGCCAATGGACTTGGAGTCACAAAGAGCTGGGTTGAAATCCCACCTCTAAAATTTAATTGTTATTAAAACCATCAGCCTATTATTCTGTTTTTCCTCTGAGCCTCAGTTTTCACATCTGTGAAATGGGGACAACCATGTCTCTCCCACCTACCTCAGAGACTTATCATGAGGATTAAACAAGGCAATGTATTTTCAAGACACTTTGCAAAGTTTAAAGAGTGCTGTGTGTCAGTTTATCATTATTGTCTTTATTACTTACATCCAATCCCACCATCTGTGGGAACTTTAAATCCCTGTCCTTTTTACTACATACTCCATTTAATCTTACCAGTTTACAGATAATCCCTGCACTCCCCAGTCCTCCTTGAAGTCTCTATACACTTATTTCCACCATTCCTTCTACAATCCGCTTGGAATGTTTCTGGGAATTGCCTCAGAAAGCCATCCCTCTCTTGCCTCAGTCCAGAGGAACTCATCTTCCTCCCAAATGCTTGACTGAGCAGGACAGCCCTGCAACATCTCCTCATTTCACATGTATAAGTTTATTTTACAATTTGAGCCTTGAATGCTCAATCTGAGACATGTATATGTGTTCCGAAGAGCTTTCAGAGAGACTATTTATCATTAGTCACTTTGATCTAATTCATCACCAAAAAGAAAAGAAAAAAATCTCCAAGTACAGAAAGTCCTTTTTTTTTTTTTTAAATGACACATGTTGAAACAGTTAGGGTATACTTAAGCCCCTGCTTTCCATGGCTCGGGCCCTTTGGAGTCCACAGGTTCACAAATGTAATTAAAAGAAGACTGTCGATATTGCTGTCAAAATGCCATGTCACCCCATGAATGAAAGCCTCAGTCAATTTCTCAATCCAGGCCAAACTTTCATACAGGCCCTTTCACTTTATAAATCAACTCACGGCTTAGAACATTCTGGCAGCCCCTTCAAGGAATGAACCAGAATGACAGGGAAAGAGAGGATAACAATCATAGCTTGACTGAATACAGGTGTTTGAGTTTACAGACGAACCACAAATGCCTGGATCTTTGACAGCTGTTGATGCTATCAGTTATATGCAGCTATTATTGGCTCTGTTCATGAAGGGCTGGGAGGCCTTTCCCTAAGCAACATCTCTGAGGCTGATAACATTTGGCTGAACTTTTCAGATCTTAACCTCCCTTCTGACTTTTTGCAGTCAAACCCGCCTAAACTGATCAGAGGAAGAGACACACAGTGGGAAGACAAGTAAAATATTATTGACTGGACTGTTTCATGTCTATTAGGAAGAAAGAGCAAAGGAGGGGAGAGCTGTGCAGCTTGACAGGCTTCAAGATAATCAGGGGAGGAATCAAGGCTATAGAGTAACCCTTAGAAAAGTAAGAAAGCAATGGCTTATGAGAGGTCACGGTTCTGTGTAAGAAACAAACAACGCGGGCCGCAAACAGGGGGGCCAGATGCTATTAGTCCGCGGATTCGGCGCTCCCCCTGGCTCCCCCCCACTCGGAGTCTCTAAACTCTGAAACATTACCCAAGCAAAACACAACAAAAACAGGAAGTTTTGATAACATTGGGAGGAAACGGAGCGCTGTTATTTTTAAAGGTCTTATTTATAGATGCACACGGCGTGCGTCTATATGGACATGTGTCTTCCCAGAGACGAAGCCTTTGTTCCAAGTGAAGTCAGGATTCCAAAGGGATCGAATGAGACAGCTGAGGATTTTCAGATGGTTTGGCAGGAGCCGTTTGTGTTTTTAATTTGCATCAGTCTTTTTTGCTCTTTGACCTCAATTTCCAGAACTGAATGTCTCGACTTTGCACAGACCCATGGATTCCCCCCAGGAGAGGGTGAGTTAAAGGGGGACCTGGAAAGGTTTCGCCCACTTAGCACAGACAAGCCAGTGCCTGAGCACCCATTAGCAACTATTGGATCCACTTTGTGGGCTTGAAATGAATGCTTTAAGTCCTGCCTGGATGTCCAAAGAGCAGCTTTCAGAGAGGACTTATCCCACCTGGAGCAAGGATCATGGGTCTATCAGGGTCTCTGACATGTTGAGACCTAAATAGTGCTTCCTTGAATGCAGACGCACACACACACTCGCACGGCAGCAGCTCTTACCTGACACTATGAAGCTCTCGAGAAAGAACATTAACAAACACATACGGCCAAAGAAAGGCTTCTTAAAAATCTATATAACATTTTCCCACCTTCCTAAGGGTATAGCTCACAGCAGAGATGTTTCTCTTTGGGGACATGAGCAACCTATTTTTTCCTTGACATATTTCCACTTTGTATTTCAGAAGCCTTGACCTGTGTAAATAGTTTGCTTATAGGGAAGGGGTGCACACTCCCTCAATTAAGTAAAAATATCACTACACCCAGCCATGTGGTCTTAAAAAGCTGTGTCTGTTGCCCTCAAAGAGGAATGGTATTTAAAAGAATTTAAAGACAAGGGAGGAAACGCAGGGTAAAAGAAAGGGGAGGTAGGTTGGGGAAAGAAATGCTTTTATAAAATGATTCCAGCATTGTAGAGGAAATTTCTCATGGAAAAGAGCGTCTAATGGTATCACTCAGACAGATTTGCGGATGACATTAATACGATGGATGACAGAATCGAGATTCAAAATGATCTCGACAGGCTGGAACGCTGGGATGAATTCAACAGGATGAAATGAAACAGGGATGAGGGTAGAGCCCTGTACTTACAGTCAAAAATGCAGTTGTGTTAGTACAGGGTGGAGGTGTCCTGACCCGACACCACCAGTTCAAAATACGCAAAAGATCTAGCGGAGATAGCTGACCGCGAGTCCTAAATGAGGCAAAAGGGAGGGGCCACGGTTTAAGCAGATTTAAGGTTTAAGCAGGCAATGTAGGAAGAGAAGAGGGTCCAGAAAGAGGGTAGATATAGCCCAGCTTGTCCAGCTGCCCTGATCAGAACTAGGTTTGGTTCTGACAGCCATGTATAGAGGTAGGGGAAGGAACTGACAAATAGAGCACAGACAGGGAACATAGACCAGAATGGGGAGAAGCATAAAGCCACAGCAATAAAGCTATAGTTAAAGGAATGAGGGCTGTTTCTAAGTGGAAATACCAAGGACTTTAAAGTAGAAACAGGAGTAGACATAGTCTGTGTTACTGGAGAAAGCAAAAATAAAGAGCAATGGGTACAAGTTACAGGAAGGCAAATTTTTGCCTCAACTTGGGCAGCCAATATAAAGAAAAAGTTTAGAAGCCTTTGGGCATTTAGTCCAGATTTACCTCCGTAAGTAGCTTGTATAGGACATAAGTAATTGTTAGACTAGAATGGAAACAGACCCCTGTAGGTAAGGTAGAAGGCACCATGTTCCTATTTAGCAAAAACCAGATGACCCCCTGTCATAAATATTGATCTATTCAGTCATCAAAAATAAGTTAATGTTATTGTTTTAGGCAATAATTGTTCAGCTGAAAGACAGTTTGGAATAAAGGATGGAGAACTGGCCTCTGGGTCAGGAAGACATAGGGTCAAGTTCAATACATGTGGGCCATGTGGTCTTGGACAAGTCATATAATCTCTTAGTTCCCCAGGCAACCATTTTAGATTATAAATGTAGAGAAGATGCCAGTCTGCATTGGTAGGCTCATTGGGAACAACTGACATCGGGAAATCACACATGTCATTCAAAAGATAATTGTTCCTCCCTAGACAGTGCTACTTGGTTAATGAATTGGATAGTTTTGTTGAACTCTTTTTCCCCTTTCTTTTTTGTTCTTTGTTACAGGAGTTGGTTCTCTAAGTGGCAGAGGGTCAAGGTATATAATTGAAAAACGAAGATGATTTAAAAACCTAAAATTTCAATGATTTTTTTTTACAAATAATAATCATTCATATTCATGTGGTGCTTAAGGTTTTCCAAAGCCCCTTTTTTTCCCAACAACTCTGTGAGACAAGTAGTGCTGTTATGATAATCACCATTGTACAGATGAGAAATAAGTGATTATGTGCTGTACTTAGGGTCAAACAGCTAGCAAGTTTCAGAACTAAGTCTTTCTTAACACCAAGTCCAATACACTTTCCACTACATCATGCTGCCCTTTTAAAAGTTATAATGAGCATCTGCCAAGATACGAATAAGAATCATAGTTACTCTGGACACATTTAAGAACTAACTACTTGGCTCATCTTTGCTGTGTATTATACTAAACACTTGGAGACACCTAAAATTTAGATGAGACATGATCCTTGACTTTATGGAACTTAATTGTCTAGTACAGCAGGGCTTCTTAAACTTTTTCTATTCACGACCCTTTTTCATCCCAGAAAATTTTACATTAACCAGGTATGTATGTATGTGTATATATAATACATAATTTTGCAATCCCCACATTCAGTTATAAGACTACATATGAAGTCGAACCACAGTTTAAGAAGTTGAAGAGTACAAAAAGGTTGAACTAATACCTAAAACCTGTGATTCTGTAATTCTACCAGGCATATGTGAAATCTGGAATTCCTTTAACCATGTTTAGGAGACATATGGTAGATTCCTCATAGGGCTTTTGGAAGTAGACTGAGTTCCTTATCTTCTCCTTAAATGTCCTATATAAGGTTACCCCAAAGTATCTTATTCCCCTCTTCTAATTCCTAGTTCTACCATCTCTGCTTTTCTCTTACTATATGGCCAATTGCCCCACTCTTCAGCCATTCCATCATCTCACTTCTGCTTCTAAGCCATCTGCCCATTCCCAGAATGCCCTCCATATCCCAGGACTTTATTTAAGCAGCACCTAAATCTTATCTTCTCCCAGAAGTCTTCCACATTAAATGAAAGAAAAGCAAAAATAAATTTCTCTTGGGCCCTCTCTGGTTAAGCATTCAACTTTCATGATTCTTTTAACAGGTATAAAATTTCAAGCACGATTTCTTATTTAATTCACATATCTGTTTAGTGTTTGTCTTCTTGCCTGCATATACCTCCTATCTGTCAGAGAGCAGAATGAGACAGACAGATGGATAGACGGACAGATGGATGGATGGATGGATGGATGGATGAATGTAAAATTTGGGAGGATATAGTCAATACAGGAATTTGTTTTGCTTGCCTATCCATATTTTTTAAACTTGCTTTTTTCTGTTTTATTTTCCAATAGGAGAGGGGGAGAGAGAGAGAGAAAATAATTTGTTAATTAAAAAAAAAAACTCCAAATTGAAAATTTAAAAAAAAAACCTTCCTGTCTGTGCACATTTATGTCATTCAAGCTAAACTATTAGCACAGTTATCATGAAAAGTATCAAGAGTAGCTGTGAAGTATGAGAGAACACTCAGTTTAGAGTTAGAGGGCCTGGGTTTGAATCTCAGCTCTACAACTTATTGGCTAGCTGTGTGACTTTTTACAGGTCTCATTTTCCTCCTTTATTAAAATGAGAATAATAATGTCTACAACCAGCTGTGAGGAAATAGGGTTGTTAAAAAAAAAGACTCTGTAAACATTAAGGTTCTGTTAAAATGTGAGTCATAAGCATCATTCTCTATATCACCACCTCCATCATCATCAATGTCCTCATCAACAACAGCAGCACTGAATTCATCATCATCATCATCATCATCATCATCATCATCATCATCACCATCACCATGTGCATTCCCTCCCTTTGGGGATTCACTGCTGCTTAGCAGGACTCCCAATCATTCAGAAAGCAATAGGCCCTTTCTTTTGGTTCCTTTAAGGAAGAGTCATGTGGATTAACTGGAGCCCCCCAAGGGGTCACTGAGGGAAAGCAGAACAAACAAGAAGAAAGAATTAGAGTAGTTTCCATCCCCAAATCTGGGGCAGCAGGCCACTGGTTGCCCACACTAGGACTAAGATTGACACTTAAGAAGAAAGATGCAGAAGGGAAGGAAGGGGGAAGGAAGGAGTGGGGATGAGAAGGGAAGGGAAAGGAGTGAAGGAGGGGAAGAGAAGAGGAAGAAGTGGGGAAGAAAGGAATGGAAAAGGAAAGGAAGGAGGGGAAAGAAGAAAAGGAGAAGAAGACTTGACCATCTTGCTAAAACTGTCATTACATGGAAAACCCTCTGACTAAGATATTTCATATTTAGAAGTCTGGAGAGTATAAGTAACATAAGGAGACTCACCCCCCTTATTCATAGAGTCTGGTCCAAAGTCCCCACCCCATTTTGAAGCAGTTATGTGACATAGGACAGAGTGGGCTATAGAGCAGGGAGTCCCTGAGATCAGATCCAGTTCCAGAAGCTTGGCTAGCTTCTGCTTCAGTCTCCTTCTCTGTAAAATTGGGACAATAATTGCATGGACCACTCAAGATTATTGTAAGTATAAAATGATATAATATTATTTGTAAAATGCTTGACAAACTTTAAAGTGATATATAAATCTATTATTATTTATTATTGTTGTTGCTATTATTATTTTACAGGTGAAAATGAAGCCTTCACCCATGTTACTCAGGTCCTGTTCTAGCTCATCTATGATTTGGAATACATGACAGTCTGGAGGGTAGAGTGGGAGAACCTTGGAGACCAGTCCCAGACAGGCCACATTTCCTGAGGCTCTGTCCTCTTCTGTCTTTCACCCCTATACCTCCCTTCCACAGAACTGTAACCTGGCACTACTTCCACGTGGCCAGAAATGGTCCAAGTGGAAAACACAACCCTGATGATATTCTTGAGTAGTGGAGTGAGGGAAGTGGGCAGTTGTGCTTGGAGAGAGGCAGCCTAATCCCCACCGGATTGGCCTTTACCCTCATGGGAATTGGGATGGGGGAAATGGAAAGGGGAGGGTACACAGGAATGGAAACAGGGAGGTAGTATTCCTAAGTACTGGGGTGGTGCCGGCCAATGGCAGATCAGGAGGCAAAGCACAAGGAGTACATTCATCAAAGGAAATATGTGCTCCCCATGTCAGCATCCTAGGGATAAAGTCCTATGTGTCCTGTGCTAATTACAACTCTCCTCCTTCCTTTCTATTATCTCCAGTGTTAAAGGAGCAAATAACTGATTTTATCTGTTTCCTCTAAGAAAATTTGAGAGAACTGTAATAACCTCAATTTTTAATATGCTGGGAAAACCAAAAGCCACTCATCTCCTCTCATAGGTCCACTTTGCTATTATTTTGGACACAACTCTTTAAAAAAAAACTTGATTCTTCAGTTTCCCAATCTATATTAGATTAAAAGGCATGGAGAAGATTACAGGATTTAGAAATCAAATTCAACCTTCATTTTGCAGATGTGACAGACATAAAAAAAGGAACATGATTTGTCCAAATCATTCAAACCTTAAAAATAAAGTGTTTTATATATTTTCTGCAAAAATAAATGGATTTATTAAAAATTCTGTACTCTTGGAACTAGAAGGAGATTTAGAAATCATGTTATCCAATCTCCTCATTTTAGCAGAAAGCTAGACGTTTGCCCCAACAAGTCAGGGACAAAGCAAAGTCTCAAAATTCACAGTCCACTACAACGCACTCTTTCTCCTTGGCCTTATTGACTTGCCCTAAAGTCCCCTTCCCCATCCAATGACTCATTTCCCAGCCCCAGATGCCACTGAATTAGGCCTATTGCCTATAGACCCAAGTGAGTTTATTCAATAAAGATGTGTGAGAAACATCTGAATAACCCACTTAACCTCCCACCTCCCGCAGTTCCATTCTGGAAGTCCAATAAGCCTCAGAGTTTACTGCTCAGTTGAACAATGCATGTAAATCTTTTAAAAGCAGGGAGGGATTCTTCTGTGTTAACATGAATCTAGGCCCTCACCCTCTCAATACCCTTACTAACCCATAGGCTACTTAATGTCATCTTGGGATAACTGGGCTCTGTTTAATGCAGGAATGGGAAGCCATTCTCCTATTGAGGGCCACTAACCCACAATAATGATGATAATAATAACAATTTACATGCAGATAGCACTTTACAATTTACAAAATACTTCTGTATCCATTATCCAGAAAATTAATTGAATATATCCTAAGGAAGTTAAAGATAGAAACAAAGCTCCATTATAGCTGAAAATATCCATAGTCGTCCTCTTTATGTTAGTAGAGTTGTAATTAGCATGGGACTCACAGATCTTTATCCCTAGGGAGCTGACACAGGGAGTATATATTTCTCTTCACTTTTCCTCATGGTCTGCCATTGGCCTGTATCACCCCAATGGATAGGAATACTACTTCCAAGTTTCCATTCTACCAGAGCCCCTTTCCAATATCCATTTTGTCCACAGCAATTAAGGGGTATTAAGATGTCTCCTCTCCAAGCACAACTACTCCTGTGGTTGAATTGATCTCTATACTACATGTTCTCACTTCCTCTCCTCACCTTCCTGCTCAAAAGCATTATCAGTACTACTCTACTTTCCACCCAAGTACTGTACCTTGTCCTAAGTAAAAGAAATATTAGTTACAATTCTAATAAAAGTAAGGTATGACTCACATTGGAAAACAGCAAAAACAAAAACCTATGGTGTATGAACGGAATGGAATACTATTGTGCAACAAGTGATGGGAATTCAGAAAAAAGTAGGAAGATTCACATGGATTAAGGGAGAGTCAATAACATTTACATCTCCTACATCATGAGTTTGTTGTAAAAGAGCTTTATAAATCTTAATGCCTTATAAACACAGAAAGTTTTTTTTTTTTTTTTTGATCAAGAATTGTCTATTGCCTTTCTTTACATCCCCAGCACTTTGCATGGGGCCTGGCACATGGTTGTTGTTGTTATTGTTTGTGGTGGTGTTTAGTAGTTTTTTAATCATGTCCAACTCTTCATGACTCTATTTGGGATTTTCTTGGCAAAAATCCTTAGAGGCAGGGGTCAATTTGCTTTTGTTTTTGTATTCCCAGCCCTTAACTCCATTACTAGCACATATTAGGTGCTTAATAAATCCTTGTTTGATTAAATTGAATTGGAATTTCTAACTCTTTTCAAGGATCAGCTCTAATGTCATCTCCTATAAAAGATCTTTCCTAATTTCCCATAATTCCTTTTATCTGGCCTCTCTCATATATATACATATAGAGTACATATATATGCATATATATGCATATCTTATAGAGAGAGTGTATATAGAGAGAGAAATATATAGATACATCTTCGTGTATATATGTATGTGTGTATAAACTTAGAATTTACTTATCCAAATTTACATATCCTTGCTTCCTATCCCAGTAAAATATAATATTTTCCCTAAGGGTAGAGATTTATTTATTTTTTCATTTACTTATTCATTCATTCATTTGGAAGCTCACAATTGTGTGGGAGACAACAAATATATAAACATACATATGGAATGTTCAGAGAGGATTAAGCCTTCTGGTGTGAAGGCTTGCTGAGGCTTTTGTGGACTGCTTATCCACCTTTGTTGTGCACCTCTGACCAAACTCTCACCTGTGGCCCCAAAAAGCTGTGGCAATGTGCAATGGCCATATATCAATCAAACCATCCTGGAAGACAGACTAAATCAGGTTAAGGATGACCCATAGGTCTCAAACCCATTGGTGAATGAGGAAATGGGTGGCAAAATGGGTGGATGAAAACAATTTGTTCCAATGGCCAGGAAAGCAGCTGAAGCACATGCTATAGGACTGTTAGAGCTTGGTCAGAAATCAAAGATCCCACGGTCATCCACTGCATCCTGGGCCATCTATATGTTGACTTTTGTTTTGCCAATAGACTTCAAAAATTCTAAGAAAGAGAGTGAGGCTGATGACTTTGCATAACCTTGTCTCATTTAAATCTAATTCATGGGCCAGTCAAATCTTTACCCTATGATGTCGCTGGTCTTCTTTGAACATAAAGGATCAACAACAACATTTTCTTGTTTATCTATTTTTCTTCCTTTCTTCTCTCCCTCCCTCCCTCTTTCTTTCCCTCCCTCCCTCCCTCCTTCTTTCCTTCCTTCTCTTCCTTCTTCCTTCCTTTGTTATCAAATTGAATATGCCATCCTGTTCATCTGGCAAGTGGGTTCTAGAGTACTATTGCCCAATATCTACCACTCTGAAATGAAGATTTGTTAACTATTGTTCATAGTTCTACAACTATTTGAACATAAATCTCTAAACTTTAAAAGGCTCAGTTCTACATATGGTCTCCATAGCAGCCAACTAAGGGTATTGTCTGGGATGTAAATACACTAATTAGAGTAGGAGAAGTGCAAGGGCAGATGAAATAAAGCCCAAGGTTTGTCACATCCTTCCCTCTATTTTAAATAAAAGGGATTTGACTGGGGGGGTGAGAAGGGGGCATACAAATGACTGAAAGAAATTATCTTATGTTCCTTACTTCCTCATTGCTTACTTAGTAAAATGCAGAAGCTATCTTCACCAACTTACAAGTAGATGACCTTAAATTATAGCGATAATACCAATATCCCTTTACAGAAAGAGAGACAAGAATTATATGACTTTCCCATTTGAAATTACATGAAAATCTGAGGTAGGCAGCGCTTGAGTGATGGCAGAATGGGACTCGAAGGATCCATTGCTATTTCTATAAACCACACTGGAGTTCAAGTGCAAATTGTAGTTCTAAGAATGTGGATGGTTCTCCTGCAGGCCTGTGCTCTTGGGGACTTCACGCACTTCCCCATCTGCACAGTGCGCCTGCCATGCTGTTATATTTTTTTTTGAAAGAGGTTTTCATAAATGCAGTTCCTGAAAATTTACTCCTTCATCAGCAAGTTTCGATTTACAAACAGTTATTCTTATTCCAAAAAGCAAAGATGTATGATTTTATATAAAAGTTACATCTCCATTTACGCATGAATATATAATTCTACATTCCACTGTCCCCCGAACTTTATTCCCGTTTATGTAGATCTTAATACAGTTATATAGTCATCTGGCTAACATCCCCCTCTGGATGGTAATGAGGTCCTCTCTAACCCTTTAGCTGCTATAAAGTATGCAGAAGTTAAATGCACAGATGGAAAAAAATTTGTCTCAATTTTATACTTCTGCAAAATGGTAATTTTGTACTTAAAATGTACAAGATGGATGTTCAGAAATATAGGCTGATAGCCTAAATTATATTTGGTCATAATTTATGTAGTACAGTCCCAAAGAGATACAAAAAAGGCAGAGCATAATTTATCTGTTGGAATCAGAGATAGCTTTACTAAAACTCCCATTTATTCTATCCCCTATAGTTTTAAGCAGCCTTTGTCCTTAGGGCGCATTCTATTTAAACTCCCCATATTGCTGTTTGATCACATATTGTAGCCTATAATTTGCCTATCATATGAAGCAAATTTAGGTCCCAGAAGTTATGATCTCAACATAGCAACCACTTTATTTGGAAAATACAAAATATTTATAGCAATATAAAAAAGGGATGAAAATAAAATTCCTATAATCATTGGAACATACACACTTTATCATTAAGGCTCATAAATACCATTAGGATATAACTACGGCGTTGCCTAATACAATTACCTTGAGAAGCACACTCTACTCAGTTCTTGAATTGGAAATAGAGGAACTTTGTTCTGAATAGTGTTCCAATGTTGGCGTTTGTAGGGAAGCCCCAAAGTAGGGTCATGCTAGATGGCCTCTAATTCAGCATTGGAAGAAGATCATCAGCAAGTGGAATTAGGTTTGGACTTTATGTAAAGTTGTAATCAGGGGCTTCTTAACCTGGGGTCCTAGATTTCAATATTTTGATGATTCCTTTCTTCTATAATCCTATTTTACTTTAGGCATCAAAAAAGTTATTCTGAGAAAGAATCCATAGACTTCACCAAACTGCTAAAGGTACCCCAAAACATGAAAAATGCTGAATGACCTCCACAGTAAGAAATCTAAAGGTCATAAGTGGCCATCTCATCTAACCCCCACATTTTACAGATGAGTAAATGGCCCAAAGAAGTTAACCATATAGCAGGAAATGTATGTCTAAGCAAGTAAATTAATTTGGGGGTTGAACCCAAATTTGAGTTCCCCCCCAAAATTGGGGGGAGGACGAGATAGTCTCCATGATCCCTTGTGACTCTGAGATTCTGGGAATCACTTCCTGAAGATCTCAATGTCTTCACTGATGAGTAGGCCATCCATCCACTGCAGATTATATCCCTTTCTGGTTTTAATAAATGTTTTTGCAAGTTGTGGCCAAAAACTTAATCAGCTGAAAGCCAAATATTTCCAAATTGTATTCAGTTAGTTCTCCCCAGTCACCTCATCCCTGACCCCACATTTGATGTCTTTCCACTTTGGCAGTATCTATTGAAATTTGTGCTCCACCTGTCCCCAACATCACTCTTCAAGAGAAGAAAGAGACATCATGCTTCTGTGATGTGAAAAAGCTTTTCCACTGGAAGGCAATCAGTCATTCAAACGAAACCCTTTGACTATGAGGAAAAGCAAATTGCTATTGGACAAGTACACTGCAGCCCTCCTTCCAATGTAAGAGAATGCTGCACTCACCTAGGAGTTAATATTTGACCGCCCGGATGTTAACACAGACTCCACGGCAGGATTGGGACTATTGAATTTACTATTTTAATAACATTAATTGCCTTGTTCTCCTTGCTCCTCTGTGCCCTCTCCCTCCGGTAATGATCTTCTCATCTCCTGCAGCTAAGTCATTTGGAACATGTTCCGTTAGCTTTGGCTCAAGATAGCCAACCCAAGGTTTGCCTGTGTACTTGAAGTGTAGCCCCCAACAGTCATTGCAGCAGAGAATGCAGGTCTCTCATCTCACAGGAAGAACTGGGGAGAAGAGCTCAGTACTTTAAAAACTGCAATCAGAAGCCAGAGTTTGGAGAAACATTTACCACTGAGCTACGAAGTAAATGGAGTCGTGGATTTTCCAAGGTACCTCTCCAATGATTTCACTTCTCCTCCCTCAGATCACTCTCTGCTGCAACACCCCCCCAACCCTCACCATATTCAACCCTCAAGGTTGCCTTCCACTCAGTGAAGATGAAATAGTGTCCCCCATGCCATCTTTCCGATAAAAACTTCAACAGAAGCCTCATATATTTTGTTGATATTAAAGATCTTGTGGCTGTGTGAAGACTAGTGTTGGTATTAATCTTCGAGGTCATTCAGCATATTTCCTCATTTTTAACACAGCCCCTACCCTCAAACCTTCAAAGAACCAGTTCTTTGTTCTGGGTGACTGTGCTCCAAGAGAAACTCCGGATTTAACCGAGCAAACCCTTACTTGTCTCTCTGTTCCCAGGACACTCAAGCTGAATGGCATCCACCCCTTTCCAAAGCCCTCTCCCTTGCCAGAAATACCCCCACAGAATAGATATCTGCACATATCCTCACAAAGAGTGATACATACTTTACCATTTGGAGTGAGGAAACACTGGGGCAGGTCCTAAGGGAAGAAACGTTGATTGTATCCCTGTTATCTATCCATTTCCCAATAGGATGTTAGGAGAAGTAAAAATCACGTGTGTGTGTCTGTGTGTGTTGCGAGATTCCTTTATGAAATTAAATCAGTTCCCCCCCCAAACTGGTTATATTTCAGTGCTCATAAGTGTGTAAGCTCAACTACAATAAGTCCTCCCACTAACTCAGAGAGCCAATCTATAATTAGGCAGATAAGCAGTCTAAGGGACACAGTCCTAGACTTAGAGGCAGGAAGATTTGAGTTCAAGTCCTAAGGTCTGAGTTCAATTTCTAAGGTCTGAGTTCAAGTTCTAAGGTCTGAGTTCAAGTTCTATTTCAAACTTTGTGTGACTCTTTTCAATCAGCCTTATTTTCCTCACTTAAAAGGAAGGGATGATAATAGCCACTATCTCACACAATGGTTGTAAGGATCTACTGAAATTGTATATTTAAAAGTCTTTATAAACCTTAAAATGCTACAAAAACGTCAACTATTGTTCTTAGCTATTATTGAGGAGAGGAGCCAAACCCCAGTCCAGGACCATTATTCAGGAGGACCCTACAGTCTAAAAAACGATCTCTTCTCTCTGGTCTGAAAAACCTCAGTAAACAACTGATAGTGGCCCTCATTCTGCCTGTGTTAGAAATGAGACAAGTGTCCCTGGGGCCAGCCTTCAGCTGCAATGAAAGTCAGAGCACAGAGAAGGCAGGGCAGCTGTAGAGGTCATGGGTCTCTTCAAGGCCAGAGGTCACTACAGGAGACCAGCAGGAGAAGCCCCCTAGGAAGCCACCCACACTCCCTATTAAGGGACCTCTGAACTGAGACTTGCACCATCCAGAGTGACCCAGACTTCATAAATTTAAGACTTAGAAGAGCCCTTAAAATCACCTCCTTGTGAAGGAGAAGATGACAAAATAGATGTTCAAAGAGATGATCTACATAGTCAAGATTCAAATCCGGATCTTCTGATCCACTTCCATTGTTCTTTTCACTTGACCAATGGGGTCAAACTCAAATAGATACCAGCACTAGTTGACTCTACATGAGAATCCCTACCAGCAGCATATTGACTAAGAAAACCATTGCATTTATGTGGTGAGGTCCCCTATGTAGGGAGGGTTGTCCCCCACTTGTACCATGGGGAATGTCATAGTATAATTGGAAGGGAGGCAGAAGAGTCATCTCTAACCTCCATTCTCCAATGAAGACTAATTTCTGAGAGGAGGAGCCAGAATTATATCTATCTACTCCCTTAAATGTCATTAGTCTAGGGCCCAGCTTTTTAAACTATGGATCATGGTGCCATGTAGGGTCTTATAATTGAATGTGGGGGTTGCAAAATTATCATTTATTATCAGTAAACATTTGATTTGTATACCTATTTTATATCCCTTTATATCCAAGATCAAGTAAAATTTTCTTGGCAAAAAGGTGAGTGGAAAAAGCTAAAAAAACCCTGATTTAGGGAACATAATCGGGTTCATGCTAACTTCTGATCTCTGTTTATTAAAGGGGGAAACAGGACCCCAAGCTTAACATCCAAGCCTTCACCCCTTTCCCACTGAATGGGTCTTTCAATGAAGACAACAAATAAAGCAATTAGCCAAGAAAACCCATTTATCCAAATCAATAGCAAAACAGAAGTCAGAGGAAGTATACATAGGAGAAAATACGCCAGACAAAATAAAATAAAAGAACTCTCCCATTAGGAATGAGGTAACAGCTCAATGAAGAAAGAGTCCATCCTTATCTCCCCCAAAAGGACTCCCCAAAGTCTCTAGTATAGCATGATGGAGACTGCTTGCTCCTATTGAGCCAGCTTCTTCCCAGATGCTTTTCCTTCAGCAACCTGAATTAGGGTTGGCTTTGTCCATCTTCCTTCTTGAATCTGGAAGTCAGAAACACCCAAAGTGACAGAAAGCTTGAAGAGAACACAATATAAATCAAGGAGAACTTGGAGAATACTGGGGAAGGCCTAAAGCTCTCCTGCTCACCAACTCCACCCCATTGAAGAGAGTGTCCCACACCAATAGACTTTGGGACTGGGGTTACATTCATTAAATATCTTCCAATTACATTTTAACTTGATTCAGGCTATACTCGGGAGTGTTATGGGCCCCAGGCAAGTCATGTATTTAAGACCTACAGCTGAGTGGAAAATTAGGAGATGGTTTCCTTGGCACCTTCTCAAATTAGGATCTGGGAGAGAATGTTGAATAAATACCAGTCTCCTTGCCTTGATCTTTGAGTGGGAGAAGCTACTCAGCTTACCTAGCAGAAATGGGTGAAAAACATATTCAAGTTCTCTTTGAAGGGAAACTGATGAAACCTTTCTGAATCTTTTTGGAATCGTTACTATATAGTAGAATAACCATTCTTAGATAAAATGAGCGAAAGTGCTGACACTGCCTCTTTCTTCAAGTGACTTGTCCAGGATCACAAAGCTTATAAATGTTATATATGATGCCAAATTTGAACTCAGTCCCTCTTGCCTCCAGGACTGGTGCTCTGTCTACTGTACCACTTACTTGTCCCTAACATTGGCTGTTAAAAATTTTAAGCTAGGTTTTTTAAAAATGCAAAAGAAGGTTCTTTTTAAAATGTCCAGTGAAGGTTCCAGTTGGTTCTTTCTTTTATTGAAATGCATTTATGATATCCCTCCTTCACATTCTCCATGCAGCCAGGAGGTATAGATGCTCAATATTATAAAGTGCCTGAGTATGAAAGGCACCATATAAAATCAAATTCTATTCTATTTTAAGGTGAGTAGTGCAAGCTTCACCATTTCAGCTTTAAAACCTAATTTCTTAAAAGTTTCCCAGGGAAAAAAATGTCCCTTTTGCTATTGGAATAAAGTCCAAATAAATTAACAGGCAGACTAGACTATATGTATCCATCTTTCAAAACCTTCATCGCTGGTTCATTTTAATCAAGTTTCCCATATTCTTTGACTTTCCACCCTTCACTGCCCTGAGTGATGCATTGCAGCTACCAATGACATACAAATGTTAATTTTGTTCAAGTTCAAACATTATCCCAAAAAGCCCGTTTTAAAGACTGCTTCGCAAACACTACACTTAAAATGAGAATGAACTGAATTAAACACACAGCCCAGAAGTAAAGGGAACGAATGAGGGGGGAGGAAACATTTCTGTTTCACAGAAGCCTAGGACCCAATCACTGAATCTTCAATTTTTTCAAGACCAAAAGTAGAATTGTAGTTCGTCACAACTGGAAAGGATCTGAGAATATAAAACAAAGACTATCTTAATTAGAACTTTAGCACATAGTATGTCAGAGCTGGGAAGGGCTTTAGAACATAGACCATAGAATGTCTGGACTTAAAGGAAACTAACCTCACAAACCATCTACTTTAAATATTTTTCTTTAGAGGAGGATATTGAAGCCTAGAAAAGACAAGTTATTTGTCCAAATGGCAAGAGTTCACACCACAAGGTAATGGGATCAATGATTGAAAGTTGGAAGGAATTTTAGAGGTCATCAATTTCAAACCCTTTATTTTAAAAATGAGGAAAACAAGGTAAAAAGGTTACTTGACTTCTCCACTATCACATGAGTAATAATCACCTAAAGCTGGATTTCTTTTTCCCTGAAAAGCTAATAAAGGCAAAAAACAACTCTTGAGATTCAGTAAGATACTGAGGAGTCCTTACCCACATGTTGAACTTTGGCTCCGGCTTGAAACTCTAACTCAGAACCAACTGCTAATATTTCTGACCAATTTTCTCTTTGCTCCCTACCCCTTTATTAGGATGTGTGCTTCCTTCTACACATGATCTTTCTTTATCTCTTGATCAGTTCATTTTGAAGCTGTCCTATGGGTAGTCCCACTATCTTTTAATACTTCTCCAGGGAATCACTTGCCAGGCAGGTCCCAGCAGCCCCTCCCGGGGCCCTAGCCTTCCTCTCTCCTCACAATCCCACCCCTTTGTGGTGACCACCTCTTTCTTCCACCAGGAGCCTCCAAGGGCAGTGAACTCCGGAGACAAGGCTCTGAGCAGGACCTCAGATGGTAGGAAGGAGCTCGTGAGATTTCCTTCCCCTGGGAATCAGGCCAGAAACTCTGCAGACGAGTGCTACTTAGCCACAAAGGTAGAGAGCATTGATGGTAGCTGGGAATTTCCATTACCCTGCCTTTGAAGCACTAGCATTCATGTAAACAAGTTATCAGCTGTGACAATTACCAGTTCCAGGAGGCTCATTTCTATTGCGTATCATGTCGAACCATTCGCTGTGCGGGGCCCATCTTCGGCAAGAAAACGAGAGACACTTTCACTGGAACGTGAAAAGAATGACTGCAGCTATTCCCTGAGCGATACCAGCTGATCTTGAGATGCGGGACATGTTTCATTTGGCTTATAATAATTGTGTTCTGTCTTTTAACCCTGAAAGTGTTAAGTATCACCGTTTCCTCTGGGGATCCAAGGATCTGGGGTTAACAACTTTCTGTTTTAAAAATTCATAGAGGTGCAAACAAACTGTATTGCATCCAGGGGCTAGGCATTGGAAGAAGCCAAGGGGAAAAAAAAACAACATTACCCCCCACAGGATCCTTGGCAATTAACTCCAGCTATGTCAGCAATTTTTTGAAAAATTTTCTAAACATGGGGAAATCTCATCTTCGCCATGTGAAAGACAAAGCTACTGCAGTGACTCCTCGATGCATTACAATGTGTGTGTCTTACTTCTTAACCAAGCCGCTAATCACGCAAATTATTGCAACTAATTACATCTGAAGGTCTAATTAATTCTTTCAGTACCACATCATTTAGTACGCATTCACAACACAGCACCTGTTTTGAAAATCCTTGCAGTTAATTTGTTTATAAACAAACACTATTTGCATAAAATGTTTAATGAATGGTTTAACAGTTACTACAATGCTCCAGCTTTGTCTTAGTAGATCTGGGGTCATCAAAGGCCACAATAAATTAATTTTAAACTATACAAATTAATTTAAATAGAATGTGTGAATTTCTCATTAATAAAGAAAACATTTCTAACATGTTAATTAATATCTCTGGAACGGGCTAATTATGGGCTTCAAAACAAGAGCATCTTGCCACCAAACCTTAAAGATTGGGGTGGGGGGAGAGGGTGATGCCCCAAGGGGTGGGGGCTAGAGCTGCAGGGAGAAAAAAAAGTGCAGTTGAGAACACACACATACACACACAAATCACAATTATCCCCAGAAACTTACAGCTTAGGGACGAAGGATCTGGAAAAGAAGCCATCCCTTTACTTTATATATACAAAGCATATTTAGTCATGAAGAAAAGGAGAGGAACCTAGGTGAATAATGTTCCCATCACAGTCCCAGTAGCACTGAAATGATAGCTCGGGCACTTTGGTTTCACAGTGGGAGCACACAATTAGGAAAAAAAATTAATTCTTGAGGGGGAAAAATCAGCCCTTTTCTGGGAATTTTGAAGATATTAGATGGATGTGTACCACAAAGGTAAATATAGGTTTCACTAAACAGGGCTGCATCCCAGTGCCAGGGCATGCCATTCAAATGCTGTAATTCTCCTTAGGCCAGACTCCAGTGAGATGCTTCATGTAGAAACTAAAGACGAACCACATTATTGCTCACCATCAAGCATAGCCCTTGCAAAAGCTGTCACTGAAATACGTGCACAGCCCTAAAGTTGGTTTCTGATTTGCAAGCATTTTCACATTTGATAAGCACCTGTTGTAAATTTACATCCACTCATGACCTATTCTGATGAGAGGAAGCTAAGAATTGTAAAGTATATTTATATCCTTACCCTTGCGTAGTGTTGCCCCTTAATGCACATGCTGAGGAAATCATACTGCTCTACTGTACTGTATGTACACGGGGCTGCCTGCACCAGGGCCTGGTTTGGGGAAGGACCAATAACCCAAGAGTTTCTGGCTTTCTTTCTAAACAGAAATATTTTCTAGATATCACAGGAAAAGATCAATGTGGGTGTTTTTTCTATGACAGGAAACAGAAAGAAACCGAAGAAAGAGAAAGGAAAGGAGAGGAGAGGGAAGGAAAAGGAGGGAGGGATACAAGAAGAAAGAGGGAGAGAAGAAAAGGGGAAGAAAAGGGAAGAATGGAGGAGGAAAAAAAGATTAATATTAATAACTCACAATTATATTCTGATTTAGGATTTGCATAGTACTTCATTACTTTATATAGGGTGACTCATTTGAACCTCATAACCATGGAAATAGATTTTTAAATCCCATTTATTACTCCTATTTTAAATCTGAGGAAACTAAGACTCAGAAATTAAACAATTTCTCCAGAGCCACACGGCTAGGGTCTTAGAAAGGATTTGAATCCAAGTTTTCTTGACTTCTGGTGCAGTACATTAGAGAGTACAGAGTAAAAACAAGTTGGAGACAAAAGATAAAAGAAACACAAATAATCAAGTTTTTTTTTTTTTCCCTGATATGTACAACTTGAACATGGTTCCCAAACCCAACCAAACAAGATTTGAAGTCTAGCTACTCATTTCCAAGGAAAAGAGAAAATGTGATAAGATGAACAAAATAAGGACAGCTTTCCAATTCATGCTCCAAAATGTAGGAGACACATAACAACCCTCAGGGTAGGAATATTCTAACTTGCTCAAGCTCTTGGTCTGAAGCCATGAATTCAGTTAGGGTTGATTGCACAGAATATTTACTCTCTCCTTCAATGGAGATCTATAGCATGGTGCAAAGAGTGCCAAGTCTGGAGTCAGGAAGACACTTTCCTGAGTTTAAATCTGGCTTCAGACAATGACTAAATGTGAGATGCTGAACAAGTCACTTAACTCTATTTGCCTCAGTTTCCTCATCTGTAAAATGAGCTGGAGAAGGAAATGGCAAACCACTTTGGTGTCAAAGAAAATCCCAAATGGGGTCATCAGGAATCAGATATGATTGAATACCAATAATCACAGTGAAAATCTATTAGCCTTACTATTTTCCAAGAAGGACCACTCATAGTAAAAGCTTGTGAAGTAAGGATTAAAACTGAGTTGACTCCAAATGGTGGGTCAAATCCCTTTCTATTTTACTGTTCTGCAAATTGGACTCTAGGAAGAACTACCCAAATTCAAGACTTGGGTCTTGAAGCCTCTCCTTTTTCCAGGTCTCACCATTTACCACCTCAACCAAAAGAGAAGGGGATTTTCTATATATTCCAAATGTTGGAACAACCTACATCTGTGAGATGAAAGAACACACAGTGAAACATTTCATAAAGGGCAGGAAATCCAAACAAAGTTTAAAAAAAGAAAGAAACTCTTTTTATACCATCTAACTTTCCCAGAATCTCATTAAATTCAGTATTTCAGTTTGAAAGTCAAACATTTCATGAGTACAATCTGTGATTAGGAGATTTTTGCCCTAATCTATCAGGACTCAGGCACGAGTTTCATTGTCCCTAAAAATATAAGAAATTTATTTTTTATGGTTATTGGCTGATCTATCAAAACAACTAATTTCATTTTGACTTTATTTTTGAAAGATACCAGGATCCAGGTAGGAGAATTATCTGAGGAATCTCTTCAAACTCTAGATATGAAATCCAGCTAGAGCAGCCCAGGTATGCCATGAAATGTATGGGAAAGTGAAAAAGTTACAAAAGGGAGTGAAGGGGTCTATTTCTAGACTAGAAGGGCCGGAGGGAGTGAAACGGGTCTTTCCCAAACAGAGCTGGAATGGTACAGCCTAGTCTCCTAGTGGAAGGTTTGTTATAAACAAAGCAAACCTTTACACCCAGAAAGATAAGCTGCTTAAGTATCTGCCGGAGAAAATGTGTCCATGAATATGCTACAATCAACTCAGGACTGTGATGAACTTCAGGGAAGAAGTTAGTGGAAAACCCCCATCTCAGAACAGTCCAAATTAACCACCACCCTCACACATTGGGATTCCCAGAGCCCAGATCCCAGCTCCTCTTTCCCCATTAAGAATCACTAGCATTTCACAAATAAAGGCGATCACCATGTGAAAAATTATCTTTTAAAATGGAGTTTAATTTGCATATAAGGAACGGGAGATTTATGACGAGCACGGTCGCCCAGCACTGCATCTGCCTAGTATCAGCCGTAATTTAGATTGTTTGCGACTGATCTTAAATTCTAAAGCATGGAGAAGATGAAGTACTCCGTTGCCGTGTTATTGTCAGGAGTCTAAGACTTACCAGAGATTTATTAGTAATCTTATCACAAACATGTCTCAAGTTTTTGCTTTTAATACGTGCCAAGCTCCTCTGAGGAATTTTCTTCACTGCAATTATATTGCTCAATGCATGCATTCTGAAGCTTGGTTGATTTCCTTCCCAAAATAAAGCGACCTATCATTACACTACAGTAGCTCTGGTACATTTTTCCTCGGCTACTTAATAATCAATGTATTCATCATTAAAATCTGAGCCCCGAAGCAATGGTTTTTAGCATATTCTAATGACTAGCGACTTGCAAATTACATTGACCTTTCATGTACATTCTGTAAGCACCTTGTTCTAATGTGTACTGTATTTATAGTTTGCCAATACAAACTAGCCAAAGATTGGATAATTACTGTAATCTATTAGCTCGATTGCTTTCCCTGCTCATTTGTAGCATGTGCCACGCAGGCCATTTTCAAAAGCTGGACTATCTTTCATCTCCCCTGAGCTCCAAAAGTAAGGGATACTTCATCTTCCCAATACACACTCTTTCTAATGTATGAAGAGCAGCCCATCTTGGCTCAAGGATGTTTCAAAAATAAAGAATCTCCTTTCCTATTAGTGTCATCATGCTCTTTGTGACTGACAAAAAACACAGCTCTAAGAATGTAAACTTTTGCTCAAGAATGTCAGACTAAGTTCCTTTATTTTTTTTTTTTTTGCCCAGTACTCCAACCTCCACATAATAGTAAGAACTGCTTGTTTTTTACCTTTGAAAGAAAAGATAAAAGCATTTTTCTTTAAAGAAACATTTTTTGGCTGTAAGTAACTGTTTTGAACAAAACATGAGCTTTTTTTTTTTTTTTTTTTTTTTTTTTTTAAGCACACCATTGGGACTTGGGGTGGGGGGAGATAAGAGATATTACAAGGGAGTAATATTAGCCCAAGTCTTCTTCTCTTCTTCCCGTTGACAGTCCATTTCAAGACAGTTATGGATAGATAACATTACAGACACTGGTAATTAAAACAACACTAATTTTGTCTCAGTGGCTGCGCTTTGTTGTTGGAAATCATCTATCACGGCCTTCATGCATCACACAATGAGAAGACATTTGTCTAGTCACATTGTGCTTGGTCAACGGTTTTGCTAATATCCCCGTGTACCTGGGTACTAGCGCACTTTTAAAGATGTAGTGCATTCATTTTTAGTCTATTGCTCTGATTAATAAAACATTGGGCATGCTTAGTCAAAACACCCAGCATTATCTCTACCACAAGCTATTTCTTTATTTTCCTTAATGTGCATTTCCTTCCTTTTAGGGGGGAAAATAAGGAGAGAGATTTCCTTTCAGTTAGAAGAGAGGGAAAAAAAATTCAAGGACACAAGTATTTACTTTTTCTAAAAAGGAGAGAAAGAAATAGACTGACTAAGTAGCAAAAAAAAAAAAAAAAAAGCAAAATAAATACATAGCCCTGTTAAGGTTAGATATCTTTTGATTATACATATTGTTTAATAATTTCTTTGTAACCCCCCCTTTTAATTGATTTATAGACACTTGATTTTACTTTGGATTTTATTACAGTTCCTATAGTTTAGTATTAAGAGTGATAGCAAGCAAATGTTTTTATATTCCAGTAATAAAAAGGGAAGATCTATTCCATAAGCCCACAGAGGAAATTAGAAAGGGCTAAAAATGAAAGCTGTAGAGTTTCACTCCGTTGTCATAAACTAAAACTGAGCAGGAATGACACATTTCAGATCTTTAACAAACGGCATAAACAAGACAAGAAGCAGACAAAGCTCATTTAACTTTTAACTCCATATAATGATGTCTAAATGCAGCCTCTAAGCTGTAGACCCAGGCTAATTTTATGTGGCAGACTTCATTTTCAGAACACCTACCACCACCACCACCACCTATAATTTTACCTAGTGGTTAAAAGGTAGGAGCTACCAACTAATTCTGTTCTTCCTCCAAGAGTTATCTCAGCCTTTACTTTTCTTTTTTTCTTCCTTTTTCTTTTTATCTTTATTTTTTTTTTTGCTGTACACACACACACACACACACACACACACACACACACACACACACATACACACACAGAGTTTCAAATATTAGCTAGACTCCAACCACCACTGCTCCCCTAATTGCTCTCTCAGGGAAGGTCTCATAAATGCAGGTATGGATGACACAGATGTAGCTTCAACTTCACGTGGGCTGATATCCTACATCAAAGCTATTTGCAAAGTGACATAACTAGTTATTAAAAAGTACATTTTTATTATATTCTTCAAAATTTGCATTCTTCAGAAACCAGGTGTGTGTGTATGTATGTGGTTTTTTTTTTTTTAATATGGGCACAGAAATGTCGAGGTAATTGACCATTAATGATTTCTGCAAGGAAAAGACTCCTAAATATTTCTCAAGCCAGTTTAATAAATCGGAAAGCTACTGCAGCTAAAAATAACCTGATAATTTAAATAAGTTAACATTAGCACATCTCTACTCCAAGCTGCTGCAAGCAGTCCAGGGGCTGGGGCTGAGCTAAGCTCAGACAATGGAAGTTTATCTGGTGCTACCTGCATTTCTATTCTGGACCCCACTGAAACAAATGAAAAAGAGAAACTTACTGACTTTTTGAACACTGCAAAGGTTAACGCTATTCATCACAGAGGAACCTAGGCTAACTGCTTTCTGTCTATCCATATACTTAAGAGCCACGGAAGGTTTTCAGAACAGAAAAGACAAGCATGTTAGCTTGCGATATATACAGAAAGAGTATCCAAATCGCTAACAGCCTTCTCTGTGTAGCTGGTGCTATTAAACTCTTCACTTGTGTCTGTTTTTAGAGTTGGGAAAGCATTTTGTTGTGTTGCTGTTTTTTTCCACATCATCCCCAAACTTTCCCTTCTTAGGATTCTTCAACTCAGCATTTTGGGGTACCCAGAAAGATCAGAGAAGGGATAATCCTGTGGAAAGAAGTAGCTGAGCGTCCCCGGAGGTGCTAGCATTAAGGAAAATAGGAATTGTCCAGCAGCTGACATCCACTGGGAATGAAAGTTGTGACTCACATAACAAAATCAATCCAAGAAATGATTGAAAAAGACATATTTAAGTGTGGTCAATGCAGCTCCAGAGAAAACATCAGCTCAGCAGAGTTTATTTTTCCCCTTCTTTACTATGTATTTGAGGAACAGCTTCTATGATGAGTTCGAATCATACTAAAGGCAAACAAGAGAAGATGCTAGGAAATTCAGAACCATAAAGACTGTTAAAGCAAAGGCAGACCCACACACACACCCAGTAGCAGGTCCTACCCTGAACTGTGGAACAAAACAAATCTTTTTTCACTTTCTATAACTCATTTGCATGAATTTACTTTTTGCCTTAAGAGGTTGTTATAATGTGTGTTAAAACACACAGTGCAATTTTATCTCCATAATATCACAAAAGAAATATTATGTTAGTATAAAGTGTAAAAAAAAAAAAAAGAAGAAGAAGAAGAAGAAGAAAAAGAAGAAAGAAAGAATACTGTTAAATTTCACCAGACAAATCCTCCAGCAGCACTGCTCAAAAGCACCACCCAAAGGTAGAAGGGATGTAAAAGCATTCTGAGAACTGTCTTTTTTGTTAATTTCAGCAATATCTGCATGTAAAAAATGACAGCACCGTGGAAGTTGACAGAAGCTTTTGATTGAAGTGACTGATTTCCACAGCTGCACCTGCAGAAAATTGATGATAATGCTGTCTAAACCATTCATTATGATTTGGAACTTTATTCAGATGAATACTGGATTTATAAATTTGCTAGACATGTGTTGTAGATAATATGACAAAGTACTGTTTTCAGATGAAAATTTCTTTGACCTAATTTTATCAAAATCATGCAAAAAAGTGGAAAGCACATTTGTGCCCAAAACAGCTGAAATGGTGAATTCTTTTTTGGAGTTTTTTTTTTTAATTCCCCAAAATGGATTTAAGTGAAATATATGATTTTGAAGCTATCTAGCTTTCAAATAAGTTTGCATATCTTATTAAAATGATAAAGACAAATAATCTGTTTTTTAAATTTTTTATTTATTACTAGAAATGTTCCTCCCTAATAATGAAGGGAATTTATTTTTCATGTTCTCATACTCAAAGTTTTAAAAACTGAAAGCAGTGAATTGCCTTCATAAAAAAGACAAGTATGGAGACTCTCTAGAATAAGCTCTCAGAGGCCAAACTACCCCAAATAGCCAGCCCCCAGACTCGTTTCATAAACCTTTTTATTCTAAGTTCCCTGTCTATGAGCTAGGCTATATTTGCACTTTCTGAGTGGCATGTTATTCCTCTAAAATATTGAGCTATTCTGGTCAAGATTCTGTAAAAATATATTAAATGTTTTCAATATACATTTTTTAACTGTTCTTGACTCATTCTAAGTTTGGATATATTGAGACACCATTAACACTGAATAGTGAGCATAGGGTGCCAACCACACTTAAAGAACAGAGCTGAGAGGGGAAGAAATCTGCTTTTCCTGATGCTGACATTAGCAACAGATAAAGAGGAGGAGACCCCTGTTAGCTACATCACCTAAAGAGAGTCTTTGCACTTTCCCTTCATATTTTAAGAAATAGTTCATTTCTTTAGGCAAAGAGATCCTTTGGCATCAGAAATACTTGTTCTAAAAACAAATCTTACTTTTGGGAAAAGAAACTCTCTTAAATGTCAATTGAAACTCCCCCTCCCCCAAAAAAGAAAATTCTTACTTATATGTATGTATATGTATATATATATGTATATATGTATATGTATATATATATGTTATATACCATGTTTAATATGTATGTATATGTATATATCATATATATGTTATATGCCGTATGTATATATGTATGTATATGTATATACATATGTGTGCTGTGTGTATGTGTATATGATAGGAGAGAGGGAGAGAGGGAGAGAGAAAGATAGAGAGGGAGAGAGAGACCCAAGGAGAAAGACTCACAGAGAGAAACACAGACAGAGATCTGATGCAAGTTTATAACCCCATACTCTAAGAAGGTGTCCCCTCCTACCCCTGATTCACATTCACACATACACATACATACATAGAGGTATGTATACATACATACACACACACATACTCTGCTCCTGCTAAAACAGCTTCAGAATTTTTCCCAAGTCTTGGTGGGGGGAGAAGAAATCTATTTTTATAAATCCTCCCGAACTGCAGCCTGTTTCTTCCTCTTTCCTGAGAAATCTTTGTGAATACCTGAGGTGAGCATGTTAGCCCAACACCTGGATAAAGAATGCAGGTGTTAACAACAGGCCTCCTGTAAAGTCACCTCTCTGTGTCACATAAGTTTTCAGAAAAGTGTGAAACGTTCCTGTTAGTCCTCTAGCTTGGGGTTGAACCTCACAAGATTAACCAAATAAACGAAAACAAGCATCTTTCATGAAAAGTGCCACATTCTGGTGCCACAGAAACAAAATGACTGAGGAGACATGTGAAAATCCCTGACTACAGAACAATGCAGGTAACAGGTTTTTTGC